>NC_081761.1:1965435-2297935 GCF_963082965.1 Carassius carassius
CTGACAAATACTTAAATGAAATAATACTTTTATTCATCAATGATGCAGTAAAATTGATCAAAAAATGACAGTAACAATGTGTAACAAAAATGTTAGAAAGGTTTCCATTTCAAATAAATGCTGTTCTTTTTAACTGTCAAAAAAATGAATCACAGTTTCAATAAAAATATTGTGCAGCACAACTGTTTTCAACATTGAATATAATCAGGAATGTAAATTGAGAAGCAAATCAGCTTTCAGATTTCTGAAGATGATGCTTAAAATTCAGCTTTTTTCACATAAATTACAATCAACAATATATTCTCATAGAAAACAGCTATTTTTTATTGTAATAATGTTTCTGTATCTTTCTGTACTTGGCGAGCAGAAGAGACTTCTTTCAAAATTATTTAAAAAATTTACTGACCCCAAACTTTTAAACAGTAGTGCAAATATAAAAAAATGACACATCCTATTTCAGTATTTTCAGATACTGCAAAAAAAGAAAAGAAAAAAACATTATTTCAGTTTTCTCTCTCATATTGCTAGTAAATTTCACAAATAATAATCACACATAATCTAACCCATTGAATTAAATGTACAATTTTGAAGAAGATAAACTGAAATAGTATTTTATTGTAAAACATACTGCAATAAAAAAGGCTCTTCAGAGAATTTGGATGCTACAAAAATCTCCCTCCAGTCAACAGATAAATCAAGCTGGCCGATATATCGGTTTATCGGTGTGTTAGTTCTTGTACCTTTTCTCTAAAACTCTTCTTTTCTCATCAATTTCAGTTATCCCCAACAGTCTGATTGTGGCTCCCGATGCCCCAAACCCTGTGGTTCATGAGGGCGGATCCGTCAGACTCCTGTGCAATATCTCCCGTAACTTCATGGAGGGAATTTACCTGTCTCTTACCTGGTCGGTGAAGAAGGGCTCATCTCTGCTGGAGGACCTGCTGAGCTTTGGTCCAGATTTGGGCGTGACAGTTGGCAACAATTACACGCTGCGCTACACAGATGGCAGGATGCGGCTAGAAATGGGGAACGGCGTCTCGCACAGTCTTGTGCTCTCCGCAGCGACGCCGGCGGATCAGGGCATGTACATGTGCACGGCCAGACTGTGGACGAGAGAGCAGGGAGCCTGGAACCGTATTCAGGAGAAGACCATGGAGATGGGAGAAGTGACTGTCACCCCGACGGGTTAGTAACACTCTAGAACAACTCGAGAAAAATAGCCCAAAGCACAACAGAATAAAGCCATGACACAATTGCAATATATTAGTAGAAATGATTTAAGATTCACTTATGTTCATTTGCATTTTTTTCATATTTTAAGACATTTTTAGGAGAATTTCAGAGAAACCGTCATACTCAGATTATGCCATTTGCATGTAGATTTTTATATTTTAGTATTGTTTTTATACTATTTATAGTATTAATTCAGATTTAGAATTGGCTACTACTATCTTCTGTATTTTTTTGTTTTCGCCTTAGTTTTTGCTTTTGTCATTTTGTTAGTTTTTAATTATGTAAATTAAATTGTTCAATTAAATTTTAAATGTCATTAGTTGCAAATTAAATAATGGATTAAATTTAATGATATTTTTCTTATTATTGTACATGCAATGAAATTTAATTATGAATTATGCTAGTCTTTTGCTTTTAAATTGAGTAAATTAAAAAAGGCATTCATTGAAATGAAATCATAATTTATTGTTAAAATATAATGCATTCAAATTAAATTATAAATGATATTAGTTTGTTTTAATGTGTAAATTAAGCATTTTATATATATATATTAGTGCTGTCAACATTAACGCGTTAACGCATGCGATTAATTTTTGTCTGGTTTAACGTGTCAAAATATTTAACACAATTAACGCAGCATCCGTATTTTCTGCCATCCGTTGGCTAGCTTTACATTATATGATCACGCTCTTGTTCATTTAAATGCTTTTAAACATTTCAAGCGCGGCAAGACAAAAGAGTATGCGCTGTCTGTGAATGCCCTTATGTGACACATACACACGTACACACACACACACACACACACACACACACAATGCATAGACAGGGCGCCAGAATCCGGTTCTCTTAAGCGCTTGAACTTACAATAAACATCCCAAAGTGCCAGTTTTGTCGATTATCCTCATAAGAGCAATCTTAAATGATTTATATAAAGTCTAAAATGAACAAAAAGAGTTGAGAGAGATTGAGGCGAGATCCATAGATCCGCGTGTCTGTCTGCTCTTAAAGGGACAGCAGCCAATAAAGCTTCCTGTCAGTAAAGTTAAAGAACAAAGGGAACAGAGAAAATGACTCGCTGCTCTTGACTAAATAACTTTTGTAGCTTTAATAAGGATTAACTATTTAATTTATAGTTTATGCAGTGCAGACTGGATATAACTTTGATAACTTTATTAAATTTCTGTTAAGACAGGAAGGGCAGGAGAAAACATGACATTTATTATGGGTTTATGTTAGCATTGTTTTAAGTTTACTTAAATTAAAAACTGTTATATTTTTGAAGCCTAATAATAAATGTAAAAAAATCAGTAGCTGTATTAATATCAGTAATACTGGCCTTCATTCATAAAAAGATGCCATTTAAACAAGTATTTAAAATATACTGTCTTTATGTTGTTTCTACATTAATTTGATTACCTGTGAAATTATTACATTAAAAAATATATTAAAAACATACAAAAACATTTCTTTTTTTATTGCGATTAATTGCGATTAATCACAGAAAAAATGTGTGATTAATCTAGTTAAAGTTTTTAATCGATTGACAGCACTAATATATATATATATATATTGTGTAAGTTATGCATTCGTTGAAATTAAATGTTAAATTATAAATTATATTAGTTTTTTATTTTTATAAATAATATAAATTAAAATATCCATTCATTGAATTTAAATTTTTTATTTTTATTTTGTATTAAATAATATTCGTTTTTTTTATGCATTCAGTGAAATTAAGTTATTAACGTTACATTTTATTTTTATTTAAATAAAATTATGCATTAAATGTAATTTAAATTATGTAAAAAGTATGCATTTTATACATTAAATTTGCTAAAGTCTTGAAAAGCAAACAAAAATAAAGTGAATCTTATGACATGCACAATTTTCAGTGAGCTATTCCTTTAATTCTCTTCCATCATGACTTTATATTGTTGTGTATTTGCTTAATATTGTCAATTTCATCAGTATAGTTGTGTTGTGTCTCCTGGGAAACTGTCATGACCATAATGCCATGAAATAATCCAATTTGATAGTATAAAAGTACTTACGATGAATCATTGTTATGCAATTCGCTCGGATGATCAATGATCAAATGAATAAATAAGTTGCATTTGGAGGAAAAAGAGAATGAACGAGAATTGATTATAGTTGTTAAAGTCATGCAGCGCCTCCCCCGAGAAGAGTAGATATGCTCTTTTGACTGGTTTTATCTTGTTTAACGTCTTCAGACCTTTCTCATAAACCAGGCTGTTTGAATACTCGTTGCCAGTGGAATTCCTGCCTGGTTACCATATATACTGTCAATGTTACTGCAGAGTTTTAATTAAAATCAGGAAGACTGTGGGTGTCTGGACAACCATCCAGCAGACGTTACGCAAACTCTCAGAGTCTTCGTGTTTTTTGAGATTGTAACTAGAAGATGTTAAGAGAATATAAAGCACAGAAGCAGTCTGTGTCGTCTAACGTGATGTGCTGAATATCACTCATCCCCAGGAGAAACCACTTAGAGTTTGCTTTTACAAATTAAAGGAATAGTTCAACCGTAAATGACAATTCAGGCATCATATGCTTACTTATGTTATGGCAAACCTGGAATAAGTTGCTTTTTTCTGTTTAAAATAAAAGGAGAAATTCAGCAGAATGTTCATGCTGCTCTTTTCCGTATTAAAAAAAACTATTTTATTATTTTATTTATATTTTGATCATGTGCTTTTACTGTTTTTATACTAAATAGTATTTAGAAATATTTTAAATTAGCTTTCATTTTTATGCTTTGCATTTTAATTTTAGTTGAAGTTTTTTTTATACATTTTATTATGTGTTTTTATTTTTCATACTATTATATTATTTATCATTTATTATTTTTCTCTTCTCTTCCATTTCAATTTTAATTTTAGTTTAAGTTTAGTAACTTTATTATGCACTTTTATTGTTCATACCATCATATTATTTTTTTCAATGATCTATATTGACTTGACTTGGCTTGGCAGTATTAAATCTACTTTTTGTATTATATTTCATGTCAGATTAATTTAATGAAAATGATTTTTAACAGTTTTAGTAGTTTGGACCAACGTCAGGTTGCAAGTGCATCACTGTTACTCTTGATGTATTGAGTTTGCATCATTGAGATCTGTATGATTTCAGTGCCATTTCCAATGCTTTCATATTTTCTGCTTGTCTTTCTCTATAAATCCTCAGCGAGCTCCCTCAGCGTCCAGGTTCAGGATGACAGCACATTGTCCACAGGAGAGTCGCTGCTCCTCACCTGTTCTGTGTTCGCTGAAGCCTCGGTGGATCTGGAGGTGACGTGGCTGATGAACGGCACGCAGGTTGTGGCCCGTCTGAGTCGTGACGGCGTGCTGACCAATGCATCTAATGCGGTGGATGTGAGGCGGCTGGGAAAGTGGGATTTCCAGCTCAAGGTTCACGGTGTGGATCTGTCTGACGCGGGACTCTATGCGTGTAAAGCGAGTGCATTGGTTCAGCGCGACGGTGGACGATGGGAACGGGCCGCGGAGAAGGTTTCGGACCCCGTACGTGTTCACGTTATTAAGCAAAGTAAGTACGTTGCTTAGCTTTCACTTGAGCTTCTGAAGTATCATTCATAATATCATGACTCGTGACATAAACAGCCCGCAGCGTCTCACGTTTTGTGGCAAAGAGTGACATTTGGAGAAAATGCCATCTGAAGCTCTGCATATAAATGCGTTCTGCTTCCCTCATCCATAAAATATTAATTTGATGTTGATTACTTGGTATTTAAATGGCATTAAAAGCATGATATGCCGTTTGTATTAGTGCACTGGAAAATATCTGTCAAGCGTTGGGCTTGGGTTTCTATTAGAAGATGATTCGCAAATCACGTTTTATCAGACTAATGTGAATGAGGCATCTTTTATTATCAGTTAAGACTGGATGATATAGCTAAAATAATCATTTTATTTAATACCTAAACAGTAAATTTAGTAGATTAAAAATAATTAAGGCATGTTTTCACACTTTTTTTAACTTAATGAACACAAATTATTTTCATTTACACTGTCATAAATTAATACTTTTATTCAGCAAAAATGCATTAAATTGATTAAAAGTTACAGTAAAGACATGTATAATGTTGTAAAAGATTTCCATTTCAAATAAATGCTGTTCTTTTGAAGTTTCTATTCATCAAAGAATCCTGAAAAATAACATGTATCACAGTTTCCACACAAATATTGTGCAGCACAACTGTGTTCAACATTGATAATAATCAGA
This sequence comes from Carassius carassius, assembly GCF_963082965.1. Classification (NCBI taxonomy): domain Eukaryota; kingdom Metazoa; phylum Chordata; class Actinopteri; order Cypriniformes; family Cyprinidae; genus Carassius; species Carassius carassius. The sequence goes on from NC_081761.1 coordinate 1,970,929, forward strand.
AATGTTTCTTGAGCAGCAAATCATCATATTTTCATGATTTCTGAAGATCATGTGACACTGAAAACTGGAGGAAAGATGCTGAAAATACAGCAGAGCATCACAGAAATAAATTATATTTTAACATAAATTCACACAGAAAACAGCTATTTTGAATCGTAAAAATATTACAGAATATTACTTGTTTTACTGAAATCTTTACCAAATAAATGTAGCCTTGGTAAGCAGAAGAAACTTATTTCAAAAACATTTTACCAATAGTGTATATGAAAACAATAAACAGACACATTTCCACGTGTGTATTTTATTTAAATGCTTTAAGAAGTAAAAAATGCCTTGTGGGAACCTGCGAACTTTGCTGAATCAGTTTTAATGATTCACTCAAATGGACAGTTTGAAATGATTCATGGAAGTTTTTCTTCTGTCGCCAGCAAAATTATCACAAATATCTGTGACTATTCAAAATATCGTTCAGCCGTAACCGTGAGATAAAATCTAGGCATGTTATTTCACCTTCACTACCAGACTGGTGAGTTCTTAACCCGTCCATCAATGTCATGTCTAGAAGTGAAAGTAGAAAGGTTGCATTCGTTAGATCTGTGGTCTGTTTGTGAAAGTCGTGTTAATAAGCACGCTTCAGGCATGAGATGTTTCTGAAGATCCGCTCTGTCACTGGCTAATGCATGAAGGCTGTGGGTGGTCTCCCTGATGGAGGACTGCTGTCTCTAAGCCCGTTGCTCTTGTTAGAAGTCAGCGTTAGTCGTTTGGGATCTCGTTGTCAGTGTGATTCACAGGGAAGAGCTTCAACTTGTTTATTCTGTGAGGAACTACAGAGAAAGAGAAGCCGTCGCTCACCTTAAAAGGCAGAACTCTGGTGTTGTTTACTCTTCTCAATGAGTCTGAGACGAGTAGGATTTAGATTCAGCTCCAAAAAAATAGAGACAACAACATAAAACTGGCTCATACGACTGGTTCTGTGACATCACACTTGTGCACATTGATTGAAGACTAGACAGAAAATTAAGTCATTATTCACTGAAAACCTTTCCTCTAATAGCAAGGTTTGCAGTGCCAGGTTTGAGATTAATAGGTTTCTATATACGTTCTGAATGCTTGTTTGTAAAACAGATAGTTTTATGTTAACTAAATATAAAATTATTGTAAACAATTTTGTTGATGATGCCTTGAAACCAAGTGAAAATTTACGGTGAAGCATTAAAATTATAAAACTAAAGTAATTAAACTAAACTAAGAAAGAGATAAAACGGAAATAAAAATTTAATTTAATTTAATTTAATTTAATTTAATTTAATTTAATTTAATTTAATTTAATTTAATTTAATTTAATTTAATTTAATTTAATTTAATTTAATTTAATTTAGGAAACTTGAAAAATATTGCCTTAGCACTAACTGAAATATATAACATTTTAGGGATGTCCCGATCAGGTTTTTTTGCCTCTGAGTCATTTGATTTTGAGTATCTGCCGATACCGAGTCCCGATCCGATACTTCTATAATACATAAAAAAAAGAATAAAGAAGAGCGAAAAAACAGATCCAGGATGTTCAATAAATAACATTTTGAAATATATTCAAATATAAAATAGCTATTTTAAATAGGCTAGTGAAAATATTTCAAACATTTTACTGTTTTGCTGTACTTTGGATCAAATAAATGCAGGCTTGGTGAATAGAAGAGACTTCTTTAAAAAAAAAAAAAAAAAAAAACATTAGCAAGCTTACTGTTCAAAAACTTCTGACTGGTAGTATAGGCAACTTTAATTTTTCTCTTATTTTCTAGCTTTTAATTGGCTTAAAAATCTATAAATGCTGGACAATAACAAATAATAATGATGTGTTTATATACTACAAACACTGTTTATCACATAATAAGGCAGAATAGTTTCTATACTGTAATAAATGTCAATTAGCACTACATTGTTCATATACTTTATTTATCACCTGCTGGAGATGACTTAAAAAACTATTTATTGTCGTGATCGTATATTAATGTCTTCGTGTTTGCATAAGTTTCTGTTTTCCTGTGAAAACCACAGTGATAGCTGGACCCTTTTGTCCATATTAGGAGTTTCCTGCTATCACTATCAGCGCGAGAGCGCGCTCTGAAAATGAGAAATTTAGCATTGGAAAAAAGTTTTTAAAATGAATCGTCTATTATTATTTTTCTTTATTTTAAAAAATACAGCGCAAAATGAACAAAAATCAAAATTAAAACTGAAATGAAAAATAAAAATAAAAGATAATTCAAAATTTTTGTTATGGTATAACAATTTAAAATAATAACAAATATTAACAATAAAAAATATTTAAATAATAAAAATACATTAAAATAACAAAATGACACATACTTGCATCATATGCATACACTTTCAGATCAGGGGGAACATACTAGTCTACTTTATATAAAACACTGCAGTCTTTGATTTTCACTGTTTATTCAGAAGGTATATTTTCAGGAGGCACATTTTCAAACAACCAAAAAAGCAAATAGGCCTACTCAATATTGTACATTGTAGCACTGTACATTGCAGTAACATGAATTCAGATAAAGCAAAAAATAATAATAATAATATAAAAAACACTATACTGTAAACACAGAAAATCATGGCAATTGTGCATTCGTGGGCTCATGTTTCCCGCCGTCTGTTGGCCTCATCGACATCGCAAGCAATGTCTTCTCCCGCTAGGCACAGGGGAAAATATCCCCTTGCATGTGGAAAGCATCCATGGATTGCTGTCACCTGAATGTCGTCACAGGTCTGTTCCATTGCCTGCAGAAGAGACATGCGGGTGTGTGGGTGTCTCTCTGCCCAGCTTCCCTCACAGTCAGGCCATGGTTGATGACAGGTCCACCAAAGTTGCTCTTATAGCATCAGAAATAGGGGTCCGTGCATGGCCTCTTCGACCTCCTCTTCCTCTTCCTCTTCCTCCTCCTCCTCCTCCTCCTCTTCCCATTCCTCCTCCTCCTCCTCCTCTTTCTCCTCCTCCTCCTCTTCCTCCTCCTCCTCCTCTTCCCCTTCCTCCTCCTCCTCTTTCTCCTCCTCCTCCTCTTCCTCCTCCTCCTCCTCTTCCCCTTCCTCTTCTTCCTCTTCCTCTTCCTCCTCCTCCTCCTCTTTCTCCTCCTCCTCCTCTTCCCCTTCATCTTCTTCCTCTTCCTCTTGCTCTCCCTCCATCCATGCTTGCAAAGTTCTTGAAATGGCTAAACTGAGGGCTTTTTGTAGCTGGCTGATTGGTGTTCAGTTTTGCAAGTAAGTGCCTTCAGTTGTGTATTTGAGTGGTAGCAATTACCCCGAACATGTGTTTTCCAAACGGCACTCTGAGATTTCATTTTTGAACGAAGTGTCTTATGTATGAAATAGAGTGTAGTATGCAGGACCAAGTGTGTTGCATAAAGGTGTTGCAGAATTGCAACTAGAGTGCAAAGCAGCGCTTTTGTTTAAGGTATGGTACATGTGTTTGAGGTATGGTAACAAAAGCTTCAAGTTGTGTTACTTTAGTCTAAGCATGGGTCTGAAAACTGTAAATGTGAATGTAACCAGAAGAAGAAGTGCACAGATCAAATTCTGTTTATTTCCTTACTGTCCCAAGCATTTTCCTTTAGTGCGAGAAAAGAGACAAGCGTCCTTTTACTGATTTCTTCAGAAAAAATGCAACGTTTGGGATGACATACAGGGTTTCAATATTTCATGCAGGAAATTCCCTCCAACACTGTGGACCAACAACATTCTGAAGCATTAAAAAAAGACTCAGAAAACATCACGTATTGTCTGTGACTTCCTGAAGTTGAGTGCATGGGTCGTGATTTCATGACCAGATGTGGCGATAAACGTCTTTTTTAATATACAACTGGAAACTAGAGGGTCTATAGTCTCTCTAGTTGAAATCTATGAAGAAGATCTGCAGGACTCTTGACTTTGGCGGACTGCATTAAAATAATAATTTGAAGGTTTATTTGTAAAACTAGAGCCAATGAAGACATTGAGTCTGTTTGGTAAATCATCACCCTCTCGCTCACACTCACACAAGCTCTTTAACCTGTGTTTATTGAATGTCATCATTGGTTTCCAGTTTCACCCCACTGCGCTCCACAGTCACTTAATGTTAAAGAGAATCTTGTTGTGTTAAAATCGCTTTCGTTTCTGCAGAACAGCCTTGAACGGTTTGGCTCTCGTTCGTTAAACACGGTTTCAGGAAACGGGTTTCTCCTTCCAGAAAACACCTGACCTGTTCAACTGCTGATGTCTGAACTTGAGAACGTGTTTTTTGTGTGGGACGCCTAAAAGTATTGTTTTTCCAGCCTTTGTTTTCTCCTTTCCGTCGCTTTGGAGGCTTTGAGATGCTCCTGAACCAAATCTGTTCAAGAAGTAGGCAGCATGTGATTACGCTGATGGATCTTTTCCCTCAAACTGGGAGCATCACAAAGTTATGTAATGCTCTTTTATTAAAAAAAAAAAAAAGATCTTATACTCACTACATGCTTATTATAGTTAGGAAGCACTTTTCCAATCCAATCAAACATTTCTCTTCTTTTTTTTTTTTTTTGTTTAGTATAACTTCAAGTGCTAAAGAAATTATATAAAAGATAAAAATTAATAAAAAAAATATTATGTAATTTCTTAATTAAATAGATTTTTACATTAAAAAATTATTTTTTAACTAAAATTAAACTAAAACAAAAATATAAAAATAACATCTAATTCAAAATTAACAATTATTAAATACTATAAAAGTATCTCATTGATACTGACATAAAACTAGCTCACTGAGGCTGCATTTATTTGTTTAAAAAATACAGTAATATCAGTAAAATTTTGAGATATTATTACAAGTTAAAACAGCTGTTTTCTATATGAATATCTGTTAAACAGTAATTTATTTCTGTGATGCTCCGCTGTATTTTCAGCATCATTCCTCCAGTCTTCAGTGTCACATGATCTTCAGAAATCATGAAAATATGATGATTTACTGCTCAAGAAACATTTCTGATTATTATCAGTGTTGAAAACAATCGTGCTGCGTAATATTTGTGTAGAAACTGTGATGCAATTTATTTTTCAGGATTCACAGATGAATAAAAAGTTCAAAAGATCAGCATGTATCGTGTCTTAGTGTCTTTACTGTCACTTTGGATCAGCTTAAAGCGTCCTTGATGAATGAAAGCATGAATTTGTTTATAAACGTCTAAACTAATTAAAACAGTTAACACCTCAGCAGAACAGACAATGCATTTCCTAGTAAATATCTGTTCCTCAGCTTTTCACGTTTGTATAAACAGACTCCTGCCAACATTCTCCTAATGACTCAGTTGTCTCGCTCGTGTTTATTTGTCTTGCTGTGTTTGCTCTTATAATTCAGTCTCATCACTGAGCTCTTTAATGCACAGTGATCCAGATGATTTAGTTGGGCTCTGTGTGTGAGGCTTGTTTTTGTGCCGTAAGATCAAAGTCTGCGCCTGCGGTGTCTTGAGGTGTTGATGATGGAGTCGTGTTATTGTGGTTTCCTGATAACTGCTGTGAATAGTCTTGCACACTTTGCATGTTGTAGTTTGCGCCGTTATCAGCTGGTTTTGAAGAACGGTGTGTTTGCTGTTGTCTGTGCAGTGCTCAATCAAAGCAGTAAAGTGCACTAACAGCACGCTGACATACTGTACCGCCTGAACCCATGCCATATGCTCCGAGATCGTATGAAGCAACGCCGGCTCAATTGTAAGGGAAACAGCTGAAGATTTCAGAAGCTGTTTTCCATCTTGTCATGCACTGATGGATGATTTGTGCTGCTCAAACTCATTAGTGTTAATGATTCTGAGACCTGGTGAGCCCAGCAACCAGAAGCCATGTTCATTCTGTATAGTCTCTAGTGTCATGTTTGGCCTGTTTGTTGTATCGTTGTGCACATACAGCATATCATGCTGGAACATTTTATTTGTATTTTTTATTATTATTATTATTTTTTTTATTTTTTTTTGCATTTTACTTGTTTTTAGTTTTTCCTTTTATTTTACAAATTTATAATAATATTTTTTATTTAATTAATCTTGGTGATTTTTTATATGTTTGAAACATTTTTTTCTCCTTAATGAAGATAAAGATCTCTAATCTGTTTTAATTTCTAAAGAACGTGTTTCTTTCGTCAGTTCTATTCTACTCGGATTAATAAAATGATTATGATTAGTGAATCTTTTGCTTTATTAAATGAGAATCATAACCATTATCTATTTCATTCAGATTTTTTAATATATATTGATTAATTATTTGTGTCTGTTTAAAATTATTACCCTATTGTTAGTGCTTTCTTCAATTATATTTTTTTCTTATTCATAAAATAATTATTTTATTTTAAATTTTAGATTTATTATTATTTCTTAATTATTTATTGTCATAGCTTTTTTCTAAATGTATATTTTGATTAATTGTTCTATTTGATTAATTAATATATTTTGTTTAAAATTATTCTAATGTTATTGTTTTTTGTTATGTTTTATTCTGATTCATACAATTAATTACTTTATAAGTAATTAAAAAATTTTATGGAATATTTTTACTTTATTAAACAATATCCTACTTTTTTCAAATTTGTAATGTATTTGTATCTGATAAATTGTTCATTTGTATTTTATTACATTATTATTCTAATTAAAGTGTTTCTTTTGCCAATTTATTATATTCTGGTAATAATAATACAATATTTTTTTTATTACCGAATTTATTACAATTATTAAATGTGTATTTTGCATAAATTAGTCTATTTAATTATTCTATTCTCTTTTTAATACTTTTTAATAATAATAATAATTATTATTATTATTACTAATTTATGTAGTGTTTGTATTATTAACACTATACAATATTATTATTATTATAGTATGTAGTATTATTATTATACAGTTACATGGGATTTTTTTTAATTATTATTTGGTATTTCATTCTGATTTCTGAACTTTCATTCTGATTTTTTTTCTTACTGATTTTGATTGTAAAAAAAAAAATATATATATATATTAAGTGATTTTAGTCAGGTATGTTTAGTCTGTTTTATTCTGATTATTTTAATCTTTACAGGTTTATAGTTGTGTTGTAATTTAAGTATAAATATGAGAGCTTGTCTGGTGTCATCCAGCATCTTAGTGTTGATTTCCATTTTTTTCTAAATTTAAATCTAAACTCACCTTTCGCTGCATCAGTCTCTCTGTATTTAATGAACAAATAAACCAAACAGACGAGGACTGATCTGAGAACATACCAGCACTGCAGCTTATTCTCTGCAGCTGTGCAGCAAACTGAAGAAAGCGTGAGAGAATGAAACAGACAGAAGAAGACGGAGCACAAAGAGATCAAGTCTGATCATGTGAAGTAGAGAGGCTCTTGTTTAAGCTGATTGACAGTCACTCTCTCGGACCCTTCTTCCGTTCCCAGGACACTGTGTTCCCGTCCTTTAGAGCTCCTCTGGGACATTCATCTCATGTGCTCTGTTTGTCTGGGTAAAGAAACACAACCTGCTCTCGTCCTGTCTCTATTTATCTTCCCTTTACTAGAACTCTCTCTTCTTCATCCCATAAAGTCACATGACCAAACTGTGCTCAGAATCATGAAGGTCTTCTGCAGGAGAAACAAACTAAGTTACTCACTTTAAAAGTAATGAGCTGACACGAAAAAGTAGAAGCCCCTCTTGAAAAAAAGAGAAGAAATATTAAACCAGTTTTAACTAATGTGATTTTAGTATTATATTATATTATATTATATTATATTATATTATATTATATTATATTATATTATATTATATTATATTATATTATATTATATTATATTATATTATATTATATTATATACATTTATTTATATTATATTATAATAATTTGTAGTGCTATTATTTATAAATGTTTAATTATGTTTTAAATAGACTTTTATTTTGTATATGTTCAGTTTTCATTGTAACATAAATTTTAGTTGAAAAAAAAATTCAGTATTTTTTTGTGGTGTTAGATTTTTTTAATCATTATTTTTTTATAGCTTTAATTATTTATTATTATTTATTGTTTATTATTTTTAGAACATCAAGTAAATTCAAAATCAAACAACTAGTTGAAATAATGAAAGTGTAAGTGTTTTAAAGTCAACATTATTCAAGTTATTTATCATTATTATTTAATGTTATTTAAATAAATAATATTATTTAATATTTCTATTTAGCTTTTTTCATTAGTTGCCAAAGCAACAATCATATTTTAAGTTTTATAAGTTTTTCACCTTATACTTTCATTTTAGTTTATTTTATTTTATTTTGGTAATCTCATATTTTTTATATAAATATTGTCTCAAACTGTGCTCAAATTTGCCAAAACAACAAAGTCTGCAATTAAAAGTTAAATAACTGTCACCGTCCCACCTGTGGGACGCTTGGCACTCTTTTTTTGTTGTTGTCTTTTTTTCTATAAAATGTTTTAGTAATCATCATAAATCATATATCATTTGAAAGCTTAGAAGCACAATATTCAACCTGTGAAAACCGTTTTGAAATCAGACATTGCATTACCTTGGAAATGGTACTTTAAAATCTAATGGCTGTCTCCTCCCCCTTAGTGGGCAGGGTCAAGTGTCATAAAACATAATGCATTACGGTCTTCTAAAACCAAAACTTTTTATAATCTTGGCAACAAACATATCGTTGGAAAGGTCTGAGTCTCAGGATTTCATATTTGGTGTTTTTTTTTTAGATAGAAGTAAAATTCACAGAAAAATCTAGAGTAACATTCATTAGGCAAAATTCAAAGTAGTTTTGATGACTCCCAGTGGCTGTGTGTGGTATGACGCCCTAAATAAAATCTCACAGGAACCTCAATTTTTTTCATATCAACTTCAAATTTGTAACATAACTTATTTAGACACAAGGCTTTAGTTTCATACCAATTTTAGAGTAAAACCTGTTATGTAAAATATTTATAATAAATAAAATAAAATGAATATAGCGCATTTTATTTACAGTACATTTAAACTTCTATAACTTTTTGATACTTCAATTTTTTTTTAAATTCCACTTTTGCCAAAATCTGCTAATTATTTTCTTTAAAAAGAGACCAACCTTAGGTCCATATTCCAAAGTGTTCATAAATTATTGCAATTTAAGTTTGGATAGTGCACTTGAATGCCTATTTAAAAAATGGGCAGTGACAGTTAAGGGGTTAAAGATCTTAATATGAACTTAAACATTTCTCATGAAATGCTCTCTAGAGCAACTTTTGTTATTTTGTGTAATGTTTTTGGTTTCCATCAGCATTTTGGTGCCCAAAACGTATCTTACACTGGTAACCAGCACTAAGACAGTTTTAAAGGGTCGTTTAAGTTTAATCACTAAAGGGTGCCCTTTTAAAGGCACAGTTCACCTAAAAATGAACATTTTTATCATTTACTCACCCTTCTGTTGTTTCAAACCTCTATGAGTTTCTTTCTTCTTCTGAACACAGAAAAAGATATTCTGAAGAATGTTGGGAACTAAGCACCTGACGGCAGCCATTGACTTCCATTGTTTGTTTGTTTTTCTTCATTCTATAGACGTCAGTGGCAATCGGCGTCAACCACTTGGTTACCAACATTCTCTAAAATATCTTCTTTTGTTTTCAACAGAAGAAAGAAACTCACACAGTTGTGGAACAACATGAGGGTGAGTAAATAAACCAGAATTTTCATTTTTAGGTGAACTATCTCATTTATCAAGCACAAAACAAATTTTAGGACATTTTAGAATACTTTGTCTCCAAATTTCAACTCAAGATGAGGCTTTATCAGAGTCAACAAGATGTCAAGTGAATGAGCCCTTGATGCATATGAAGAATGGCTGTGTATTATCCCACTATAAGTGGGAGGGGCTTATCGAACAGGAAGTGATGCGGGTGAGAGCCACACGGCGCAGATGGTCCCAGTGACTCAGTCGGCGTGACGTCCAAAAGCTTAACACAAAGCCCACCACCACATGTGAGGCTCAAGTCAGTTGTGTTTGTGAGTGAGAGTCTGGATGATTTTCATTTGTCCTGCTCCTCTCTCATGTGTTTTTGAAAGTGAAGTGACATTCAGCCAAGTATGGTGACCCATACTCAGAATTTGTGCTCTGCATTTAACCCATCCGAAATGTACACACACAGAGCAGTGAACACACACACACACACTGTGAGCACACACCCGGAGCAGTGGGCAGCCATTTATGCTGCGGCGCCCGGGGAGCAGTTGGGGGTTCGATGCCTTGCTCAAGGGCACCTAAGTCGTGGTATTGAAGGTGGAGAGAGAACTGTACATGCACTCCCCCCACCCACAATTCCTGCCGGCCCGGGACTCGAACTCACAACCTTTCGATTGGGAGTCCGACTCTCTAACCATTAGGCCACGACTTCCCATCTGTGAACATTTTTCTGAGGTATTTGTGTTCTGTGAGTATGTGGAGACTGTGCATGTGGGAAAATGGCATTTTCTTTGGCACACTGTAAGTCTTTGTGTGTCTCTACTGCTCACCCATGCATGAAGGTCCCAGCTGTATAGGAAGCGATGCAGGGAGTCGTTCACTACCCACCGGGCGCGAAGCCCAGAAACACTTGACACTGGTGAGCCAAGAGCCTGGAGACAGGGTCAGCACACACCTTTAATGAGTGTGTGATTGTGCACGTGAGCCCATGGACTGGGAGGAACACTTACACTGTCTCACGTGTCTAAGACTTTTAAAATCTAGGCCTATTTCTGGTAGCACAAAATCAAAGTTATCCAGCTTTCTTTTGTTCAGCAAACATGGACTGATTATCTTTGACTTGTTTGCGTTTTTCTTTCTTTTTTAGTGATTTTCTTATGGTTATAGTTTTGTGTTTCTTTTTTTATTTGTTTTGCTTTTAGCTTTTCGTGATTTGTTTTGTTAGGGCAATTTTTTGGTTTAGTTTTGTTTGTTTTATGCTTTAGCATTTTGTTTTGGGTGAATTTTCTAAAGATTTTTGTTTTGTTTTGTGGTTTTTTTTTTTGGGGGGGGGGGGTTGTTTTCTTTGGTGTGTTTTTTTTATTTTATTTCTTTAGATTTTTAGTTTTTTGTGTGTGTGTGATTTATTTTTATTTATTTATTTTTTTTGTTTGTTTGGTTGGGGGCTTTCAGTTTTGTTCATTGTTTTGCTTTATTTTGTTTTGTGTGGTTTTTAAGGCTTTTAGATTTATTTTGTGTGTTTTTGTTTCTTATTTGGTTTCTGTTTTGCTTTGTCAGGGCTTTTTTATTTTGTTTAGTTTTTTTATTTTGTATTTATTTTGTTTTATATTTCAGCTTTTTGTGTTTTATTTAGTTTTTTGCTTTTTCACTTTTTTGCAATGTCTGATTTATTAGGGCTTTTTATTTTTATATGTGTGTTTTGTGTGATTTGTTATTTTTTGTGTAATTAACTATTTAGTTTTTTGTTTGTTTTGCTTTTTAGTCTTTTTGTTTTGTGTGATTAATTAGGGCTTTTTAGTTTTTTTATGAACTTTTTAACATTTAAGCTTTTTGTTTTTTTATTTTTGCTAAGGATTTTTGGGGGGTTTTTTTGTGCTTTTTTTTTCGCTTTTTTAGATTTTTATGTTTTGTTTTGACAGGGCCTTCATATATTTTTTTGTGTTTTGTCTTTTCTGAATTTGCTTTGTTTTTTGTTTTGTAAGTTTTGATGTTTATTTTTTTCCTCAACAAACATGGTTTGAGTTGTTATGCCAGTCAAAAAGGGTCTTGAATGTTGATATCTAATCGTGAAAAAAATGACAAAAATAATCACACAATGCGGACACAAATCTCCAGTTAAATACTTTTTCAGCACAAAACTTTAATTAATATCCTAAAATGCACAACATTCCTTAAAAATCCAAAAATGTAGGTTATATTCTTATTTGTTTTGTTTTGTTGATCGGAAATAGATGTGCAACACAAAAATGTAGTTTAACATATTTTTTTCTTTCTCTCTCAGATCCAGACTACACTGTTGTTCTGAACTCATCTGTGAACGCAAAGTTGTCCGGTGACCCGACGGAGCTGGAATGCAAAGTCACAAATGTGTCGAACCTTCGTAGCGGGCGGCTGGGAGTGTCGTGGCTGTACAGAGACGTTCAGCCCGGTGACGTCCCGTTATCCACTCACACCATCGCCTCTCTGGATGAGAACGGGAACCTGGTGGCAGGCAAGACGTACAAGAGCCGCGTGGAGGCGGGGCTTATTACAGTGACCCGAGCAGAACCTTCTGTGTTCAAGCTCCGCCTCCTTCACACGACGGACACCGACGCCGGTGAATACACATGTGCTGTAACCGCATGGGTGCCGTCTCGACATGGGAACTGGAAAAAGGCTGCCGAGCATGTGTCCTCAGCGCTGAAAGTCAGCTTTGCTAACAAGCGTAAGTGTGCATCCATTAGGATGATTTTGTAATTTTTTTAGGGTTAGTTTATTGTTTATTTAATCTTTTCATTTTTTGTGTGTTTGGTGTATCATTGAAGTGTTTCAATTGAACATTGTTTGTTAGTATTTAATCTTTATTTTGCTTGTGCAAATATTATATTATATTATATTATATTATATTATATTATATTATATTATATTATATTATATTATATTATATTATATTATATTATATTATATTATATTATATTGTTTATATTATATTAACTGTTTTATTCCAAAATCCAAAGGACAAAAGTAAATCAAATAATATGGGTGGTATGTATAGTAGGTATGTATAGAATGCTCCTGAAAATATTATGATTTGTATTTAACGAATAATATTTTATTATTATTATTTGTATTTAACTATTTTTTTTCAAAAGGTAATATTATTGTTGTTCTCAACAAAAGTGAATCAAATCATATTGTGAGATAGTTAAAGTATTTTTATCGTTATGTAATTTTTATTTAGTTTTATTTATATTTTTAGAATTAATTTTATTTTCATAATAACAAAAAATATATATTTTTTAAAAAATTATTTATATATATATATATATAGTTTGTATCATTTTGGCTTTGTGAAAAGTTACACACAAATGATTATTATTAATAATAACAATATTAATATTACTACTGTATATCAACCATTTTTCCACAATCAAAAGTTCTAAGTGAAACCAGTCGTATTGTGAGGTAGTGTGAGTATACAATTTGATGACTACGTACTCTTAGAAAGTTGGTTCACCCAAAGCAGAAAATTACAAGACCTTGCAACAAGTTTCAGCAAGATTAGTAAAACATTTTTCCGTTTAGTTTGCACTGTATGTGAAATATCAAAAGTGTCTAGTTTGTTTTAGACACCTGTGCGTACTGCAGCTCAAATGTTCACGCTTCTATTCTGGTCAGACACATGACGTCTCAGCTCATTGATTTCCTGCATCATTTCTATAATTACTTGAATGGAATAACCATATGCATGGAAGCATTTGCACCGGTTGACTTCAACCAGCGCCGTCTCTGTAATGGGGAATCCTCTGTTTCATGAGGACGTATAAATTATGCATTTGTATTATATTCTGATGTGTTTTGTGAGCTGCGGGTCTGATGCATTTCTCCACAGGGTGCAGTTTTTTCTGACATGCTGAACACTTGTGTTCAAACGGTTGCTGCATCAACTTACACAGCTGCAATTGCAGCTATAATGACATCTGAACATTTGGCATAATTTTGCCATTATCTAATATTGTGGCTGCTATGTTGGGACACTTTTTATATTCCAAGATGCGAATCCATTGTCTTATGCAATTCAAGACCAATAACTTTCAGCGAGAAGACAAGGCAGTGTTGCATTATGACTGTATTTCTGCATGATATTTGGATGTCGATCATTCAGAGCTCAGAGTTTTGTATTTTTATTTATTTAACTAAACAATTTATTTTATTGTTTGGTGAATCGTGGATTGAAATTTTATTTTGTGTTAATATTTAATGTTTATATTGCTTGCAGCAGTATAATGAGGATAGCGGCTAATATCGCATTAATATCAGTGTTATTTTAATATCACATAATACTACATTTTAATTAATATTTTTTATATTTCAATATGAATATTATATAAAATATTAAATAATACAAATAATAAAATAATACAAAATAATCATAATAATTATTATTAATAGTTTATTCTTTTGTAATGAAGCTATGTGTTTTTTGTATTTTTATAATTTTTTTGTTGTTTGTAAATATTGCATATGATATGATATGACATATAACATAAAATAACATTATTTAATTTCATTTCATTTCAATCAACAAGATGTTTTTAATAATTGTATTTTAAGTTAACACTGATGGCCCTGATTGATATCTCTGACTTTTAATCGCAGAGCAAATATAAGCAAACATTAGCACATTTTGCCTTAATTAAAGTCTCCATTTAATGTCCTTTATTTATATAGCACTTAAACAAAATACATTGCGTCAAAGCAACTGAACAACATTCATTAGGAAAACAGTGTCAATAATGACAGTTAAAGGCAGTTCATCATTGGATTCAGTGATGTCATCTCTGTTCAGTTTAAATAGTGTCTGTGCATTTATTTGCAATCAAGTCAATGATATCGCTGGAGTCACTATTAATGAGATTTGTTTGGTTCTCCTCATGTGTCTCACTCAGGTCCTGTTCTCAGTGTCGTGGCCCGGCGTCTCCGTGAAGCTTCGGCTGCCGGCTCCAGGTTTGAGATGAGCTGCCAGACTCACGTCCAGAACATCCCGCCGGGAGCCGCCTTCTCCATCCTCGTCTTGTCCGAGGAGGCCGTCGGGTCGTCCAGCCGCAAACTGGCCTCTCTGAGCTCCGAGATGGTTCTGCAGCTGGAGGAAGACCGGGACCTGATGCTGGTGAAGACCGGGAAGAGGGAGTTCCAGTTCCGGATCCAGGCGGTGCGAGAGACCGATCGAGGCTTTTACTGGTGTGAGATGAAGGCCTGGACGAAGCAGACCGGGGAAGACTGGGTAGAGATGGCCAAAGGAGTGTCCAATAAGCTTCAGATCGACTTCATACACAAAGGTACAGAATGCAAGATATATTTAGATGAATTTCACAAAAACATTTCGATTTCTACCATTACGGATGCCCCTGCTGCTTTGAGAAACTGTTTTTGATTAGAATTGTTGTTGTTTGTGTAACCTGTGTTTGTTATTTTATTGTATTTGGTGTATCATTGAAGTTTTTTGTGTTTTATTTCATGTTTGTTTTGATTGTAGCACTTTGCGTTTGAGAAACATGCATTTCCAAATAAAATTAATATTATTAATAATAAAATGCTACTATTAATAATTCCATTATTATTATTATTATTGTTGTTATTGTTATTATTATAATTATATATAATAATTCAAATTATTGTTTGTAATAAAATAATACTACAAATAACAAAAATATTTAATTCAAATATTATTTTTTATTATTGTTGTTATTATTTACAGAGAATCGAGAGCAGGGCAATAATGTAGTTTAGTTTGTGACTACATTTTTTTTTATAAATTGTACTTTTATTTTATTTTCTTATTTTCTTTATTTTTATATTTTATATTGTATTGTATATTATTTGTTTATTTTATTTTATTTATTATTTATTTATTTATTTTATTTTTTTACATTTGTTTGGCTTATAGTACTTAGGGCTTGAGAAAAGTGCTTTTACAAATTAAATTAATAACATTTATAATAATAATAATAATATTGTTATTAGTACAATTATTTTTATATCAAATTTTACCCTGAAATCAAAAGGACAACAGAAATAAATTCCATTTTAACATATATTCACATAGAAAAGAGGTATGTTGAATTGTAAAAATATTTCACAATTTTTACTGTATTTTTGATCACATAAATGCAGCCTTGATGAACAGAAGAGACTTCTTCCATCAACATGTAACAAATCTTATAGAACCTTTTAACAGTAGTTCAATTGATTCAGATAATGCTCAATATACAGTATACTTTAACATGTCTATCTTATAAGACTTAAATGAAGTTATTTTTGTCCTGTTTTATAACCTCTCACAAGGTCCCACGTTTGATGTGTCCATCAGTTCAGACACAACGAGTGTGTTCCCCTGGGAAACTGTGAAGATGGAGTGTGATGTCAGTGTTAGCGGCACGTCTCTGACTACAGGCGAGTTACACACCTCTCTTTCTCATCCACACACAAATCAAATAAAGAAGACAGATGAATGCTAGTTAGGAATAACTTTACACTGCTGGTGTAAACTAATTATCAGTTGAAACATTTAGATTGTTATAGTTTGTTTCTTTAAACATAAGGTAAATCTTGTTCTATTAATGTTTAAAACATGAAGAAAATGGGCTCACCCTCAGGCCATCCAAAATGCAGATGAGTTTGTTTCTTCATCAGATTTGGAGAAATGTAGCATTGCATCAGTGTCTCAACAATGGATGCTCTGCAGTGAATGGGTGCCGTCAGAATGAGAGCTGATAAAAACATCACAATAATCCGCAGCACTCCAGTCCATCAGTTAATGTCTTATGCAGTGAAAAACTGTGATTGTGAGAAAAAAAATCCATCATTCAGACATTTTTTACATAAAAGTGTTGCTTCCAGCTAAAATATGAGTCCATAATCCATAACAAAGCTTCCTCCAGTACAAAAATTGCCATGTCTGAATCAGGAGAGAAATCTGCACAGATCAAGCACTGTTTACAAATGAAAACTTTTTCACGTTATTATAGATTAAACTCATCAGTTTGATGTTAAGAAAATTCTTAATGATGGATTTGTTCCATTTTATTTTCTTCTCAAGACATTAACTGATGGACTGAAGTGCTTGTGGATTATTGTGATGTTTTTATCAGCTGTTTGGAGTCCCATTCTGACGGCACCCATTCACTGCAGAGCATCCATTGCTGAGACACTGATGCAGTGCTACATTTCTCCAAATCTGATGAAGAAACAAACACAACACTAGTGAAAAACTCATCATTTTCATCCAATATATTGATGCCAAAACAAATCAAAATGAAGCATTACAGAAAAACATCACTTTGTCAAGGGATCACAGTAGAACTTTGAGTTCAAAACAGTTATTTTACTAAACTCAGCTCATTAATAAATAGGTTATATTATGTTATCAGCCTTACCTTGTTCATTAAACACTATCAGATGACGCTCATTCCTCTGCGACAGCTGAGAAACAAAATCATGCAAACTCTGTTCCTGAGATGTTCTACACTTCAGCCAAAGTCATCATGTTCACAGTGAGACCCAGATGAGATTTGTGCAGTAATAACAGATCAGCTAACAGCAGATGTGCTCGTGCCAGATCTTTGTTCTGAAAACAAGAGCTAGTCTGTGTAAGTGTGTGTGTGTGTGTGTGTGTGTGTGTGGGGGGGGGGGGTTAGAAGTTTCTATTCAAACATTTGATTCTGTAGTGTTGTATTTTTCACAGATCCTAAAGATCAGGCATTTATGGCTTCACTGAGTCATTCAGCACACTTGTTGATTTATTTCATCCATTTCCTTGTTTTACTTCCTTTAGGTGTGTTTACACGATGAAAGTTCATTTAATGTTCACGGTCGCTGTGATTTTGCCAAGTAAGACATGATCCTGGATCAACATTATTGTCCAAAAATATAAACTAAACCCAATCCCTACCTCTGAATCGAATCTTACCCATAATTTATTCCTAAAATCAGTGGGAAATAATAGCTGATTAAGAAGGGTGAAGAAGCACCTAACTCTGATTGTAAGCCTAAAACAGATATTTTCTGAAAAGTTATATCTCAATTCTGATTGGTTGATTGGAATGTCGTCCAGGATCAACAAGGATGTTGATCTAGGAGCATGTTGTACTTGGTGAAATCACGCTCGGCTAATGTTCACACTGTAGGAGCGATATGATCAAAACAATTAGAGTTTTGGTCCTCTTCATCATACAGAATATACTTTATATCTTAAAGGGATAGTTCACCCAAAAATTTTAATTTGATGTTTATCTGCTTACCCCCAGGGCATTTCTACAGTAAAACAAAAAAAAACTGAGATTTTTAGCTCAAACCGTTGCAGTCTATCAGTCTTATATTCTAAACGGATGGGAATTATGGCTAAAACATACAGTAAAAAATACTATCGCTTTAATTCAGACTCCTTGGCTCATGTGTGCTTTGAGAAAAGAGCAATAGGAGAAAAGGAGAGATTCGCCGTCACTTTTTATTTTGTTTCATGTCACAGTCTGAATGTTTTATAACCATAGTATGTTGGTGTGAACAAAATTAACAATAACATGCATTAATTTTTCAACATGATATTTAACTGTTTTGATAAATAAGTAGTCTATGTATTTGCAATGTATCAGTGAAACGCTATTATAGTTTATATTAATATTTTGAATTCGTTTTTAGACTTTCTGTTTTGTTGTAATTTTAGTTAAAATTTTAGTAATTGTATTGTGATATTTTAGCAGTTTTTTTATTTGTTATATTGATATAGGTCTTTATGCATTTTAATTTCAGTTTTAGTTTATTTTAAGTTAAACAAAATTTACAAAAATGATTAATGTTACCTTGACAACTAGTTGAAATAATTAAAGTTTCTTTTATTCCAGTAAACATTTATCTTATTTCTTTTTTATTTTAGGTTTAAGTTTTAGTTTTAAGTTTAGTAAACTATAATTAGTTTAGTTATATTAATATATATATATATATATATATATATATATATATATATATATATATATAAAATAAAAAAAAACATTGCGCTTGATAACGCAATACTCTACCACTTGAGCTACAGGAACACTATATATATATATATAAAACAAAAAAGTAAACTGATATATAATTATATTGTTTTATATATAATTAATATATATTATATCATCATATAATATACATTATATTAGCCTAATGTTTTGTTTTAAATAATTGACATGTTTTTAACGTTTTTTTTTTTCTTTTTTTCTTTTATTATTATTATTTTTATTAAAACAAAATATAGGTTTCAAAGGGATACTCCACCCTAAAATGAAGATGTTGTCATTAATCACTTACCCCCATGTCGTTCCAAACCCCTTAAAGCTCTGTTCGTCTTCGGAACACAATTTAAGATATTTTGGATGAAAACCGGGAGGCTTGTGACTGTCCCATAGACTTCCAAATAAATAACAGTGTCAAGGTCCAGAAAAGGTATGAAAAGACAAGATAAAGATAACCTTGACACTGTTATTTATTTGGCTTCTATGGGACAGTCTCAAGCCTCCAGGTTTTCATCCAAAATATCTTAAATTGTGTTCTGAAGATGAACAAAGCTTTTCAGGTTTGAAACGACATGGGGGTAAGTGAATAATGACAACATTTTCATTTTGGGGTGGAGTAACCCTTTAAGTTCAAATAGTCAAAGGAAAGGAAGGAAGTTAAATGACCAAGTTATCTTACAGTAACTTTCATTGAACTGAAGTATGAGGAAGTATTTCAACACCCCCAAAAAAAACAGGTTTCACCTTTATGATGACGGTTTTCTCTGGAAATATTTGTAACCTGTTGGAGGTTAAGTGTTGGTCAGAATGAGGCAATAAACCAGTCTTTAGGAGGACGTTAGTGCAATCTGACTCAGACGTGTCTGCGCTTGCCTTTATTGCAGCACAAACATAGAAATGAATGTTTAATGTTGGGAAAAGACTTCATAAACTGATGTCATGTGAAACTGGGTCACGCTGTGTGTGTTTTTCAGCGTGCAGCAACATGTCAAGCTGCCTCAAGATCAAGACGTCATGTGTTATAATTTATAATGCTGCAGAAATGCAATACACACACATATATATATATAGTTGTGATTTTGTTGTCTGATTAAAACTATTTGAGAACCGCACAAGGTAACATGCACAAACACAAGCCATTTATTTCAGAAATTCGCCTCAGGTGTGTTTATACTTCTGCATGACCTCTTATTTGTGAGTCTTAGTTTAGGACGCTTCATTAGGTATTTTTAAAATATATGCAGCTGCATTATAAGTTACCTAGTTTTGATTAATATCACATGCAGTCTTTGTGCATTAACCAGTACCAGAACAATCAAAGTTTATTTCAGCATAGAATAACAACTACAATATAATCTCACAATTCTGACCTTTCAGTTTTTTATATATATAATATGAACTCACAATTCAGACTTTCATGCATTTATGACTTTTTTTCCCCCTCAAATTCTTATTTTTTATTCATTTTTTATTTAGTAATTCTGACCTTTTTCATGTAATTCTGACATTTTTATCAAATTCAATATCAAATTTTCTTGCAGTTTTTGACTGAATTTATATCTTGCAATTCTAAATTTATATCTAACAAATCTGACGTTTTATTTCACAATTCTGAATTTATGTCTCATAATTCAGGCAATTTTTCCCCTTGCAAAATTTTCAAGCAATTATCTCACATTTTACAAAATGTATCATTTTCACTTTTTTAATCTTGTAAATGACATTTTTTCATTTAATATATATATATATATATATATATATATATATATATATATATATATATATATATATATATATATATATATATATATATATATATATATATATATATATATATATATATATATTTTACTTTATTTCAATTAATATTTTTTTAACTAGTTAACAATAACAACACTCTTAAGGACTGAATGACTGAATATAACTCTATGTGTTTAGTTGTGAGTTTGTGTGTATTGCAGTATTAGATCAGATCGTGTCTGTGCTGTAATACGAACAA
Source organism: Carassius carassius (assembly GCF_963082965.1). Taxonomy (NCBI): domain Eukaryota; kingdom Metazoa; phylum Chordata; class Actinopteri; order Cypriniformes; family Cyprinidae; genus Carassius; species Carassius carassius. The sequence continues at coordinate 1,991,642 of NC_081761.1, forward strand.
CTTTTCCTGGAGACAGCTCCTGCCGTGTTGTTTTATCTGTAAGGAAGCTTTAACTCATTGTAATCTATCATTCCTCTAATAGATCTCATTCTCGGCTGCTTTATTTCCTCCTAAGGCCAAAGTCTTGGCACATCAGTAACGCTGTAATCTCAGGGGATGAACAGCAAGTACTTCCCCTCGGCTGCAGGGCTTCATAACCATCTTTTGTCTTTTATGTAAGGCTCTGCATGTCTGCTGTCCCAGAAAAGAGCAGGTTTGAGTCAAGCTTCTGCATCTGTATCACCCTGATGTGCCTTTAGTACTTCCTCCAGACATCTTCATGATATACGGTTTAAGTGTCTGACAGCACACTGAAAGTCTAAGTTGCAAAATCAGCTTTCAATTTGGAATTTTCTCTGTCGGTCATGTGACTCTTTGTGCCATCGGTCAGATTTCCTTACTTCTGTTGAGGCTCGAGATGCTCTTTGAAAGATCTCAAATCATGCTGGAGGGTCTGATTATCACGGTTTATGTATTAAGAAAAAAGAAGGTGAAATCACGAAAATCAAGTAGGTTTTTTTTTCCATTTTTTTCTCAAATTGTCAAATTGTACGTTTTTTTTTTGTATAAAAATGTTTTTTTTTTATCTTATACATTTATATATTTTTTTAAAATACTATTTTTATTTATTTATATATTTTTGTTGCATAATTAATTTTAATTGTATATATTTTTATGTTGTATGTTTTATACAAACATATTTGTTTATGTTATGTTATGTTATATGTTTCCCTTTTAATACTGTAAAGATGCTTTGACACAATCTGCATTGTAAAAAGTACTATATAAATAACTGTAAATATGTATGAAAATTGCTTATAATTTCTAATATTTGTTTAAAATATTTTACATTAATATATTTATTTTTACTATGCGTTTGATATAATCTTTTATAATAAATTGTAATATATAGTAATAAAATAATATAATTTAATTTATAAAATGATTTAATTACTAACAAATTATATAAATAAATAAATTCTGTAATTATTTATTATTATTACACACATGCATATATAATTTGCTTTTATACATTTATTTGTATATTTTATATATACATTTTTATATATTTCTAAATATTATATATTTATTATCGATATTATTTAATAAAAAAAAATCGTATTTGTCAGTGAGTTTTGTTTCTCCTCAGCTAAGGAAAAAAAACACATCCTGAGGTGGTCACAGTTATTTAATTTGATAAAGATTATGAAGACAAATGGAATAATGAACATTTTAATTTCACAATTGTGTCATAGAAGAAATTATTTTGAATAGGCCTTTACATTCGGAGGACTGACATGTGCGTTTAAAGGATTGGTGACCCTTGCACAAATCATTCAGGTTAAGCACATTAAATTGAATGCCTTTGCGCTATACATAAGTCCCTCGGGCCAGATGTGTGCTCGTATCCATCAAGGCCTGCTCCGCTCCTGCTGCTGACCCTTCCTCATTACTGTGAGTCAAGCTCCACACACATTAGCTCAAGATGGACACGGGATCGAGGAGATCGTGGGAGGAGTAATAGAGCCTTAGCATTGAGTCTCGCTATCTGAAACGACTCCATACGTCATGAAGATAAAGCGCTGCCATTACCGTTTTATCATTTCCATTATCGTCCACTGATTAGATGCGAGCATCATTGTTGCTAGTGTTCACTCTCAAAAAACACTTTCAGATTTATTATTTTTACAAACATGCAAAATGATGAAAATAAGACTATTTGGCGTCCAAGGATTTCTTGCATGCTGGTCAAACTTGAGCGCTGGGTTTATAATTAACCACATTACCCATAATCCTCTGACGACCTCACAGAATAACTGTAATTAGCAGGATATCGGAAGTGTCTCAAATCTATTGTGCTCCAGGTCGGTGCACTTTTGTTCTCTTTATATCTTCCCCACCGTATTGAAAAATCACCAGTGAGGTCTGTAGTAACAGATTAAATTCAGTCTCCTGCTTCTCTGATGTTTCTCCAGTGATGTCACATACATCTCAGTGTGCTTGCGTTCATTTTATAAGCTCTGTATTCTCACTTTGTCCATTATTGACTATTATGTTTGTTTTTTTATTATTTCTCTGAAGGAATATGTTAGGAGAAATAGCTGAGAAGTTGATTATTGAAAGAAGTATACATAGAATTTTTTGATTATTTATATGTCTCCCTGGAACACAAAAAAATACACTTAAGACTGGTTTTGTTTGTGCATTTAATTTTACCTAAATGTGGGCCCTCATTCATTAATTTCTGCATTTATTTCTGAATTTGGCCATTCATTTGTTCATGCATTTATTTAAGCATTTGTGCATTTTATTTATGTATGCATTTATTTATTTGTGCATATATTATAAATATATTGTGTTTATTTATTTATGCATTTATGCACTTGTTTTTTCATTTATCTGTGCATATATTTGTGCATTTATTCTTTCATGCATTTATTAATGAATTGATCTGAACTGATTCTTCTATTAAAACTAGTTCATTATATTAGCTGTAAATCTGGTTAAATCATAATTTTACAGGGGTATTAGGGTTAACAGCATTCTCAGGTATGCGTCATGACTTCTTGAACTATGAAAGAGAGATAACAGTTTCATCAAAGCTAATGTCCTGCAATGTTTGGTGGGTTTTTTTCATTTTCTCATTCATTGTCTAGGTCTGTGTAATGGGGAGAGGGCCGTTGTGTTCAGGTCTTTGAGTCAGCGCGTGGGTTTGACAGCAGTGGGCCGTCGTACAGTCAGTCTAATTGCTAGTTTGGGACCATCGTGGCTTTATAGTCGTCTCTTTCACTCTTTCTCTGCTCATAGATGTGCATTCCATTGCCGTTCCAGTGATGGGAGACAGAAAGCGTTATTTTTATAGGACATGCCACATCTTCTAATTGATCTTTAGTTCTTTGAACCAGCATGTTTTAGTGAGAAATGGAGCTGCAAGAAATGGAGCTGAAAGATTTGCAATTTGATGAGATCTTGGCATGACCTCCATAATAATAAGCTATGCAAGAACAAAAAAAGTGGTAGAGGATCCTTAAATAAATGCATGTTAAAGGAAAGTTGTTTTTTTTAGATTTGCAGTCCTAAACATATGTCCTCAATAGTAATATTTTTTAATCTAGAGACATTTTTATGTGCTTTTTATGCTCCATATGGTGGTAGATTAGAAACGTAATATCTTCTTATTACACTATGTTATTGTATTATGTTGAGAAGGAAGACTCCCTGTACACATGCTTAAGTTAAGCTTGCTTTATTTATCTGTGTCTGTTTATTTATGCATTTATTTACACATTTATACAATTATTTATTAATGCACTTTACACATTTATACATTTACAGTATACATGGGTTTATGTATGCATTTATTTATACATTTTTGCTTATGCTTTTATTCATGCATTATTTCTGCTATATTTACACATTTGTTTACTCATTTATTTATTTATGCATTTATTAGAGTTCATTAAATGCATTATTTACACATTTAAACATATATTTTAATTTATGCATTCATTTAGGTATTCATGCACTTTGAAGGAGTTTATTAAATACATGATTTATGCCTTTATTTATTTTTGATTTACTGCTTTTTTTGCAGTGCATATGAATCATTATCTTGTGATTTCTTCCCCATCAGATGATGTAGCGTACGAGATGAAGTGGTTTCTGAGTCGTCTGAAGGGATCAAACAGCCCGTCCCTGCTAGCCAGTATGGACCGCTGGGGTGTTGTGCACAAGGCTCCTCGCAATGACAGCAGCGACTGCAGCCTGGAGCGCCTGGGACCCAGAAGATTCGTCCTGAACATCCACAGCACACAGGACAGTGACGCGGGTGACTATTACTGCACCGCAACACCCTGGATCCGCTCGACCTCCACCAGAGTCTGGAGCAAAACACCGGAGATCCTCTCACAGAAAGTCTTTCTTAGTGTAAAGTTTGCATGTGAGTAATAAAGTCCACAGAATTGCTAAATGTAACCCTCAAACCAAGTCATGCAAGTTTCACAAGCTTTTATACGTTAATGGGAGGCTGCCAGCATTTGATTCTCGTTCCCACGACAAAATTGCATTTATCCGAAACTTCTCGGTGCGTGTTAGAGCATGCATGTGTAATATTAAGAAATCTTGTGCATTTGTTTGAAATAGTCTAGCAAAATGTGTCATTGTCATCTTTCAGGGAATCTTTCAAAACCTGTATGATTTCCTTTCTTCCATAATTCTTTTTCATACACCAGTAATGCACAGTGAATCTGTCAAGCTCCAATAAGACCAGAAAACACCATAAGTCATAACTTCAATCCATGTGACTTTTTCCAAGTCTTATGAATATGATAGAAGACTGAAAATATGATAGAAGAATTAAGTAATTTTTCACAGAAAATGTCCTGTCTATGAAGCTATGAAAGCTATGAAATTTGCTTTAATAACTTTGTGCCTGTACAAAATATGGATTTATTTATTATGCGTTTATTTGTGCATTTACTTATTTATATGTGCTTTATTATATTTATTTTTTATTAATGCATTTATTTATTTGTGCAGCTATTTACATATGGATTTATTTATGCATGTATTATTTATGGATTTACTATATACACATTAATGCATTCATTATTATTTGAGCGTGTTTATTCATATCTTTATGCATTTACATAATTATTTCTTTATTAGACATTTATATAATTGTTTATATTCGTTCTTTAAAAAGAATTATTTTGTGGATATTCACTAACTTTTGTGTAAGTGTGTATATTTTTGTTTGGTTTCAGTGTGGGACTCGATGAAGCTGCCTTTGCTGTACGGCGTCTGTGCTTCTGTGACTGTAGGCGTCGTTTCTCTCGTCCTGGGCCTGGTCTGTGCTCACTGCTGCTGTAAAACCACTACACCTACCCCACGCTCTCGCGACAAACTCATGGAGCTGGAGATGGATTGACAAAGACAGTACAGTTGTCCCCTGCCGAACTGGACGGCGTGGTGACAACTGATGAACGCTGGGAAGCGTCCCGTGATGATATGCACCACCTGGAAGGAGAAACTACAATCTCAGAGGAAAAAAAAGCTGAATCAGAGTCAACGACTAGGGCGAAATACTCAAAAATTGCACTAACCACATTCTTATATCAGCTGGGTACACGATTTGTTGGATTAATGAACGTTTCGTCATTGAAACAGGAAGAGATACCTGACAAGATCCGTGTAGGATTTGACAGATTGAAGGATTATATTACTCTACATCAAGCTCCAAAGAGATCGTCTGCTTCCAGATCAGGGTTTAAAGACACTCGTTTCTACCATGATTCTTCTGAGTTTGGTGCTACTCTCTTTTTGCAAGACACGGGAGGAGCTGAACCCATGTCACAATGTGAAAGATGGTGTTTTATCTGTGATTCTGTGTTGTAATGTATGTACCGTTCAGTTTTGTTCTCCAACCCGTCCAGAGTTTACCAGCTCTGACCAACCCATCTCTCTAAAAGCGAACTAGTCAACCATTACCAGCTGGTTGACTGCGATGCGATGGGCGGTCACACTAGATTTGAGTATATGATGTTTAAAAAAAAAGTTTTTTGAATAAGTAGTATTTTTTTAATAAATAATACATTTCTAATATTAAAATATATCATCTTCTCCTGTTTCCAGTGACAATACAACCCATGTTTCGGGTTAACACATCTGTTTAGCTAGGCCTAGTAATACCCCAGAACAACCTTCCAGAACTCCAGAATTGATCAGCAATTCTGCAGCAATAACTTTAAAAATGTTACAACTATCTAGCAAGATTGGAGCAGTCGTGTCCTAATGGTTAGCGAGTCAGACTTGTAACCCGAAGGTTTGAGTCTCAGATCCAAGGTGAGGGGAGTGAATAACCCTCAATACCACGACTGAGGTGAGACCCTTGAGTAAGGGACCAAACCCCCAACTGCTCCAACGCAAAAATATGGCTGCCCACTGCTCTGGGTCTGTGTTCATGGTGTGTGTGTGTGTGTGTTCAAAAATTCCAAGTATGTGTCACCATACTTGGCCACATGTCACTTCACATTTTAGGAAACACTTTGACCATAATAGCAACCAACCAAAGTACCATGAAAATTGAATACTATAGCAAACAAGTGCATCGTAGCAACAGCTTAAAATTAGCTTCAAAATTTATAAAAACAACCTGGATAGAAACACCATTGCAACGACCTACCAACAATCTACTGTAGCAAAGACCAGAACATCCTAAAACCACCTTGAACATTGTAACAACCACCTAGAACACCAAAGCAATTGCATAAATATACCCTAGCAACCTCCTAAAACAATCTAATGTAGCAAAGACCAAGAGCATCCTAGCAACTACATAGAAATGTCCTAGCAACTACCTAAAACTTAAACATACACCAAGAGCATCCTAGCAACTACATAGAAATGTCCTAGCAACTACCTAAAACTTAAACATACACCAAGAGCATCCTAGCAACTACATAGAAATGCCCTAGCAACTACCTAAAACTTAAACATACACCAAGAGCATCCTAGCAACTACATAGAAATGTCCTAGCAACTACCTAAAACTTAAACATACACCAAGAGCATCCTAGCAACTACATAGAAATGCCCTAGCAACTACCTAAAACTTAAACATGCACCAAGAGCATCCTAGCAACTACATAGAAATGTCCTAGCAACTACCTAAAACTTAAACATACGCCAAGAGCATCCTAGCAACTACATAGAAATGCCCTAGCAACTACCTAAAACTTAAACATACGCCAAGAGCATCCTAGCAACTACATAGAAATGTCCGAGCAACTACCTAAAACTTAAACATACACCAAGAGCATCCTAGCAACTACATAGAAATGTCCGAGCAACTACCTAAAACTTAAACATACACCAAGAGCATCCTAGCAACTACATAGAAATGTCCGAGCAACTACATAAAACTTAAACATACACCAAGAGCATCCTAGCAACTACATAGAAATGTCCTAGCAACTACCTAAAACTTAAACATACACCAAGAGCATCCTAGCAACTACATAGAAATGTCCTAGCAACTACCTAAAACTTAAACATACACCAAGAGCATCCTAGCAACTACATAGAAATGTCCTAGCAACTACCTAAAACTTAAACATACACCAAGAGCATCCCAGCAACTACATAGAAATGCCCTAGCAACTACCTAAAACTTAAACATACACCAAGAGCATCCCAGCAACTACATAGAAATTCCCTAGCAACTACCTAAAACTTAAACATACACCAAGAGCATCCTAGCAACTACATAAAAATGTCCTAGCAACTACCTAAAACTTAAACATACACCAAGCGCATCCTAGCAACTACATAGAAATGTCCTAGCAACTACCTAAAACTTAAACATACACCAAGCGCATCCTAGCAACTACATAGAAATGTCCTAGCAACTACCTAAAACTTAAACATACACCAAGCGCATCCTAGCAACTACATAGAAATGTCCTAGCAACTACCTAAAACTTAAACATACACCAAGAGCATCCTAGCAACTACATAAAAATGTCCTAGCAACTACCTAAAACTTAAACATACACCAAGCGCATCCTAGCAACTACATAGAAATGTCCTAGCAACTACCTAAAACTTAAACATACACCAAGCGCATCCTAGCAACTACATAGAAATGTCCTAGCAACTACCTAAAACTTAAACATACACCAAGGGCATCCTAGCAACTACATAGAAATGTCCTAGCAACTACCTAAAACTTAAACATACACCAAGCGCATCCTAGCAACTACATAGAAATGTCCTAGCAACTACCTAAAACTTAAACATACACCAAGAGCATCCTAGCAACTACGTAGAAATGCCCTAGCAACTACCTAAAACTTAAACATACACCAAAAGCATCCTAGCAACTACATAGAAATGTCCTAGCAACTACCTAAAACTTAAACATACACCAAGCGCATCCTAGCAACTACATAGAAATGTCCTAGCAACTACCTTAAACTTAAACATACACCAAGAGCATCCTAGCAACTACATAGAAATGTCCTAGCAACTACCTAAAACTTAAACATACACCAAAAGCATCCTAGCAACTACATAGAAATTTCCTAGCAACTACCTAAAACTTAAACATACACCAAGAGCATCCTAGCAACTACATAGAAATGTCCTAGCAACTACCTAAAACTTAAACATACACCAAGAGCATCCTAGCAACTACATAGAAATGCCCTAGCAACTACCTACAACAATCTACTGTAGCAAAGACCATGCCTGTAGCCAGCTATGAGGTCACTGAGGTCTGGACTATCCATCCCTAACTCTATAGTAAAGTATTAATATGGTATCATTTAACAGTGTTCATCCTTCCAAAACAGAAAACATATTTAACAAACATCTACATCCTTGTCTCTTTTAAAGTGTTCAGTGTATAGAATAACCCATTTTGAACTTAGGTAGAGAGAGGAACATGAAAGTCTTCCCACACACCTCGCGATCACACGAGTATGAATGAAAGCTATAGTGTCTAGTGTGGCCGCCCCTCGAACGGATGATGTATCGGCTCATTGACTCCTACAGACGAGTCACATGGAGGTCAGGGTTTGCTTAGGTTGAATCTGTGCCTTGGGCCTGGTCTTGAAGCTCCGCTAACAGCTCGGCCCTCCGTTCTTCACCTCCACCGTCACATCACGGAGCAAATAGAGCTGAAACTCAATACTGTGCATTAGGGCCAAGAGACCCCCAGAACAAGCACTTTCCTCTGCAGTGACGCCTCAAGGGCATCGGCTGACCCTTTTCTGCTTTGTCTGCATCTGAGGGTCTTTGTCTCCACTCCTGGAGCTATGGGCTAACAGTGCTGAAAAAAATTAATAAATAAAATAAAAATTCTCCTGTGAATCTTCCATATGGAAATTTACAGTGTTTGTGCTCAGCAAACATTCTGGTGTGGATTTATTTTCAGCCTCTTTTTCTCTGTAGTAAACAGCTGTTAATTCAGACCATTTAAACTTTATTTTCTAGGTCTTTTCAGTCTTGAGAGTGCTTCTGTATTTGGGTTTTGTAACGTTTATACTTTTTAAGAAAATTAAGATTGAAGTTTAAAACTGTTCCATTGAAAATGACTGTTGATATCAAACTGAATTGCAGTTGGTCATTGTTATTTTTATTTTATTTTTTCGTACTGAATTATGATTGGTGTAAGATTGTGTTATTGACTGGGTTGTTGAGTAAAAAAATTCTAGTTATGTGGTTCAACTGATTAAAGAGTGGTTACACTAGATAATAAGCATGCAAAATTATTACAGAAATATTTTAGAAGGAATATGGACAACAGGATGTGATGTCATGGTCCAGTGCTTTTGTTTAAAAAAATAAAATATAAATAATATTAATAAATTTAAAATGTTATGATATAATTTGCGTCATCTTGCATATTTGCATATTAAATTGTTTTTGTTTCATGCATCTCTATATTATTTTTATTTTAATTTTATTTTTTTATAAGTCTCTTCTGCTCACCAAGGCTACATTTATTTGAACAGAGAAACAGTAAAAATTGTGAATTATTACAATTTAAAACAGCTGTTTTCTATGTGAATATCTGTTAAAATCTAATTTATTTCTGTGATGTGCAGCTTTTTTAACATTATTTCTCCAGTCTTCAGTGTCACATGATCTTCAGAAATCATTCTTATATGATGATTTACTGCTCAAGAAACATTTCTGATTATCAATGTTGAAAACAGTCGTGCTGCACAATATTTTTGTAGAAGCCTCAATACTTTTGCAGGATTAGAAAATAGAAAAAAAAAACAGTTTTCTTTTAAATAGAAATGATTGTAACTGTTGAAATGTCATTATGAAAACCTCAATAATACGTAATTCGGACTGAATTCTATATGATAGTGCCATATATTTCTATGCATGTGTCAAATACCTCTATGGCGCTCAAAGGAAATCATTGTTATTATCTTTTTGCACTCGCTGGGACACTCGTCTGCTGTAATTGCTGCTGATTGGCTGTGTGGGACTGGAAAGACGTTTGTCACTTCTGACGGGAAATTTGTAGTCTGTGTGTTGCAGCATGTTCTACTGTACTTTCCTCTTCTTTTTTTCTTTTTTTCTTTTTTTTAGCTGCAGTATGTCGCTCTTCTCGAGTTCGCTCTCACGTATATGTGTTATTATATTTGCAGTTCTGCTCTTGAGGCATCCCTGAAGCTCATTCAGAAACATTTATATTTCCCTTTCAAAGCATCACAGAAATTATTCTGGAACAGCAATTGTAGTAAAATGGTACTTTTATGTGGTACGGAATCATAATCATAAACGTGCCATGGCATTTTTTAAAACACTGTAGTATTGTATTGCTAGGAGAGTGTCACCTCAAATATTCGGTCTTGGCTGTTTTCATTCGCTCTTTGTCAACCTCCTGGGACGTGTGTGGATGTTCCTGGTAAAAGGTCATTAGCTCATAAACGCCGTTTCATTTTCCAGTGTGGCCTCCAGTGCCCTGTAAAGTCCTGCAGCTCTCCGGGCCGAGGGGTAAAATAAGGGCAGGAGTGTTATGAGAACATCACTCTCTGCTCCTCAGTGTAAATATTAAAGTGCTCAGAGAGACAGAGGAATCTTTTGGTATTTCGTCAATGTCATGGTAACAATGTAAACTGACCGGGGTGAGAAACCGTGGAGTGGAACGGAGCGAGGGCACAGGCTTACATTGAACGTATCAGTCTCCGTGCCAACATATATTGTGCATATTTATGAATATAATTGCACAACATGCACATATGTATAAAAATAGATTTAATTTCATGTTTTCGGAATAAAAAAAATCTATCTGTCTATCTATCTTTAAAAATTAAACAATTCAATTCAGTTTAAGTTCATTTGTATAGCACTTTTACGATATAAATCATTGCAAGGCAACTTTACGTTTCTACAATATTTAGTAGTAGCTTAATTGGTGATCAGTTTATGTCCATATGATAGGCCTTTTCAGAAAAATTTATACAAGATGTTGTCAACCAGACGATGAACACTATTAACAGCAATTATTATGTGATTTCATAGTAGCAATATTTGTTAGTTCTGTATGTTGTTTCAGGGTTAGCATCATCTGAGGTCTTCTGAGGGTCAGCATCATCTCTTCTCAGGTGTTCTGGATCCAGACTGGAGCTTGTGTAAATCCTAGTTACATCCGTGGCAAAACAGAGACAAAAAATAGAGACATAATTAGCGTAGCTGCTGTTTCAACAAAGTAAAATTTATTAGTTTAACCCAAGCTAAAGAATAAGAATACGCATTTGATCAGATACAACTGCAGTCACAAATTATGAGATTCATTATTCGAATGCTTGGCAAAAGAGATGTGTTTTTAATCTAGATTTAAATAGAGAGAGTGTCTAATCCCCGAACATTATCAGGAAGGCTATTCCAGAGTTTGGGAGCCAAATGTGAAAAAGCTCTACCTCCTTTAGTGGATTATAAGGCTAGTTAGGTACGCAGGAGCTAAACCATTTAGGGCCTTATAGGTAAGTAATAATAATTTGTAACTGATACGGAACTTAATAGGTAGCCAGTGCAGAGACTGTAAAATTTGGTTAATATGATCATATTTTCTTGACCTGGTAAGGACTCTAGCTGCTGCATTTTGGACTACCTGTAGCTTGTTTATTGACGAAGCAGGACAACCACCTAGAAGTGCATTACAATAGTCCAGTCTAGAGGTCATGAAAGCATGAACTAGCTTTTCTGCATCAGAAACAGATAACATGTTTCGTAGCTTGGCAATGTTTCTAAGATGGAAGAATGCTGTTTTTGTAACATGGGAAATATGGTTTTCAAAAGACAAGTTGCTGTCTAATATAACAGATTTTTGACTGTAGAGGAGGTAACAGTACATCCGTCTAGTTGAAAATTGTAGTCTTTGAGATTCTGTGTACTGTTTTTTGCTCCAATATCTTATCCGAATTTAATTGGAGAAAATTATTTGTCATCCAATCTTTTACATCTTTAACACACTCTGTTAGCTTAGATACTTTAGAAGTTTCAACTGGTCTCGTTGAGATATACTATAGTTGAGTATCATCAGCTTAACAGTGGAAACTAATCCTGTATTTTCAAATAATATTATCAAGGGGCAACATGTATGTTGAAAATAGAAGAGGACCTAGGACAGATCCTTGTTCCACTCCATATTTTACTGGTGATAAATGAGATGACTCCCCATTTAAATAAACAAAATGGAAGCGATCGGACAGGTAGGATCTAAACAATATATTGTAAAGTCAAGTCTAGTCAAGTCACCTTTATTTATATAGCCCTTTAAACAAAATACATTGCGTCAAAGCAACTGAACAACATTCATTAGGAAAACAGTGTCAATAATGCAAAATGATAGTTAAAGGCAGTTCATCATTGGATTCAGTGATGTCATCTCTGTTCAGTTAAATAGTGTCTGTGCATTTATTTGCAATCAAGTCAACGATATCGCTGTAGATGAAGTGACCCCAACTAAGCAAGCCAGAGGCGACAGCGGCAAGGAACCGAAACTCCATCGGTGACAGAATGGAGAAATAAATCCTTGGGTGAAACCAGGCTCAGTTGGGGGGCCAGTTCTCCTCTGACCAGACGAAACCAGTAGTTCAATTCCAGGCTGCAGCAAAGTCAGATTGTGCAGAAGAATCATCTGTTTCATGTGTGTAAAGTATGTTGGAAACCAAAGATACATACCGTGGAAGACAATAGCTACGGTCAAATGTTTGTTTACCAAAATATTTCAAAATATATTCTCAGTTCAGCAGAAAAAAAATAAGAAATTCCCTCATATTTGGAACAACTTCAGAGTAAATGATGACAGAATGTTCGTTTTTGGATGAACTGTCCCTTCTTAGCAAAGATATTTAAAAACAATTAAGAATAATTCAAATACTTAGGAAAAAGGTATTTTAAAAATCAAATAAAGCTAATGAAGCCAGTTTTGACAAAAATATTATATGCAATTTTTCAGATAACAACAACACAATCAAAATCAATGTTTTTTTTTTTAAAAGACTTGCACTTCTTAAAAACATTTTTAGTTGTTGTCTGTTTGTTTTTTGTGAATGTGGCCCCTGGACATGTTCTTGACATGGAGACTGTCACATGCACAGTTTATATTAGTGGAAAAATACCGTCAGGATCACTGACATAAATTTACACTGACACTGTTGGATCGATGTGCCTGTGTACAAACAGGTCCAGTTCTCCTTGTAAGGCAGTCTGCTGCTCAGGGCACAAATCCATCCATCATCAACCAGCGATGCCAGCTTCTCAGACGTTGGCTGTGCTCATGTGCTCAGGATTCTCCACAGTCGGTCTGATACATACACTTTCCATGCCAGACTGAAAATGCTGCTTTAAATCTTAAAACTTATGATTTGCACAATATTGTTTATTGCATACTGCACAGTATACACTGTTTTTAGAGTATATAATATTTCAGTGATATAGCATGCTATGCTGATGCCACATGCATGTTTAATTCATCAAGTGATATGCACTTATCAACTTTTTTCATACAATTTAGTATCAAAACGCATGTAAATACAAAATATTGTCATGGCTTTTCACATTAAGCTTAATCCTGGTTATTGTTGTTCTAAACCTGCTTTTAACCCTGGATGAAAAAACATTTCACAATTATTTCGATTTTTTGTGTTTTTGCTTTTTGTTTTTATTAGTGCTGTCAAACCATAAATCACATCCAAAATAACAGTTTTTGTTTACATAATATATGTGTATTGTGTATATTTATTATGTATATATAAATACACACACATAGAGTGTGTACATGTATAAACACACACACACATACACACACACACACACACACATATATATATATATATATATATATATATATATATATATATATACTCTATATATACTGTATATATATATATATATATATATATATATATATAAACATAATATATTTTTCTTAAATATATTCATGCATGTGTCTGTATTTAAATATACATAATAAATATACACAATACACATATATTATGTAAACAAAAACTTTTATTTTGGATGTGATTAATCTGGATTAATCGTTTGACAGCATTAGTTTTAATTAAATTTATGGTGTAGTAAATCATCAAATAATCTACCTTAATTATACAACGTTACCATATTTCGATAACAACAATACTTAAATAGCTTTATCATCAATGACAAAAAAATAATTTCATTAATTTCAACAAATTTATTATACAGATGCATACTCCATTCCAACCTAAATGTTTTCTCACAAACACCCCCAACTCAGAAACTCTGAGCTTAAAGAACGTTCAGTATTTCCCACTCGGAATTGTCTTTTCATTCTTTTTCAAATCTATCTACTTGTTTTCATTTTATTTATTATATAAGATGACCCTCTAAATACCATAATTTTCTATTCTTTTGCTAGGCCTATTCTATTGATTTGTTTTCTTTTTATTTATAAAAAAAATGAAATTGACCCAATAACACCAGCGTTTTCTCTTCTTTTTCTATTCTATCTACTTGTACTTGCATTAGACTAACCTGGACTAAGCCTAACAGCACTTACATATCGTTGCTCTTTTGTTAGTGTTGATTGCTTCTACTATCTCCAGTTGTTAGTCGCTTTGGATAAAAGCAACTGCTAAATGATTGTAAATGTAACTGACCCTTGAGCTCGAAACTGAATAATAGTTTGTAATGACGACTTTCTGCGGTTATAAAATACCTTCTGATGTTCATTCACGTTTATTTCATGTTATGACTAGGTAAGAGGAAGATATGATCAGTTAACCTGCCGCTTGAACAGAAATCTGTCACAACACATTTCTTTATTTGTCACGCCGTTTACATGCATTCAACTCATAAATATGATATTTTTGATATGACTTGAATGCACCATTAGAATGTTATGGGCCAGTCCAGACTATGACAGACAGCCAATAGCATGCTTTGGACATTCACAGAAACACCATGCATTGTATAAACAGTCATTTCAGCTTTTTACCTTTATAGTTCACCGAAAACTGCATTCAGGAAAAACTCTATAGTACAGTCTGCAGAATGTAATATGAGGATTCACAATTCTAGATCCATTATGTAAACAGGTCAATGGCAAGGACACCACAAAAATGCTAATAAGACCTGCAGACTCTTTCACAGACTCTAATGACGCATCTCCATAGCTATTAACATCGCTAATCTGGCAAAAAAAAAAAAATGTAGGCTAAATTCATAACACGCCAGTAAATGACAGAAAACTAGGGAATGATGGCAGATTGGACATCTTTCTAGCAATGTACTCAATATTTTGTATTCTTTTGTAATGAAACGTTATTGTAGATTTGCTTCTTTTGCTACTGGAGCAAATGGGAATGTGTAAATTATATTTGTTGTATAGTTACCACTAATAAAAATGCACTCAACTATGATGACTTTCACTTCTGAAAATCAGCAAAATGTAAAAGGGCATATAATCTGTACTAATCTTATGAGATTAATCTTGTGAATTTTGACCGATACTGTAGGTACACAAAACTGGATTAAAATCTAGTTTGTTAAAATATTGCAGGTAATGTCAATCCCAGTTCATTCTTTGGAAAGGCAATGCATTGCATTATGGGCTGCAGTATTTCACACAGAGGGCTGTGGTTGCAGCATATTTCTGTAAATGCAGAAAACATGGTGCTGCACAAAACATGCGTGCAGTGAAGCTTTCAGTCTAAAATAAGACAACACACAGCCTACACCAAATTCAAATTAAATATATTAAGCCACTGAAACTATCATAACAGATGAGCAAAATATCGTTCAGATTGTGTAGTCGAGTAGAGAGTTTTGGGATCCATTCAAGACAGCAGAAGGATCCTCCACAGAGAACTTCATGCACAAAACCACTCTAAACATCCTTCCTGACAATATACAACACTCAGCGCACAGTGAACTCTTTCCAAACAGACAGGGCAGCCCACACATAAAATCAAGCCATAAACTCTTTTCTAAAGGCCAGCCAAGATGTCAACATTTGTGTTAGAAGCGATGGGATTTGTAGACTAGGTTTCTACAGCATATATCTGTTGAAACATGTCTGCTTATATTTTAATACAAATCATTTCCACGACCCGTCTTAGAATAGAGAAACAGTTGAGCAGCATTTGATGACACTAGCTTTGATATTCTAATGCACTGACGTTCAGACATATTTAAGTGTGTCGTCTCAAGCCGGTGTGTAAATGTCTTTTAGTCTGTAGCTTCAAATAATGTCAGCAATCATTTTCTAAGATGTTCATTTAAGGATTAAAGTGACTGACGGTTTAAAAGTCCAACTTTAAATATCAATGACATCAACTCTGCATTTATCCGTGGAGTAAACTGACAGTGTCACACACACTTGAAATAAAATGGACCTTTGCTGCATTTTGCTGAAATCTCTTTAATATCTGTTGTTTCTCATAGACTGCAATAAAATGAAATGCAAACTGATGTAAGGCCAAAGTAATCTCACATGCTTTTCAACAATGTATCAAACTGTGCTCAGAATTATCAATATAATCAAAAGACATCAGTATGAACTCAAATATTTCTCATCAAATGATCTCAGCAGCTATGCATATTCATTGTATTGCTCTATACTCTTTACTGTATGACAGCTAGTGACTCATTTAGGTCTATTTTTATTAATTTGAGGAGAAATGTTTGAGACAAAAACATAACCGAGACCGTTAGTTATTAATAACTAAAACTATTTAAAAAAATATGTATTTTTAAAGCTAAAAAATAAAGTCAAAGTCATCATATTAATAAATGCTTTAATCATATATAAATAATTCATAAATAACATTGCCAATAAATGACCTGAGCCTTGAAAAAGTGATGTCTGAGCCATAAAATCTGAGTTGATTTCATATATTGGCATCATGTATGCAATGCATATACGTTTATCTCCTCCACTCTGCTTTGAAAGCATTTCTTTATGTGTTTTTGTTTCCCAAAATAGTCTGATGAGCTCCATTTGTGTCCAACATGTCCTCCTCTCATCATATAATATATGAACATTGCCGTCCGATCATTAGCGTTCATGATGTGTCTCCTGGAGGCACGTCTTATCAGCACGTTTAGCGCAGAAACTCTTGTGTCATCGCAAAGCAGAGACTGTGTGCTTTCATCATAACTTGTGTGACTAAAATAGCATGTCCTCATTATTGTAGCGTATGAATGTTTTGCGGTCTGCACCACATGAAGCAAACGCTGTCCTCTGTAACAGCTCACCGGTGCAGTGCGGCTCTAAGGAGGAAGCACTCTTTTATTCAACCGTGTTCACATGTTCAGCCTGTCGAGCTCTAGTGGCTGTCATTGACCTACAAAGAATCAAAGTCATTGTGTTTCCAGCGCTTGCAGCTGGATGAATCCATTTCATCAACCAGCTAGTAAAGAAAATAAGAAAATGTGAGTGCTGCCAAAAGAGCTGGTTGTCAGGGGGACACTATGCAGTTGATAGAGCATTCTCTGCGTGGTTGCCGATATGTTTTGGGATAGAAATGTCCATATGATTGCTAAAGTGCTTGAATGGTTGCAGATGTTGGTATGAGGTTCCTATGAAGTTCTGAGTGATTTATAGTGTGTTGCAATGCAGTTGCTACAGGATCCGGTGTGGTTGCATATATGTTGCTGGGCAGGTGCTAAAAGTGCCTGGATGGATGCTAGAGTGTTGCTATGTGGCTACTATGGTGTTTGGTCACTAATGCTTTGCTAAAGTGTTCTCAATGGTTGCCGATGTGTTACTATACTGTATGTTTATTAGAGCATTCTGTATATTTACTAATGCATTGCAGGGTTGTTGCTAGAATGTTGTGGCTAGTTACTAGGGTTTCTATGATGCTGCTAGGACTGCTGTGTGGTTTTTATCACATTGCTGGGTGTGATTGCCAAAATGTTTCTAGTGTCTTTTAGAGTGGTTGCCAGGCTGTGATGTGGTTGCTAATACATTTCTGGGTGGTTGCTATGGTGTTTGACTGGTTGCCAGGGTGTTGTTACGTGGCTATAAGGGTATTCTGGGTGTTGCTCTTATGTATGCAATGCAACTCACCTTATGTAAATGTCCTTTTTCGAGGGATTGTTCATTAGCTGTAGCACATATGTTATTAATTGTTGAGACCTACATGTTTACATTTATATTTATGCATTTGGCAGACTTACAGTAGAGGAAAACAAGCGATTTGTCCTATAGACTACATGCATATCATAATCCCAAGTTTATTAGACAGCTAGTCTAGGAAACCAGAGCAGAGGTCAAATTAAAAAGGGGGAAAAAGGATTGTGTGTGTGCAGTTGTGAGGTTAACTTTCTAAACACCGATAATAACATTTCATTAAGGTGTGCATAGATTGAGGAGGGCTCTTCTGTCATCCTCCACTACACAGTTATTTATGTTCTCAGCTCAGACACAGAATCAGTTCAAGCTAGTGTTGAGACAACCCAAGGGTTAGAGTAACCTATTTTTCTCCTCATTCTATTTGTGTTCAATGGCTGCTGAGGTCTGAAGCTGCGGTCAAAGCCGGATCTGAATTGTCACTACATCAACAACAACAGTAGCTAAACTTTTCTGTCACTTTGAGATGTCTTAATAGTATTTCAAGGTTTTGTGTTTTGTGTTGTGTCTACATAATCTATTTATCTCTTTTTTTCAATCTATATGGTTTTCTTTCTTCTTTGAAACACAAAGCAATTAGGTCGACTGAATGCATATCCAAGCTGGTGAAATGAAAGTGAATGGTGATTAAAGCACGTATTCCTTCCATTTACTGATCATTTTGCAAATGGAAGGTCAAGCCAATTGTATTGCATTGTGTGCATTTAAGGAGACATTTTGCATACTAGACACAGAATACATTCTAAATGCCAAAAATAGTATAAGTAACATGTTATTATGCTACTGCAAATATAGCCAGGGGGTTTTCACACATCCTCTGACAGCTGCTTTGGTGTTCAAGACGGTGTTTGAGCAATCAGCCGCTTGCTGTCAGCTTTGAGCACTTCTGCCCCCTAGTGCATACTGAAAGAGCCCTGTCAATCACAAAACTACGATGGCGGGGTACTGTATTCAAAAGGTGTCTTGCTAGAAATTACCACCATTAAACAAATGCACCGAATACCGTAGCATGGTAGGCTACATGTCAAGGAAAAAAAAAATTCACATGGCACCATGTGTCCCCTATGTACAGAGCTAGACAGCATTGTTTCGTATTTTATAATTGTATAATATGCTAGTTTAGATTATGATAGTCTACACAACAGAGCACTAAAAAGACTGTGATGATGAGTTCACTTTAGTGTTGTATTTTAGTCTTGTGAACGTTTATGGTTCAGCCTTGACCTACATAGTCACACCTGGCCTCTCTACACGTACAAAAAGATCTTTATCTAGTCATGTACTAAGTGTCACTCTATCACTAAGCTTCTGGGTGGGTGCTCTTTCGTTGTCTTCTTGCAAACTTGTGAACTGAAAGACGATGTCGCCATCATCTGACGATGATTTGTATTCGCAGTTATAGGATAAATGTAGCAAATCCTTGTTAAGGTACTACATAAAAGTCTGTAAGATTGTACATTTTACACCCTAGTCTACATAGGCTATTAGAAACAGTAATAATAGTATAGCTATTAGTTAAATGCCAGATAGTATGTATTAAGCTATGACTCTGGATAATTGATTTTTAGAATAAAGATCACGGTTCTCCCACGAGTCTGAAAACAAAACATTAGACAAAAACAAAATAATATATAGGCTAAATCACTTGGGTACATTTTTACAAAATGTTTTATTTGTTGTTATAAAAGCGTGTAAAATGTTATAAATGAGCCTATAAAAAATTAATAATAATGAAATTAATTAACTTGATTCGATCGTTTTTGAACAGTCACCGGTTGCTACCTACTGAATAATATACATAAAGGCCAATACAATCTGAAGCGTAATGAGATCCAAAGGTCAGTTTCTCAGATCCCTGGGTGTGATCATAGTCTATCTCTAATGGTTTAGCCTATGCTTAACATATGCTTAACATCTCATCTTCTTTAACTTTTTTTTTCTAAATTGGACACCTGATGGCTTTGACCTTTTCCTGTCCATCTCTGTGTTTATTTGGCACTCAACAATCAACAGATTGTCTCTCGCTCACGCTCGCTCTCTTTCGGACGCACTCGGTCTTTCTCGCGCATTTTCGGTCTCTCTCGCGCATCTACTTTTGTCCAGCCCGGCGCGTCACACACGGCACCTTCTCAACAAGAAGGGTGAAGAAGATGAAGAGATCAAAACGTTTGCATGCTGCTGCTGACTTTGAGTCTGAAGTCAGTCAATTCAAATAGGCTATTTACTATAATACCTTATAGTGACTATTTGCTGTAAATCCAAATAAACTGATATTGCGTACAACACTTCTTATCTAGGCTATTTTATATTTAGTTCTCAGCAACCAATTATAATCTGCCTCTGCATTGTAAGGCGCAATAGTATATTATTGCGTAATTAAGCATACAGGGGCAAATTGTTAGCTATAGACTGAAAAATATTCTAGGCAACCTTTTTTCATACAAAGTGCATAAAATTCAGTAATCCTAAATTCTGACAAAACGCCAGAGACATTTAAGTCATTATAATTCGCATCGCTATTTGCAATGGTACGCCAGGATACAAGCATTTTATTGGACATTTACCATTCGTACTTACTAGTTAAGTGGAGCACGCTATAGCGTCACTGCACCGTGGTAAAAGCCGCGGGCTGGAGGTTTGATGACGTCATGGGCGCGCGGGGGTGGGGGTCTCTTCATACACCGGTTCAAGTCAAGAGGATAGCATCCCTGCTTTTTAAAGACTTCGGTAAGTATGATGAGTTTTTACCGTTTAGAAATAACATATCTAATCTAGTTTTCCGTGTGATTTGGTGATTTGATTTAGCTGTGATTATTATTGTGCAGGGTGTTACTTTGTGCTCATCAAGTATAATTTAATTTTTTTAACGTTCATTTGTGCTTTTGCATAATGATGGTACCAAGTGAAGATGACAGCTAACTCTGATAATAACTTTTTTTAAACATTACAATTTTCAAATGTTTATTTATAAGTGTAAACACTTACAGTACATGTACGGTAACTGTTTAGATGCACCATTTTTCATATTAATTATTGCTGTTGTTTTTATAATTTTTATTATTATTTGTATATTTATTTAGCAGTTAAATTAAATGACTCTCTCTCTCTCTCTCTCTCTCTCTCTCTCTCTCTCTCTATATATATATATATATATATAAAAGCTCAAATTAATGTAGTCAATCAGTTAGGTCTATTAAGTCCATCAAACGATTTGCATAATAATTTGCATGGTTTAAACAAATGCTTTAAAGTAGTTTTATTCACAGTCAAATTAAAATACTTTCTGCTGTTGCCCCAGAGTCTTTAGACTCTGAAATCACACTTAGGATGGCAGGATCAATATTTTCTCTTCACTCACATCACTTTTCTTCATTTTTACTCAATGTCTTGAATCAGCTGGGGTTTTGGTGACTTTTAGTGGGTTTTTTTTAAGTCTGAAAAGGAGAAATGCCATTACAGTGATAAATGAAAAGGACAGTGTTTCATAACTTGTGACACTGTCTGCAGACATCCGACCTAAATAGAAGTACTCAATTTTTTTTCCTGGCCTGTACCATGCTTGCCAGCAGCTAAATGTTAGAGAATTGCGTTTGCAATTTAAAAGGTTGTGGGTTCAATTACCAGGGAACTCACATACTGAAAAAAAAAGTATAGCCTGAATGCACTATGTTTTGGATAAAAGCGTCTGCTAAATGCATAAACGTAAATGGGGTTAGTGTTTTTTCAAATCTATTTATCTTCTCTCTTTCAGAATTCATTGCTATATGTGGCCCACTGAGTTGTATATCACGTTCCACCAACAATTAAAAAATGGCATCAACAATGGAAGCAGCAGATATCGTTGTTGTTGCCATGTACTTCATTCTTGTCCTGGCCTTTGGCTTTTTTGCGATGTGGAAAGCAAATCGAGGTACAGTGAGTGGATATTTCCTTGCTGGTCGTTCCATGAACTGGATGATGATCGGTGCATCGCTGTTCGTAAGTAACATCGGCAGTGAGCACTTCATCGGCCTCGCTGGCTCAGGTGCAGCAAGCGGGTTTGCCGTAGGTGCTTGGGAGTTCAATGCGATTCTACTGCTGCAGCTCCTGGGCTGGGTCTTCATACCCGTTTACATCCACTCAGGTGTGTACACCATGCCGGAGTACCTGTCCAAAAGATTCGGCGGGAAGCGGCTGAAGGTTTTCTTCGCGTCCCTAACTCTGCTCCTCTACATTTTCACCAAGCTCTCAGTGGATCTATATTCCGGAGCGCTCTTTATCCAGGAATCTCTGGGCTGGAACCTGTACGTGTCCATAATCCTGCTCATCACCATGACCGCCCTTCTCACGATAACTGGCGGCCTGGTGGCGGTTATCTACACGGACACTCTGCAGGCGTTCCTCATGATATCGGGAGCACTGTGCCTGATGGCTATCAGTTTAGTTAAGGTCGGAGGTTTCGAGGGATTACGCACAAAGTACATGAACGCCTCTCCCAACATCACTGCCATTGAGTTCGAGAATAACATCACCTACTCCAATTCCTGCCATGTGCATCCTAAGCCAGATTCGTTTAAGATCTTAAGGGGTCCTTTGGACAAAGACCTGCCGTGGCCTGCTTTTCTTCTGGGCCAGACTCCAGCTTCGATCTGGTACTGGTGTGCTGATCAGGTCATAGTCCAGAGAGTCCTGGCAGCTCGAAATATTGCCCACGCAAAAGGGTCAACCCTGATGGCGGGCGTCCTGAAAGTCCTACCAATGTTTATCATTGTGATTCCAGGGATGATCTCCCGTGTGCTCTTTGCTGATGAACTTGCTTGCATCGGTCCAGAGCACTGCATGCAAGTCTGCAACAGCAAAGCCGGTTGCACTAACATTGCATATCCTCGCCTTGTCATGAACGTCATGCCCGTAGGTCTACGAGGCTTGATGATGGCGGTGATGCTCGCCGCTCTCATGAGTGACTTGGACTCGATCTTTAACAGCGCCAGTACTATCTTCACCCTTGATATCTATAAGATGGTACGTCACCAGGCTTCCTCCAAAGAGCTCATGGTGGTGGGACGCATGTTTGTGATCCTCATAGTGGCCATTAGCATAGCCTGGGTCCCCTTCGTCGTTGAGATGCAAGGTGGTCAGATGTTTCTCTACATTCAGGAGGTGTCGGATTACCTCACGCCACCCATTGCTGCACTCTTCTTGCTTGGTGTCCTTTGGAAACGTTGCAATGAGACTGGTGCATTCTGGGGTGGAATTGTGGGCTTCTTGCTAGGAGCCGTAAGACTCATTCTTGCCTTTGTTTATAGAGAGCCGGATTGTGACACGACCGATGACCGGCCTGCTTTCATCAAGGATGTTCATTTCATGTATGTGGCAGCTGTGTTGTTTTGGGTTTCGGGGCTCGTGACGGTAGTCGTCAGTCTTTGCACGGATCCACCGAGCAAGGAACAGATTGCTACAACTACTTTCTGGGGACTGCGCAACAGGAATCAAACCGAGAAGAGCAAACTTCCTCAGCGTTCTGTAGAATCAAAAAATGAGAAGATAAAGAATAAGGTGGAAATCAAACCACCATCTCAGGTTATTCAAACAGGGCTTGAAATACTTCCAAATGGCCACTTGGAGTCTCAACATACCCACAAACAACAGGGCATTCATCATGTAGGTGGAGATAAGGGACGGTGTGTGAAATGTTTGGAGTGGTTTTGTGGATATAATCAAAATTTAGAGGAACCAGATTCGCCTTTTGGAGATGAAGACAGGAATTTTACTGAAATGCTCAAAGAACCTCCTAAAACCAAAATTATCCTCAATCTCGGTCTCTTGATAGTATGCACACTTGGAATTTTCTTGTTTGTATACTTTTCATTGTAATGCTCAAAATAGTAACCATCGATCTGCAAAAATGTTATATTATTGATATTCTTATAGATTATTTTAAACCCCATATATCTAATGTGTAATTATGGTTGCAATTTATATTTCTCAGTAGTGTTTTGCACTGAAGTATTGCATAATGTACAATTCACATTGTAATGCCAAGTATTACAGATTTTTAGTGCTGGTTGCCAATGCACTGCCAATACTGTTCAGTAACATGTCAGATGTTCATATAATTAATACTCCGTTATTGCATGTAAAAGGCTAACATCTAAAAAAAATAAGAATCATCTAAGTCAAAATGTGTCAAATCTAATAAACATTTTTTTAATGTATTTCTTTTTTTGTTAAGTCACATGTCACCTCCACATCTAGTGTTGATTATATCAAAACCACATGAATCATAAACCACATGGTATTTCCTTTAAGGAATTTTCCTGGTTCAGAACCAGTTCAGCTCAACTGACAGCATTTCTGGCCTAATGTTGATTACTACAACCATAATTAAATAATAAATCAATTTCCACTTCTACTTTTTTCTTACTGTTAAGTCCCTACTTTTTCTTGTAAAATCTTGGTTATGATGGACCATTTAACAGATTAATAGAAGTGAATGTGGCCAAAAGTTTAGCCACCAGTATCCGTGCATGTTAACATAAAAAACAAAATAATAATAATATTAATAATAATAATAATAATACAACTTGCCAACGCTATTTAGGTAAAAACAATGATTTAAACAGCTTTAAAGAATAATTGTCATAGTTCTGCCTAAATTTGCCTAAATAACTTCCATTATAAGTGCCTTAGAGTAACTTTGATATGCTTTTGTTTCAATTTTGTTTTCACTGAAAAATAAAAATGGGAACAAGTGAGTATCTTTTTTTCCACAATTTCCTCAAATTCAGGTGATGGAAAGATCCTAGAAAATGATTATTTGGTGGGGTTTTTTTTTTTTGTCTGTGCATTTATAACTCCATTAGAGTAATGCAGGCTAAAGTCTGAACTGACAGTGTATGTGATAAGTCTATCTCCCCACTGAAAACATGTCTACCCACCGCTGACCCCATTTAAGAAATCCATAGAACTGTTTTGGTTTTGTTTGTAAATGCGTGTTTGTCATTCTTTAAGGTCACTGGAATAATGTGGGCTAATTAAAAACTCTTGTCCAAATAATAAAACATTCAAATATTTAACTCTCCGACCTGAAAATGTACACTTTCCCAGTCCATGTTAGCATAGAGACTGAAATAAAATCATTTCGGCACGCTTTTGTATTTACTTGGCTTGAGTTCTTCAAAGCTGGTTAGTTTTTTAGCAGTAAGATGGTGGGTATTTCTGTATTCAGGTCTTTGTGGTTTTCTTTCTTTGGAACCTCACCTATGTAGATTTGTGGGTTTTACTTGTTCAATTGCACTGAGGATGACAACCACTGGAAACAGCAGCAGATGCAACTGCAGGTTTTCACACAGAGACGGTGAGGGATCCTGGTGATTCGTATAATTTCCTAACAGATTTGAACTGCCATTTATCATCTGACCTATTCAGTTTTTTTATTAATTACTTCCCGTAAGTGATCTCACATGACATTTTCATGCCAACAGAGTTTTGCATCAAATGCCACACAGTTCTCTTGCTCTATATTTATATAGGTTTGTTGATTTTGCATTTTTAGACAGGTTTCCCCTGTCTGCAGAGCTAGGTTTATTAAGTTCACTTGCGCTACAGTCTGTTAGTCAAGTTGACTTTGGTTAGCACTTTGGCTGAAAACAAGTCAGTTGTGGTTTGGCTGTATCAAGGCCAGTCTGTGTGAATGTGTGTGCATTTACAGGCAACTCTGAATTCCCAGAAGTAAGAAGGGTGTACTTCATTTCAAATCAGAGTAGTGTGAGTATTGCAAATTTGGGTGTAGAAACCACTCATTTAATTAGCCATAACAAAAATGCATTCCATATATATCATTGTTTACATAACTACTCTTAACCCTCTGATGCTCTTCAGTCACTTTTGACCGAAACATTTTCTGTTGTGAGTTTTTAAAAATCACACCTTCATTGGAATGGTATGAAACTTGGTGACATTTATGGCATTTGGAATGTAAACAGACAAAAACAATTAGGGCATGAATCGAGCAGGCTAAGGCCTAGTCCACACGGACACGGGTATTTTTATAACCGGAGTTTTTCCTCCTGCGTTTAAAAAAGAAATCCCGTCCACATGAAAACGCCAAAACATGCTATCAAGCGTTGTCAAGAGCATGCCACATTAGCAGGCGGCGATATAACCCAAATTGTAAAGTCACCTTGGCCAATCAGAAGCAGTCAGCAGCGCACAATCTGACGTCAAACACAGCAGATAACGGCGCACACTGTGACGTTGCAAGGCAAAAACCCCGGTTATACTGTCCACACGACAACACTGCAACCGGCGTTTCTGAAAATGCTCACCCTGGCCGTAGTTTTCAAAAATGTTCGGTTTCGGTGCCCTGAAACTGCGTTTTCGTGTGGACAAAAGGCCGAACCGCGTAAAAAAAGTCACGGTTATAAAAATACCCGTGTCCGTGTTGACAGGGCCTAAGTGGTTGTAAAAAAAACTAAAAAATTTTTTTAAACAAATTGGTATTGCCAAAATGAGTTAGAAAACTGAAAAAAAAGAGTCTGAAATCAGATCAGACCCAGAAGGATTAAGCTCTTATAAAACATTCCTGTTCATTTCTGTTACATTTTTATAGAATTTTGATGCGTTGTGTAACAAAATGCTTTCTGTGTTTCAGGTGTGACTGTAGTAATAATAATTCAAAAACTGATGCTTCACATCAGCATGTCAAACCCCAAAACACTAAACCTTTCAAAAAAGTTATCTTTGAGAATGTCTAAATATATTCAAATCTGCAACTTAATAAAAATGTCTATTTATGTCTAAAATCAACTTGAGAATTTATAGGCCTTTTAAATAGAGCTATATAGGAATCTAGTGGCTAAACCAAGGAAATGCAGACGTTTTTCTTATTTTACTCCCACCAGATGGCCCTAATCTGGCTTCAAAACATGGATTTCAAAGGCATTATCTCCATCTAACATGAAATACTGCCTGAATTGAAAAGTAATATAAAAAATGCAACAAAAAAAAACTTTTTTATTTTCAATGGGGAAAACAATGATCATTAATTATTGCATAAACATAAATTAGTACCATGAAATTATCTCTAAAATTGCAGGTGTCTGGTCACTTTTGACCATGAAGAGCACAATGTGACTCCCAAATAAGGAGCACCTGACTCCATGGAGAAAAAATAAATCAATTCCTAGCACTATATTTTTAGTTCCTCCAGGCATCAAATGTCTCCAGTCAATGTTGCCTAAATGATCACCGACCTGCTGTGAACTTTCACTAAAGATTTTAGTTTTGGAATTAAACAGTAGGTGACATTTGATAGGAGAGAGCAAATGGGTCTGAAGAGCAGTATTGTGTTTTATTTACTGAAGTACCCAGTGAACCTGATAGGCCTGTTCTAGTTATCATACATTTTTGCATAGTTTGTCATTTTAAGTTGACAACTGGTAAATTGCTATCTGATTTTAAAACCTGTAAACAAAGTATATTTTTGGTAATGTTTACGTGTTGCTTAGCATCGTTCCAAAACACTCTGTGACACTCTTAATTTCCACATAGTCTGATAAAGTAACGCCATAATTTTGTGACATTAAATTTTATTTTAAGCAGTTATTTGAACTATACAGATATAAACACATTCAAACATTTAGGGTTGGTAAGTTTTTTTTTTTTTTTTTTAAACAAAGGCTCTCCTACTCACCAAGGGTGCATTTATTTGATCAAAAATACAGTAAAATTGTAAAATATTAAGATAATAACTGTTTTCTATGTGAATATTTGTTAAACTGTAATTTATTTCTGTGATGCTCCGCTGTATTTTCAGCATCATTACTCCAGTCTTCAGTGTCACATGATCTTCAGAAATCATTCTAATATGCATTTTAATAAACATTTCTGATTATTATCAATGTTGAAAACAGTCGTGCTGCCCAATATTTGTGTGGAAACTGTGATACATTTTTATTAGGATTCACAGATGAATGGGAAGTTCAAAATCAGCATTTGAAGTAGTTTTTATAACAATGCAAAAGTCTTTTACTGTCCCTTTTGATCAGATCTTCTTAATTCATTGGCAAATCTTACTGACTCCAATCATCTACAATTATCTCTACATGTTGCATAAAAAAGCAAACTACCCATAGAGCTCTGATGTCAATTATTATTCCTTACACCTTTCTAGAAGTGTGTGAACTGGTTTCAGTCCATCGCGTGCCAAATGCACTTGAAACCAGGAAATAGAACAGTAAATGCCAGGGAAATGCAAAAATTAATACCACTCTATTGTGTGACGTTATGAAACAGCTTTTGCGATCTTGTTTCCACGTAGCAGTAAATATACAGGGGATTTCTTAACTTGAAGTACAGTTTGGGGTTTTAAAACTTTCAGTGTTGATAAAAGACAGCTAATAATTATGATTGTTAATTTGCAGCCAATAAGATCTCTTTAATTTTACAGTTGTTTCTCCTATAATGGCATTGATTGGAGAGCAAATTGAGTCTTCTTGATAAAAAAAGATCTCAATAATCTTACTTTTGTTTTTTGTTTTTCATTTGCCCAAGATACCGAAAAAGAATTTGTATGTACTTTTCTAAATGTATTTTAGTAGAAACATCTGAAATCAAGTTGATGTTTAATGAACCTTAATCTCAGAACTGCATATGTCTTCTGAGTTACGAAAGAGAAGGCTTGGTCTAAGAAAGTTCTTTGAAGATAACTGACGTTTCTATTCTTACCTTATTCACAGGTAGATTGAGAAACATTTGTTTTTGTTGCGTTATTGAGTCACACTGTGAAGTGTCAGAAGTCAGCGGTGTGTCAACTTTTATGATGGCTTTTATGATACAGGTTGCAAAACTTGTCTGAGATGCAAAAACTAAAGTCATGATGCGCAACCATGTCAACATGTCAAAACATAAAATGCATGATTTGCAGATCTAGAGAATGTGACTTTTTAAAATATATAATTGTGTGGTTAGACCACTTTAGACTGTGCATTCAGCTGATTACGACTAAGGAGGTTTAATTACGATTAATACTACTTAATCATAGTAAAATCACTTCAACTTATTAGACTTTGAGTGTCTTGTTGCTTTTATAAAAATGTTACATTAAAATAAGAAGTTACATTAAAAGTTATATACAAGAAGTTAAACTGATTACAGTTTTTCTTGATTGCTAAAACATTTTAGCCAGGCTTTTGAACTAACATTTCAAAACCATAACGCCATCTTTCAAAAAGCACACCCGTTTCCCTAAGCTATAAACACTATTAACCTGTTTTGACACATGAATCAGATTTGTTGAACTGTCACTGCAAAACGTACAAATCCCTTCATTTCTCATTGTCTACACCATGTAGTCATTTAGAAAGAACTAGCATTCAATATTGTTCACTCAAGTCAGCATAGCTTGAGCTCAATTAGCACACAATTACCCATGTGCAAACACTTAAACAGTCAAAATTGAACACACATTGATCATATCCTTCTATAAATAGATAAAAGGGCCTCTTTTGGAACAATGGAATTATGGCGAAATGAAGGAAGAGGACGAGGAGGAGAAGGATGATGAGAAGGAGGAGGACAAGGACGTTGACCAGGAGGATGAGGACAAGGAGGAGGAGGACTTGGTGAAGAATGAGGGAGAGGATGAGTTGAAGGATGAGGGAGAGGTGGAGGTAGAGAAGGAGGAGAACAAGGAAGCAAAAGGGCAAGGAGACAAGCAGCCTCGGAGGAAATTCAAGCCACTTTAGTTGACCATGTCCTTGTCCATGGTATGACCAAGAGGAAGGCTAGGCAATGTATACAGCCAAAGTTGAGTCGCTTCACCGTTGCCTCCATCATCAGAAACTTCAGGGAGGAGAGCAGGTAGGTGTACATACAGAAAGACTGATCTGTAAAGTAACTTTTGAGTTCCATATTCTGTGCTAAGACAACACATACACTTTTGCACATACAGTAAACCGGCCAGCTTGTTCCCCATGCAATTATCTTTGTGGATGAGGCTGGTTTCAACCTGACCAAGAGAAGGGGGAAGAACATAATTGGTCATCAAGCTATAGTTAATGTCCCTGGTAAGCGGGGAGAGAATGTCACTATGTCTGCAGCTATAAGCCAACGAGGGCTACTCCACTGCCATGCCATTCTACGACCCTATAACACCATGCTACTCCTTGCTTTCCTTGACGGTCTAAGAGAGCATATGTTCCAGCTGGACCTCAGGGAACCAGCAAAGTCAGTGCAGCCTCACTACGTTGTTGTTTGGGATAACGTCAGCTTCCATCACGCTGCTCTTGTTCGTGACTGGTTTATCAATAACCCAAGGTTTTCAAACATCATTCTGCCTGCATACTCTCCCTTTCAAAACCTGATAGAGTTTTTTTCAGCATGGTGGTGGAAAGTGTATGACCGAGAACCTTATCTCCGAGTTCAACTCCTCCAGGCCATGGAAGACGCCAGCCTAGACATAACCGTAGATGCATGCCAGGGATGGATCAAGCATGCACAATATTTTACCCCCGCTGCCTGGCTAGGGCCAACATAGCCTGTGATGTGGACAAGATTCTCTGGCCTGACCCAGACCTAAGACGGGATG
Source organism: Carassius carassius (assembly GCF_963082965.1). Lineage (NCBI taxonomy): Eukaryota > Metazoa > Chordata > Actinopteri > Cypriniformes > Cyprinidae > Carassius > Carassius carassius. Next base: position 2,022,397 of record NC_081761.1, read on the forward strand.
CTGAGGCGTAATCATTTTTGTGTGTTGTATTGTGTAGTACTTGAATGAATAAAAATATGCCATGAAATGGCAACATAACTTACCAGTTTTGGAAATGTTGTCTTGAATTTATCTCACCAGTGTGTAAGACTGTTGTAGTGTGTGTGTTTTTGAGGGCTTGTGTGTGACGCCTGAGGGAAAAGTTTGTTTTTTCAGCAAGAGTGAATGGTTTTGAGTGTAGAGCTTAATTTTGAACTGAAAATAGGTTGTTTGGGGAATTGGGTGAGACGTTATGGATTTGTTTACTGTTCTGAGAATGAGGCCTAGTTTCAGGTTATGTGTTTAATCAATCGAGAAAAAACTGTAATAATACAAAAGGGGGTATTTAGAAAAATGTATATTGTTTACAATGAAAGTTAATACCAGTGTTAATTTAGATTTTTTTTTTTTTTGTATGTTTAAATATTTAAAATTCTTAATTTTTATATTTTCGGTTTTCAATTTAATTATAATTTAGGTTTTAGTTATTTTTCTTTTATTTATTTTTTATAAATGTTTACATTTAAATATGAATTAACTTTTGTTATGTGCTTGTTATTATTATTTTTTAAATATGTCTATTTTTGCTTTTTTTATTTCAGTTTTAGCTTTTCTGTTTGATAAATTTTTGTACATATTTGTATAAGTATCTAATATTTATATTTTATTCAGCTATAGTTTTGTTTTGGTTGACAATAACAGTCAGTAGGGTCCAGTGTTGCTTTGGGCCACAATGTTTTTTCAAAATATTGTATAAGTGTGCGTGCCTAGTCTTGATAGTCTTTCAATGAAGCACACAGCTTTTACTGTTAAACCAGAAACTTGGGAAATCCCTACTGTTCTGTATTCACTAACCTTTTTCTAGCCATTTAATTGCCTTAGAGACTGAACTAGTATTGATTTACAATAAATGTACAGAAGTTGATTCTTCCTTTTGTCCGGGTTTGACGGTTAGTAGAGGTGTTTCCTCATTGTGTGAACAACAGATGAAATCTGACCTGATTGATCTGAGATAATTAATTCAAGGTGAAGTTGTTGAGGAACTTATTTGATTTCACTACAGAAAAAAAGTGAATCGCTTCCACTAAAGTGATGACTTGCCTTATTCAAGGGTTAGATCACCCAAAAAGGAAAATTAGCTCATGATTAACTCCCAAGGCATCCTACAGTAGGTGTACAGTATATCTAATTGATTGGAGTTATTGTAAAAAAAAATGTCCTGTCTTTTCCAAGCTTTAAATTGGCAGTGGGTGCGTGTTGTTTTTTTCGTGTATGGTTTTTTTTTTCAACAGTCCAAAAGAAGTCCAATAAAGCTCATCCATCCATAATAAAACATGCCACTTACAAAAACGTATCGATTCACTACAGGAGGCCTTTTATCACTTCAGAAATGCAGTATGTTCATGTCCTTTGTTGTCCTTCTCAGTTGCTGAGAGGTTGATAAGCTCTTTTGTCTTTTTAGTCATTAACAAACTGCAATATCTACAAAATCCAGGTGCTAGAATTCTGTGTGGGGTTATTTTAGGATTGCTTTAACAATATTATTCATTTTATTTCCGCATGGTTTGCTGTTTATTTATTGTATTTAAAGTTTGCTATTTTCTCTGTTGTTATGTTTGCTTGTAGAGCACTTTGAGAAAGCAACTTTTAAAGGCACTATATCAAATGTATTATTTTATCATGAGGGTGAGTAATCATAATTTTGGGGTAAACGAACCCTTTCAGTGCTTATTACAAAACAAAACATTATTATGTAAAACACTTTATTATTCGTAATCTGCCATATAAAACGTGAATGCAACAAAAACCTCTTATGATAATTACACACCCTTATTTGCTTCTCAGTAGGTTTTGACCGAGATTCACATTTCCTCTTTCTTTACTGTAAAACAATGCATCTAAACCATTAATAAGCAGGAAACTGGTGCTGTTTTTCCAGGCATGCCTTTTTCTGATGAAATCTGATAAACCAGACCTACATACAGGCATGCGTATGTAAAACATCAATTGAGCAACTAAAGCCATTGACGTTCTGACTAAAATAGCACTCTGTCGAGTCAATTGTGCAATGCAGATATCATTAAAACTACTTTATTTTCAATGTTCTTATCTGTTTTGAATGTACAGTACTTAGCAAAAGTAAATGCAAATGTAATTTAAGTGACTTTTATTGCTGTCAATCTTGTATGACAAAGGAACATAACACCATCATCAAGTCAAGACTGCCACAAACACAGAGACCATTACATGTACAACTGCAATGAAAGGGCTATTTATTTTTGACTATAGTTGTTTGTTCTGAATTGGCACATTTGTGACCCTGGAGCACAAAAGCAGTCATAAGTAGCACAGGTATATTTGTAGCAATGGACAACAATATATTGTATGGGTCAAAATTATTAACTTTTCTTTCATGCCAAAAATCATTAAAATATTAAGTAAAGATCATGTTCCATGAAGATATTTGGTCAATTTTCTACTGTAAATATATCAAAACTTAATTTTTGATTAGTGATCTGCATTGATAAGAACTTCATTTGGACAACTTTAAAGGTGATTTTCTCCATATATCGATTTTTTCAGCCTCAGATTCCAGATTTTCAAATAGTTTTATCTCTGCCAAATATTGTCAGATCCTAACAAACTATACATCAATGGAAAGATTATTTATTCAGCAGATGATGTATAAATCTCAATTCAAAGATTTGAATGAGTTGTTTTTATGCTCCAGACTCCATGGTCACATTTATGTTTATGCATTTGGCAGACATTTTATTCCAAGCGACTTACATTGCATTCAATATGTACATTTAATTCATTCATACATTCTCGGGAATCGAACCCATGACCTCAACACACCAATAAAACACACTGTATAAAGCCCCTTGAGGCTGAGCATACTGATATAATATTAAAACACTTAAACAGCTTTTAGGTAGGTCTGGTGCGTAAATAATGGAAAAAGCATTGCAACATATGCATTTGCATCTTCTTGCAACAAGAAGTAATATGATCATATTTCATATTTCCATCTAGCTTTCATTGTATTTTTCATTTTTTTTTATATAAAATATCTATTTAGTCATTTTAAAAACCTTATCAAGTTTAAATTATCATCCAATAATTATGTATTCATTTCAGCTTTATTTTAATAAACAAAAGGGATTTTTTAATTTAATTTTTAATATTAGTTAACAATAACAAGTGAATAGGGTCCAATGTTGCTTCTCCAGAATATCTTCTTTTTGCATTCAGTCATACAGATCTGGAACAACTTGAGTCAATGATGACAGAAAGTCATTTTATGGTGGAGTACTCCTTCATATGTCGGCTGTTTCACAGAGCCTTTGACTTTGGCTCATCGTTTACTGTACATTTCAAACACCATCATGAGTCTCAGCTGCTTTGGTCATGCATGATCTTAGTTGTGTGTTTGCTGATCACAGCCACTTCAACAATCTCTTTAGTTTTCGACATGAGCCGATCAAATCTGAACATTTCCACAAAGGCCTGCTTAAAACAATCCCCTGATAACGTATAGAGTGGCAGGTTGATAATGATGTTGACTGCAGCAATCGGCCTCGAGATGATATAGGCTGCATGAGCCCAGCGGTCCAGCATGCAGTTGTTTTCTGGAGTGAGTCTCGTGTAGATCCTCCAAGCCCGTAGCGCATGAAAAGGGAAAAAGCACACAATGAAGCACGTCAGAATCAACACAATGAGCCGCCTCGCTCGAACCCGTTTCTTGCTTTCTTTATGAGGACCCTGCTTTAGCTCCTTCATGATGCGCCAATAGCAAAGACAGACCACGACTAGAGGAACCAGATATCCAAGCACGGTCAGCACCCAACTGTAAGGCCACATGAATTCTGGGTTGTTGCTTGCAAGATCCAGGCAGTAGGTTTTGTTGTCCTGCTCCTTTATTTCAATTTGGTTAAAAATCGGACTTATTTCTGCGACCGCCACAGTCCAGCCCAGGATGCATGCCAGCGTTCCCCAGCGCTTCTTCTTGATACTGTGTGCATGCATTGGATGCACGATTGCCACGTAGCGAAAGATGGCCAGACAGGTGAGGAAGAGGATGCTGCCGTAGAGGTTGAAGTGGAAGATGAAGCGTGTGAAGCGACACATAGTGATGCCCAGCGTCCACGAGTCGTTTTGGCTGTAGTAGTAGGTCAGAAAGGGCAAGGGGATCATGAAGAGGAGGTCGGTGACGACAAGGTTCACCATGATGATGGTGCTGCTCTTCCAGGGACGGACTTTAACCACATAGACCAGCAGAGCGGTGATGTTGCCCACCACGCCTACGATGAAGATCGCACCGTAAAACACGGGCAGATAGTAGCGCTTCATCAGATCGTCCACATCGGTACAGTTGTCAATCGTGCCGTTGTTCCAGCCGTAGAAAAGGTTGCTCATGGTTGTTCCTGCAGCAGGAATGAAGAAAAATTGTTAGAAAGCTTGCATGCAACATTTGTCTAACTGATAATTCCTGGTTCGGTTTGTTAGACCTGATTTCACACAATACCCTCATAAAGGTTATTCAAACAAAGCTGTCTGCATGCCGTCTCTATTTAAACAGTGCTTTTCAACACGTGTGAAATTCCAAGATGGTCTGAAACTGCTTTGGAGTAATAGTTATTTAACATTTATTTTTATATGTGAAATATGTATTAATTTTAACAACTACAATAATAATACATTACATTTAATTAAATTTAAAATAATATATATATATATATTCCACCAGGAAAAAAAATTATATCAACTTCAGTTTTTTTTAGACTATTTAGAATAATTCGTTTTTCACTTGAAATCATGTTACATTTGGATTAAAACTTTTTATTTTCAACAGCGTTTTTGTCATATTTCCTGTGGAGTTATCTAAACCATATTATCAGTAAGTTATTTATATTATTGGTCAACTTATTACTTAAACACAAAATTGTGGAAAATCTTTTGAAGAATTAAAACAATATATACATTATATACATATACATATATACATTAATAATTCAAAATATATTCAACATCCTGTGCAGTTTTGCGTTTAAGTAAATGTATTGCTAGATATGACAGTGACAAAAATACTGAGATCTAAAAACACAGTTGGGAGTAAATGAATGAAGACTTACGATGGGCTCTGATGCTTCAGATTCAGTCGGTGGTTCCTCAGTGAAAAGGACTGCTGTGATCTCATAAACAGTTTAAAACCACCGAGCTGATCCTTCCTCTTCTACGGAAGAGTTCCTGGTAAATCTCCTTTGCAGATCTTATTCATTTGCATTCTTGTGTGTCACATCCGTACACCTGCATTGAACCATCTGCCGACTGACACACAGTAGGCCTGCAATCCGTGAACACACGGGAAAATGGGCGGGATTTACAGTTACTGCCTGACAGGTGTGATCTCATTGTTATGATACTTGACTATGGGAAAGTGTGTCACTGGTAAATTCCTTTGCTGTCAATGCTGTATTAACATGATACACCTATGAACACCTGTTTAGAGATGTTTTAGCACTCCTCCAAGACCGCAATAATTCTTGTGTCATGTGTCATCTGGGTTTGCATGCCAGTTTTGATAAAATGATCATGTGCGGGAGGCAGCAGTGCAATTATCAGCTTTACAAACACTGTGCCAAGAGAAATAAATAATGCATCGTCTTAACACGTATTCTATCCATCCTTAACAGAATCTACACTATCAAAAAAAAATAAGATCTGGTACTCATCAAGTTTCAGAATATCCAGTGTTTTAAAAACAAAATTATTGGTTATGCGAATGGCAAGGGAACATTAAGGGTATATAATGTTTCACTTTTTTAATGTTTTCAGAATGTTCTGATTCTGTTATAAATGCAAACAACCAGACACATTTGAATGAACATTCTCTTAATATTACTATAAGAACATTTATTCATAACCTTGCCGGAACATTCCCTCTCAGCAAGATCATACTTATAGTCAGATTAATAGTAAACTGAAAATGATACAGCAGAGGTACACATATATTATTTGTAATGGATTTTGAAGGATCAAGTCTGCATCTTAATTGTCCTTTTATTTTAATATGAAATGGCGCTGGCAACATCAAGGTCATGGGGTTGATTCCCTCAAAATGGTTCAAGAAATTATTAATAAAAGTTATTAAAAATGTCCAGCTTAAATGTTTCAGAGAAAAAAAAAAAAAACAGGAATGATGGATAAATGAGATAAGATAACTTTTTTTCTTTTTTCTTTTCTTTTTTTTTTTTTTTGTCTGGTAAAGTTTTGAGCTGTGCATACCTTTTGATTTTATGTTAATTTAAAATGGGGCTGGCAACACCAAGGTCATGGGTTTGATTCCCACAGAATGCATGACCTGATGTACTGTACTGGATAAAAGCATCAGCAAAATGCATACAATGTAAAATTACCCACACTTCACACAGAAAATAATGAATTTTTAAACAACCCCATGAAACTGAAAATGAGTTTGTGGTTTTTACCCAGCTAAAAATAAAAAATAAAGTTTTTTTAACATTCCCATTAAATTATGAAAACTTTATTTTATTTCAGAATTTTCTCTGAATGTTCAAAAAAAAATTCTTCTTTATCCCCCTTTTTCCTCAACGCAGAAGTAAGCATGTGGGTGAGACTTCCGGTCCATTAGCCAAATAATAAATAATGAGGAGAATAACAGCGTGCAGTAAACTGTTTGCAGCACAAACCAGTGTGCTCTTAATTAAGATAACAGATTAAAATAATATGATTGGACACATCAATTGTCAATATCAACAAGCAAAACAAACTGTTTTGAACAGCTAAAAATAGCTGGACGCAAATGAGAACGGAAACTTTACCCATAGAATTTACAAATGCCGTTGCTCATTTTTACGTCAGGAAAAAGGTGGATTGGAAGATTTGATGATTTGATGATTTGAGTGTGATGCATTTAGCTAACTGCAAGCACTGGGTGATAAAGATGTTTGTAAATAGCAATATGAAGTGAGAGATTGTTACTGTTACTGTAGTAGACAAGCGTTTGTTAACCTCTAGTGGTTGATGATGGAACTGCAGGACAATCGCTAGAGAGAGAAAAGCTAATGCGGGTCAGACTCAAGTTCACGATATTAGTATGAACATAAACACAGCCACATATACTCACTGTCTTCGTTTTCAACATATTGTGTGTGTGTGTGTGTGTGTGTGTGTGTGTGTGTGTGTGTGTGTGTGTGTGTGTGTGTGTGTGTGTGTGTGTGTGTGTTTCAAACTAAACCAACTCATTTGTTATTATTTGCTATTTAATGCAGTGACATTTAGGGATTTTTACAAATATAACTTTGTGTCCAAATACATTTTGGGGCAACTACGTTCTTTAATACAAAAGGAGTCATTAAATTATTTGTCATTAAAATTATTATTATTCTTCATTTACTGAAAGGTTAGAGCAGGCTAAAACAATGTTGTTTTACTGGACTTCTAGGGTCATGGTGCCTAATTGCACATCTATTTTCAGCAATACTATGTGTGGCGAGTGTGGGGGGGCCGAGAGCCATGGGAACGGAGCGAGGCCGGTGGAGTGTTTGGAAATGAGCGACACCTGCTCGACCAATCAGGAGATGGAAGGATATAAAACAGGAGCGACGACAGTGAAGGACGAGAGAGGACCAGGCCTGGATTTAATTTGTGTTTGGTTTTTGTTTGTGCGCGGCGGTCGTCCGTGAGGGGCTGCCGGGCTGTTTTGTGTTTATTTTATTATTAAAGCTGTCATTTTGATTGTCCGCCGGTTCCCGCCTCCTTCTTCCCATAACTATAGAGTTTGTATTGTTACACTATGTTTAAGTGGTCTACTTGTTTTACCCACGTAGCTCAGTCCACAAGGACAACACAACATAAATAACGTTGGTTGTTTTACATAAAATCATTCCTCGGATCTTAAGTTTTATCAGAAGAGGGATAATTAAAAGTTTGTGTTTTATATGTAAAATTACATTGTTGACCACACTTGAAATTACAAAAAGGTATTTGACTCAAGTAATGTATTTGTGGTGGAACCGACAGATCTGCCCTAACCAGCATGTTATGCAAATTGGGAGGTCTCTTATAGACCAAAAATGAATTGCAACTTGGGATCGCGCTCAGCAATGTGCAAATATGGTGATATGATGATCCTTGTAAGAGCGTATTACAATCAGTAGGTTTATGATTCAGGCTAGTTACAAGTCCAGTTTCTGTTAGAATCACATTAACATCTAATAAATGTATTTGATCTAGCGGAGCATCCACTGTAAATGTCAAAGCATCACTGCTTGCATTAACTAATTCATAAAACTCTGCAAGCTGAGATTCTGTGCCGCTCCAAATGAAAAAGATGTCATCTATATAACGTTTCCACAAAACAATATATTTCATAAATGGATTAAATGCTTGATTGAATAGAAACTTCAGACACCCCACAAAATAGGGATGCAAAACTTCGATCCATTTTAGAGCCCATGCTAATTCCAGAAATCTACAAAAAGAAATCCGATCCAAACAAAAATTAGTTATGAGTAAGCACAGGTTTCATGAGATCAGTTAAACAAACAGTATTAGGGACCTGATGACCACGTTGATTTAAATAATATTCTGCTGTTTGTAAAACTGTTAACATGAAAGGCTTTGTATGATCTGGCTTCTCAGTACTTGACTGACCTTTTAATGCTTTACTCATGTCATAATCTGCATTCTTCTCTGAGTGCTCTTGGTTTTTCCCAAGACACGGCTTCGTTCTAGGGTGGAGTGTTAGGAAAAACACAGATTCATTTGCAGGTAACAGAAAGGTTTATAACACTCTCACTGCAAATAGGGAAAAACAACTAGAACACAAAATAGTGATAGAGAGAATGGTTTCAGGAATCCACCTCCTGATATGAGAAGGGGCTTAACATTCTTGGAGCTTGGCCAATACGAGTGGGAGAAGTTAACCCCCCCCCCCTCCCTCCACCCAAAAAAAAGTGCCCAGCATGGGACAGGACCGTGCGCACCCCGACATCAGAGGCATCCATCTCAACAATGAATTTCCGTTCAAAATCTGGGAGACACAGAACAGGAGCAGAGATGAAACGGGACTTAATATCAAAAGCCTCCTGAGCCTGTACATTCCATCTGAACGGTACCTTAGGTGAGGTGAGTGCTGTTAAGGCAGCAGCAACCAGGCAAAAGTTCTTGATGAATTGTCTATAGAAGTTGGTGGCCACTCAGCCACAGCCCTTACCTTAGCTGGATCAGCTTTGATCCCCTCCGTCGAGATTATATGCCCCAAGAATGGAGCATGTAACATTCACTTCTTCGCCTTGATTTTTAAAGTGACATTACATACAGCCAAGTATGGTGACCCATACTCAGAATTTTGTGCTCTGCATTTAACCCATCCAAAGTGTACAAACACAGCAGTGAACACACACACACACACACACACAAACCGTGAACACACACCCGGAACAGTGGGCAGCCATTTATGCTGCGGTGCCCGTGGAGCAGTTGGGGGTTCAGTGCCTTGCTCAAAGGCACCTAAGTCGTGTTATTGTCGGCCCGAGACTCAAACCCACAACCCTAGGATTAGGAGTTAAACTCTCTAACCACTAGACCACGACTTCCTCCCAATTGATGAACAGCTGGTTCTCCAGCAGCCGTTGTAGCCCCTGACAAGACATGTTGAGTGTGGACCTGCAAAGAGGGAGAGAAGATAATAATATCATCAAGGTACACAAAGACAAATCTGTTCACCATGTCTCTCTACACATCATTCACCAGGGACTGGAAGACAGCTAAGGTGTTAGTAAGCCCGAAGGGTAGGACCCAGAATACAAAGTGTCCAGTTGGGGTGTTGAATGCTGTCTTCCACTCATCCCCCTCAAAGGCTGACGACATCAAAGGCAGAGGATACCGGTTTCATATAGTGATGTCATAAAGGCCCAGGTAGTCAATGCAGGGTCGCAGGGAGCCATCCCTCTTAATGAAGGAACTAGCCCCAGCAGGTAAGGAAGAAGGCCAGATGAGGCCGACATTTAAGGATTTATGATGACCCTTAGGTGGAGAAGTGCCTGGGAGGAGATTGATGGCACAGTCATACAGCTGATGACGGGGCAAGAATGTGGCCTGGGACTTACTGAAAACCCAACAAAGATTGTACTACCCCTCTGGGACCCTGGGGACCTCCTCAACCTGAAAAACAGAAGACACGGAGCCAGGAGACAAGGCAGCACCCAAGACCACAGAATTGCCAGACCAATCAACATGAGGGTTGTGCTGCAACACCCAAGGGTGCCCTAGGACAACAGGAGCACCCAGGGAATCTAGGAGGTACAGCTCAATCACCTCACGGTGATTGCCAGAGACAATAAGACTTGGAGAAGGAGTGGAATGGGTGATGGAGGAGATGAGGAGACCATTAAGGGAGTGGACAGAGATAGGCAAAGGAAGGGGAATGGCAGGAATACCCCACAGAGCAGCAACAGAGGCATCCAGGAAGTTGCCTTCGGCACCTGAGTCAACCAGTGCGGAACAGGAATGGAAGGTATCCTTATACTGAACAGAGACCTTCAGCAGGGTACATGAGATGGGGGAGTCGAGATAAGGAGTAGCATCCACCAGGATCCCCAGATTACTGATGGGCTCTGGCTTTTAAAGGACACTGAATAGCCTGATGGCCTGGCCTCCCACATTACAGGCAAAGGCCTCGAGTGAAATGATCCTGCTTCTCCTTAGAGGTCAGACAATGACGCCCCACTTGCATGGGCTCTGGGTCTGTTGAAGGAGACGATGAGGTGGAAGCAGCACTCAAGGCACCCTCTTCCAACATCCAGGGGGATTGAGCTGTCCGTCGCTGATGTTGACGTTGAATACACCCCTCCACATGAAGTGCCAGCTCCACTAGGGTGTAAAAATCATGAGGCAGCTCGTGAGTTACTAATTCATCCTGGATGTCGTCATCTAACCCCTCCTGAAACCTTGCACATAAAGCTGCCTCGTTCCAGTAACATGCAGCCACCAGAGTTCTGAATTGGATAGAATAATCCATAACTGAAAGTCTGCCCTGACACAGTTGCGCCAACTGGGAGGCTGCCTCATTGCCATGAGCAGAGCTGTAAAATAGCTTGATCATCTCAGCTCTGAAGTCCTTGAATGTGGCACATAATGGAGCACAAGAATCCCACACAGCCGTTGCCCAGTCCTGGTCCTTTCCTTTCAGGAAATTTGAAAAAGAAAAAGACGAGAACACTGGGACAGGAAGGCCTGGCAGAAGTTGAGATCCCCGTCATATGGCGGCAGACTATTAGTATGGGGTTCAGGCTCAGCATGACACGGAGAATGGCCAAAAGTAGCAGATGATCTGCTGGCTGAAGCTTTCCGTTGGAGCTCTTGTATCTGGACATCGAGATCTGCATCTCAACCTCCCTTGAAATGGTAGTTAACTGACTGGAATGCTGTCCCAGAATGAATGCCTTGTTGACTCATTGCAACACTGACTTGGACTGCACCTGCTGAATCCATCACTGGTCACACCGTTCTGTCAGAGAAAACATAGATTCGGTTGCAGGTAACAGAAAAGTTTATTACACTCTCAATAAGTGCATTGCTTCAGGTTTATTGGTGTGTGATCCCTGCGCGCACAGCGTTTTACATGGGGTTCCCGTAGCATCTTAGCTAAGACGCAGTACGAGAGAACTCTCGTAAGAGAACGTACTCGGTTACTAACGTAACCTCGGTTCTCTCTAGAAGAGGGAACGAGTACTGCGTTCTCTGCCGTGCGTACGATTCACTCTGGTTCGCTTCGGCGATGAAATAAATCAGGTGAGTCAGCATTTTCGAGCTCCTTTTATAGGGTTGGGCCACACCCGTTTCGGCGGGAACATTGCATCAGCCTGCGCTCGATAGGCTGTGCACTTGCCGCAGAGCAGCCAATGAGCAAGCGAGCCGTCTCGCCTATGGCTGTGTGCTGCTGCAAATACGCTTTACAAAAATTCTAAATTAAGGATAATTTTTTGCTTCAGTATTTCGTGAAAAGAGACTTTTCCCGTAGTGTCTTAGCTAAGACGCAGTACGAGAGAACTCTCGTAAGAGAACCTCTTATGATAATTACACACCCTTATTTAAATCTCAATAGGTTTTGACAAGGATTCACATCTCCTCTTTCTTTATTGTAAAACAATGCATCTAAACAATTATTAAGCAGGAAACTGGTACTGTTTTTCCAGGTAAGTCTTTTTCTGATGAAATCTGATAAACCAGACCTACATACAGATATACTTATGTAAAAAGTAAATTGAGTAACTAAAGGCATTAACATTCTGACTAAAATAGCACTATGTGTCAATTGTGCAATGCAGATATCATTCAAACTACTTTAGTTTCAATGTTTTTATCTGTTTTGAATGTACAGTACATAGCAAAAGTAAATGCAAATGTAATTTTAGTCACTTTTATTGCTGTCAATCTTGTATGACAAAGGAACATAATACCATCATCAAGTCAAGACTGCCACAAACACAGAGACCATTACATAAGTACATGGAACATGCCTTTGTATATTTGTTTGTTTACATTAGGGCCATATATTTTTGACTAGTTGTTGGTTCTGAAATGAAAGTGAAAGTGAAAGTGCACATTTGTGACCCTGGAGCATAAAAGCAGTCATAAGTAGCACAGGTATATTTGTAGCAATAGCCAACAATAGATCATCGTTTACTGTACATTTCAAACACCAGTGTTAGTCTCAGCTGCTTTGATCATTTGTGTAGTTGGTCGTGGGTTTGTTGATCACAGACATGAGCCAATCAAATCTAAACATTTCCACAAAGGCCTGCTTAAAACAATCCCCTGATAACGTATAGAGTGGCAGGTTGATAATGATGTTGACTGCAGCAATCGGCCTCGAGATGATATAGGCTGCGTGAGCCCAGCGATTCAGCATGCAGTCGGTTTCCCGATTGAGTCTCGTGTAGATCCTCCAAGCCCGTAGCGCATGAAAAGGGAAAAAGCACACAATGAAGCACGTCAGAATCAACACAATGAGCCGCCTCGCTCGAACCCGTTTGCTGGTTTCCTTATGAGGACCCTTCCTGAGCTCCTTCATGATGCGCCAATAGCAAAGACAGACCACGACTAGAGGAACCAGATATCCAAGCACGGTCAGCACCCAACTGTAAGGCCACATGAATTCTGGGTTGTTGCTTGCAAGATCCAGGCAGTAGGTTTTGTTGTCCTGCTCCTTTATTTCAAATTGGTTAAAAATCGGACTTATTTCTGCGACCGCCACAGTCCAGCCCAGGATGCATGCCAGCATTCCCCAGTGCTTCTTCTTGATACTGTGTGCATGCATTGGATGCACGATTGCCACGTAGCGAAAGATGGCCAGACAGGTGAGGAAGAGGATGCTGCCGTAGAGGTTGAAGTGGAAGATGAAGTGCATGAAGCGACACATAATGATGCCCAGCGTCCACGAGTCGTTTTGGCTGTAGTAGTAGGTCAGAAACGGCAAGGGGATCATGAAGAGGAGGTCGGTGACGACAAGGTTCACCATGATGATGGTGCTGCTCTTCCAGGGACGGACTTTAACCACATAGACCAGCAGAGCGGTGATGTTGCCCACCACGCCTACGATGAAGATCGCACCGTAAAACACGGGCAGATAGTAGCGCTTCATCAGATCGTCCACATCGGTACAGTTGTCAATCGTGCTGTTACTCGGGCTGTAGTTAAGGATGCTCATGGTTGTACCTGCAGCAGAAATAAAGAAAAAAATTGTTAGAAAGCTTGCATGCAGCATTTGTCTGACTGATAATTCCTGGGATTTCAGGCATGACTTGGTTCGATTTGTTAGACCTGATAACAATAACCTCATTATTGACAATAACCTCATTTATTCAAACACAGTAGTCTGCATGCCGTCTCTATTTAAACAGTGCATTTCAACACTTGTGAAATTCCAAGATGGATCTAATCTAATTCAACTCAAATTGTGAAACTTGTGTATTAAATAAATTCAATGCACACAGACTGAAGTAGTTTAAGTTTATGGTTCTTTTAATTGTGATGATTTTTGCCCACATTTAACAAAAACCCACCAATTCAACAAATTAGAATATGGTGACATGCCAATCAGCTAAGTTTGGTTCACTAGGCAAAACAATCTTGGGGAAGACTGCTGATCTGACAGTTGTCCAGAAGATAATCATTGACACCCTTCACAAGGAGGGTAAGCCACAAACATTCATCGCCAAAGAAGCTGGCTGTTTACAGAGTGCTGTATCTAAGCATGTTAACAAGAAAGTTCAGTGGAAGCAAAAAGTCTGGAAGAAAAAGTTACACAACCAACTGAGAGAACCACAGACTTATGAGGATTGTCAAGCAAAATCGATTCAAGAATTTGAGTGAACTTCCCGAGGAATGGACTGAGGCTGGGGTCAAGGCATACAGACGTGTCAAGGAATTTGGTTACAGTTGTCGTATTCATCTTGTTAAGCCACTCCTGAACCACAGACAACGTCAGAGGCCTCTTAACTGGGCTAAGGAGAAGATGAACTGGACCTTTTCCCAGTGGTCCAAAGTCCTCTTTTCAGATTAGAGCAAGTTTTGTACTTAATTTGGAAACCAAGGTCCTACAGTCTGGAGGAAGGATTAAATGACCATGGTGTTGGTGTGCTTGACTGGCCAGCAAACTCACCAGACCTGAACCCCATAGAGAATCTATGAGGTATTGTCAAGAGGAGAATGAGAAACAACAGACCAAACAATACAGATGAGCTGAAGTGCCACAAACTGATCACCTCCATGCCACGCTGAATTGAGGCAGTAATTAAAGCAAAAGGAGCCCCTACCAAGTATTGAGTACATGTACAGTAAACAAACATACTTTCCAGAAGGCCAACAATTCACTAAAAATCATCACAATTAATAGAAACAAAGACTTAAAGTACTGCAGTCTGTGTGCATTGAATTAATTTAATACGCGAGTTTCACAAATTGAGTTGAAATACTGAAGTAAATGAACTTTTCCACAACATTCTAATTTATTGAGATGCACCTGTATATAAATATACTGTATATTTAATGTTGTTTCAAATTAAAGTGTTGGTGCTGCCTTGAAATATTACCTTTACGCAAATTCAAATGTGAACTAATTTCACCAGTGCGGTGCTGACAGGCGGCAAGGAAGTCGACCGGAAGTTGAAGTCGGCCGCGAGCTGCCATCTTGTAGCAGACCTTCACTTGCGTTAGCATCCCATTGACTTTGCATTAATTTTGGCGTCACTTTGGCAGCAAATAACTTTACATCTGAGGAGTTTAAAGACTCCATTTGTCCATTATTTATTTCTAAAGATACACGACAATGTATAAAGGGCTCCATTACCTTCTGTTACATTACGGACCCGTAGAAACAGTTTTTGTAAAAAAAGGCTCACGATTGCGTCATATCCACTTGACTCTCTGTCGCACAGTAGAGAAATTACCGTACAGACAGGAGGAGAAGCTCGCAGACAATTAACTTAATATGCCGTACTGGTGTTACATTTTAAAATACTATAAAAAATAATTAATCAGAATACTTACTCCTGCTCACTCACGCCAGAGAACTCCCCACTCAAGCTCGCCGTCTCTGCAAGATTAACGATGGCAGTTTTCACGCACAGCTACTAGAAGATTTACATCTGTCAGACAGGTTGCTGACGTCATCAAGCTTAGTTTGAGTCTGCGCGTCAGAAACGGAAGTGCTAAAAATCGCTAAAAATGGGCTCCACTTGTCTCAATTGAGTTCCAATGGGGTCACTGTGTCCATTTCTTTTACTGTCTATGGGTGCTGATCAGTTACAACAGATCGCGAACATTATTCTTCTTCTAATAACGTCTTATGGCGGATGGCAAACCAACTTTTGTTGCATTTACCGCCACCAACTGGACTGGAGTGTAAAGCACTAATTGACCAGTCAGCGCTGCATGAACACTTTAATACCATGCTGTTTCATCCTACTTTTGGTGAGTTTGGCTTCCCATATTAATGTAGTGCTCGTGCTTAGATATTAAACAATTGATTATGATCAGGATTATACTATAATTTCCATAGATTTAGCACAGCTGCCAGACTTCCCATGAAAACAATAGCAAACATTTAGACGTGATAACGCACTGTATGCTTTTTCTTGTTTAGAAAAATTTATATGAATGCTTTTTTGTTTGCTGATTGGCTGCAGTTGGTTTGAATTACAAATGTTAAGATTCAACTCTTGAAAATATATCCTAATTTATATTTGCGTGCCTTTTTTGCTGCTTGGGAACTAATTATAATGATATTTCAAGTCCAGTCAATTAAAATATGTCATGAAATGTGGGATTCAATGACATATATATTTTTTATTAGTTATGTAATATTGTGGGTTGTTATATTTGGGTTAAAATATGTGTTTTTAAAATAGGCATAGGTTATATATTACAAATAAAATATAGCCTACAATATACACCACCACCAATAATAATAATTGTCACGATTATTAGATGGAGTGCCCATGAACTTCATTAGAGGGCACTCCACTCAGGACCATTCCACCCATCAACCACCAGATGTCACTTGGACACTAGCACCTCTCATACTGTTGCACCACACCCGAACTACATTACCCATGAGTCACTGCATCACAATCACCCTGCCACACCTGCACCTCATTCATCAGCCAATTTCCTTGCCACACCTGCACCTCATTTACACACACACATAAAAGCAGCACATTCACTCTCACTCACTGCGAAGTCTTGTTTAGCCAGTCTGACATTTCCGAGTGTTTTCCCTGTGTTTATTATTCCTGTGTTTTGACCTTTGGACTGTTTATTCCGACTCTGATTCTCCGCTGCCTGTCTCGATCCCTGCTTGTTTCTGATTACGATTCTGGTTATCCCTGACACACCTGACGCCATTCATGATCTCTGCCTGTATGACCATTCTGTTTAATAAATGCTGCATATGGATCCGAACGCCTCCGACTCCTGGTTACAGAAGACTTCGCCAAACCAGGATCCAGCAGCTTTAAGGAGTAAATCCAGGTCAGCCATGAATCCAGTAAGCCAACTTATGCGTTTACGTCAGGGAATTAGGCCCATCGAGGACTATGTGAAGAACTTTATTGAGTTTGCCCATTTATCTATCATGGACGAGATGTGCCTGATATTTTTTCGTGGTGGCCTATCTGAGCCGCTTGGCTCACTCATGCCTTTGCATGATCCTCACTGGACTCTGCAGTATTATATTGATCTGGCACTCCAACTGAGCAGCTCTGCATATACTGTGGGTGTTGTGGAGGAGGAACACAGCACTTTTGCAGTATCCACCACTCCTGAGCCTTGTCCTGTTATGGCCGCCAGCCCAGCGCCTCTGCACAAGATGGCCGCCAGCCCAGCGCCACTGCACAAGATGGCCGCCAGCCCAGCGCCGCTGCACAAGATGGCCGCCAGCCCAGCGCCGCTGCACAAGATGGCCGCCAGCCCAGCGCCGCTGCACAAGATGGCCGCCAGCCCAGCGCCGCTGCACAAGATGGCCGCCAGCCCAGCGCCGCTGCACAAGATGGCCGCCAGCCCAGCGCCGCTGCACAAGATGGCCGCCAGCCCAGCGCCGCTGCACAAGATGGCCGCCAGCCCAGCGCCGCTGCACAAGATGGCCGCCTCAGTTGAATTTCCAGAGTCAAGTCAGGTCCCCGTCGACTTTCCAGAGTCAGGTCAAGTCTCCACTGACCGTCCAGAACAAGAGTCCAATCAGGTCACTGTTGACCATCCAGAGTCAAGTCAAGTCTTCGCTGACCTTCCAGAGTCAGGGTTAGTTCCTGTTGGCCTTCCAGAGTCGAGTCAGGTTCCAGCGAACTCTCCAGAGTCGAGTCAGGTCACCAACGATCTCTCCAGAGTCGAGTCAGGTCACCAACGATCTCTCCAGAGTCGAGTCAGGTCACCAACGATCTCTCCAGAGTCGAGTCAGGTCACCAACGATCTCTCCAGAGTCGAGTCAGGTCACCAACGATCTCTCCAGAGTCGAGTCAGGTCACCAACGATCTCTCCAGAGTCGAGTCAGGTCACCAACGATCTCTCCAGAGTCGAGTCAGGTCACCAACGATCTCTCCAGAGTCGAGTCAGGTCACCAACGATCTCTCCAGAGTCGAGTCAGGTCACCAACGATCTCTCCAGAGTCGAGTCAGGTCACCAACGATCTCTCCAGAGTCGAGTCAGGTCACCAACGATCTCTCCAGAGTCGAGTCAGGTCACCAACGATCTCTCCAGAGTCGAGTCAGGTCACCAACGATCTCTCCAGAGTCGAGTCAGGTCACCAACGATCTCTCCAGAGTCGAGTCAGGTCACCAACGATCTCTCCAGAGTCGAGTCAGGTCACCAACGATCTCTCCAGAGTCGAGTCAGGTCACCAACGATCTCTCCAGAGTCGAGTCAGGTCACCAACGATCTCTCCAGAGTCGAGTCAGGTCACCAACGATCTCTCCAGAGTCGAGTCAGGTCACCAACGATCTCTCCAGAGTCGAGTCAGGTCACCAACGATCTCTCCAGAGTCGAGTCAGGTCACCAACGATCTCTCCAGAGTCGAGTCAGGTCACCAACGATCTCTCCAGAGTCGAGTCAGGTCACCAACGATCTCTCCAGAGTCGAGTCAGGTCACCAACGATCTCTCCAGAGTCGAGTCAGGTCACCAACGATCTCTCCAGAGTCGAGTCAGGTCACCAACGATCTCTCCAGAGTCGAGTCAGGTCACCAACGATCTCTCCAGAGTCGAGTCAGGTCACCAACGATCTCTCCAGAGTCGAGTCAGGTCACCAACGATCTCTCCAGAGTCGAGTCAGGTCACCAACGATCTCTCCAGAGTCGAGTCAGGTCACCAACGATCTCTCCAGAGTCGAGTCAGGTCACCAACGATCTCTCCAGAGTCGAGTCAGGTCACCAACGATCTCTCCAGAGTCGAGTCAGGTCACCAACGATCTCTCCAGAGTCGAGTCAGGTCACCAACGATCTCTCCAGAGTCGAGTCAGGTCACCAACGATCTCTCCAGAGTCGAGTCAGGTCACCAACGATCTCTCCAGAGTCGAGTCAGGTCACCAACGATCTCTCCAGAGTCGAGTCAGGTCACCAACGATCTCTCCAGAGTCGAGTCAGGTCACCAACGATCTCTCCAGAGTCGAGTCAGGTCACCAACGATCTCTCCAGAGTCGAGTCAGGTCACCATTAACCTCCGTGAACTAAGTCAAGTCACCATTAACCTCCGGAACCAAGTCAAGTCACCATTAACCTCCGTGAACTAAGTCAAGTCACCATTAACCTCCGGAACCAAGTCAAGTCACCATTAACCTCCGGAACCAAGTCAAGTCACCATTAACCTCCGTGAACTAAGTCAAGTCACCATTAACCTCCGTGAACTAAGTCAAGTCACCATTAACCTCCGGAACCAAGTCAAGTCACCATTAACCTCCGTGAACTAAGTCAAGTCACCATTAACCTCCGTGAACTAAGTCAAGTCACCATTAACCTCCGGAACCAAGTCAAGTCACCATTAACCTCCGTGAACTAAGTCAAGTCACCATTAACCTCCGTGAACTAAGTCAAGTCACCATTAACCTCCGTGAACTAAGTCAAGTCACAGTTGATCCTCAGGAACCAAGTCAAGTCACCAACGATCTTCGTGGGCACAGTCAAGTCACCAACGATCTTCATGGGCAAAGTCAAGTCACCATTAACCTCCGTGAACTAAGTCAAGTCACCATTAACCTCCGTGAACTAAGTCAAGTCACCATTAACCTCCGTGAACTAAGTCAAGTCACCATTAACCTCCGGAACCAAGTCAAGTCACCATTAACCTCCGGAACCAAGTCAAGTCACCATTAACCTCCGTGAACTAAGTCAAGTCACCATTAACCTCCGTGAACTAAGTCAAGTCACCATTAACCTCCGTGAACTAAGTCAAGTCACCATTAACCTCCGTGAACTAAGTCAAGTCACCATTAACCTCCGGAACCAAGTCAAGTCACCATTAACCTCCGTGAACTAAGTCAAGTCACCATTAACCTCCGTGAACTAAGTCAAGTCACCATTAACCTCCGGAACCAAGTCAAGTCACCATTAACCTCCGTGAACTAAGTCAAGTCACCATTAACCTCCGTGAACTAAGTCAAGTCACCATTAACCTCCGTGAACTAAGTCAAGTCACCATTAACCTCCGTGAACTAAGTCAAGTCACCATTAACCTCCGGAACCAAGTCAAGTCACCATTAACCTCCGTGAACTAAGTCAAGTCACCATTAACCTCCGTGAACTAAGTCAAGTCACCATTAACCTCCGTGAACTAAGTCAAGTCACCATTAACCTCCGGAACCAAGTCAAGTCACCATTAACCTCCGTGAACTAAGTCAAGTCACCATTAACCTCCGTGAACTAAGTCAAGTCACCATTAACCTCCGGAACCAAGTCAAGTCACCATTAACCTCCGTGAACTAAGTCAAGTCACCATTAACCTCCGTGAACTAAGTCAAGTCACCATTAACCTCCGTGAACCAAGTCAAGTCACCATTAACCTCCGTGAACTAAGTCAAGTCACCATTAACCTCCGTGAACTAAGTCAAGTCACCATTAACCTCCGTGAACTAAGTCAAGTCACCATTAACCTCCGTGAACTAAGTCAAGTCACCATTAACCTCCGTGAACTAAGTCAAGTCACCATTAACCTCCGTGAACTAAGTCAAGTCACCATTAACCTCCGGAACCAAGTCAAGTCACCATTAACCTCCGGAACCAAGTCAAGTCACCATTAACCTCCGTGAACTAAGTCAAGTCACCATTAACCTCCGTGAACTAAGTCAAGTCACAGTTGATCCTCAGGAACCAAGTCAAGTCACCAACGATCTTCGTGGGCACAGTCAAGTCACCAACGATCTTCATGGGCAAAGTCAAGTCACCATTAACCTCCGTGAACTAAGTCAAGTCACCATTAACCTCCGTGAACTAAGTCAAGTCACCATTAACCTCCGTGAACTAAGTCAAGTCACCATTAACCTCCGTGAACTAAGTCAAGTCACCATTAACCTCCGGAACCAAGTCAAGTCACCATTAACCTCCGGAACCAAGTCAAGTCACCATTAACCTCCGTGAACTAAGTCAAGTCACCATTAACCTCCGTGAACTAAGTCAAGTCACCATTAACCTCCGTGAACTAAGTCAAGTCACCATTAACCTCCGTGAACTAAGTCAAGTCACCATTAACCTCCGTGAACTAAGTCAAGTCACCATTAACCTCCGTGAACTAAGTCAAGTCACCATTAACCTCCGTGAACTAAGTCAAGTCACCATTAACCTCCGTGAACTAAGTCAAGTCACCATTAACCTCCGTGAACTAAGTCAAGTCACCATTAACCTCCGGAACCAAGTCAAGTCACCATTAACCTCCGTGAACTAAGTCAAGTCACCATTAACCTCCGTGAACTAAGTCAAGTCACAGTTGATCCTCAGGAACCAAGTCAAGTCACCAACGATCTTCGTGGGCACAGTCAAGTCACCAACGATCTTCGTGAGCAAAGTCAAGTCACCATTAACCTCCGTGAACTAAGTCAAGTCACCATTAACCTCCGTGAACTAAGTCAAGTCACCATTAACCTCCGTGAACTAAGTCAAGTCACCATTAACCTCCGGAACCAAGTCAAGTCACCAACGATCTTCATGGGCACAGTCAAGTCACCAACGATCTTCGTGAGCAAAGTCAAGTCACCATTAACCTCCGTGAACTAAGTCAAGTCACCATTAACCTCCGTGAACTAAGTCAAGTCACCATTAACCTCCGTGAACTAAGTCAAGTCACCATTAACCTCCGTGAACTAAGTCAAGTCACAGTTGATCCTCAGGAACCAAGTCAAGTCACCAACGATCTTCGTGGGCACAGTCAAGTCACCAACGATCTTCGTGAGCAAAGTCAAGTCACCATTAACCTCCGTGAACTAAGTCAAGTCACCATTAACCTCCGTGAACTAAGTCAAGTCACCATTAACCTCCGTGAACTAAGTCAAGTCACCATTAACCTCCGGAACCAAGTCAAGTCACCAACGATCTTCATGGGCACAGTCAAGTCACCAACGATCTTCGTGAGCAAAGTCAAGTCACCATTAACCTCCGTGAACTAAGTCAAGTCACCATTAACCTCCGTGAACTAAGTCAAGTCACCATTAACCTCCGTGAACTAAGTCAAGTCACCATTAACCTCCGTGAACTAAGTCAAGTCACAGTTGATCCTCAGGAACCAAGTCAAGTCACCAACGATCTTCATGGGCACAGTCAAGTCACCAACGATCTTCGTGAGCAAAGTCAAGTCACCATTAACCTCCGTGAACTAAGTCAAGTCACCATTAACCTCCGTGAACTAAGTCAAGTCACCATTAACCTCCGTGAACTAAGTCAAGTCACCATTAACCTCCGGAACCAAGTCAAGTCACCAACGATCTTCATGGGCACAGTCAGGTCACCAACGATCTTCATGGGCAAAGTCAAGTCACCATTAACCTCCGTGAACTAAGTCAAGTCACCATTAACCTCCGGAACCAAGTCAAGTCACCAACGATCTTCATGGGCACAGTCAAGTCACCAACGATCTTCGTGAGCAAAGTCAAGTCACCATTAACCTCCGTGAACTAAGTCAAGTCACCATTAACCTCCGTGAACTAAGTCAAGTCACCATTAACCTCCGTGAACTAAGTCAAGTCACAGTTGATCCTCAGGAACCAAGTCAAGTCACCAACGATCTTCATGGGCACAGTCAAGTCACCAACGATCTTCGTGAGCAAAGTCAAGTCACCATTAACCTCCGTGAACTAAGTCAAGTCACCATTAACCTCCGTGAACTAAGTCAAGTCACCATTAACCTCCGTGAACTAAGTCAAGTCACCATTAACCTCCGTGAACTAAGTCAAGTCACCATTAACCTCCGTGAACTAAGTCAAGTCACCATTAACCTCCGTGAACTAAGTCAAGTCACCATTAACCTCCGTGAACTAAGTCAAGTCACCATTAACCTCCGTGAACTAAGTCAAGTCACAGTTGATCCTCAGGAACCAAGTCAAGTCACCAACGATCTTCGTGAGCAAAGTCAAGTCACCAACGATCTTCGTGAGCAAAGTCAAGTCACCAACGATCTTCGTGAGCAAAGTCAAGTCACCATTAACCTCCGTGAGCAAAGTCAAGTCACCATTAACCTCCGTGAACTAAGTCAAGTCACCATTAACCTCCGTGAACTAAGTCAAGTCACAGTTGATCCTCAGGAACCAAGTCAAGTCACCAACGATCTTCGTGAGCAAAGTCAAGTCACCAACGATCTTCGTGAGCAAAGTCAAGTCACCAACGATCTTCGTGAGCAAAGTCAAGTCACCATTAACCTCCGTGAACTAAGTCAAGTCACCATTAACCTCCGTGAACTAAGTCAAGTCACCATTAACCTCCGTGAACTAAGTCAAGTCACCATTAACCTCCGTGAACTAAGTCAAGTCACCATTAACCTCCGTGAACTAAGTCAAGTCACAGTTGATCCTCAGGAACCAAGTCAAGTCACCAACGATCTTCATGGGCACAGTCAAGTCACCAACGATCTTCGTGAGCAAAGTCAAGTCACCAACGATCTTCGTGTGCAAAGTCAAGTCATCAACGATCTTCGTGAGCAAAGTCAAGTCACCATTAACCTCCGTGAACTAAGTCAAGTCACCATTAACCTCCGTGAACTAAGTCAAGTCACAGTTGATCCTCAGGAACCAAGTCAAGTCACCAACGATCTTCGTGAGCAAAGTCAAGTCATCAACGATCTTCGTGAGCAAATTCAAGTCACCATTAACCTCCGTGAGCAAATTCAAGTCACCATTAACCTCCGTGAACTAAGTCAAGTCACCATTAACCTCCGTGAACGAAGTCAAGTCACCATTAACCTCCGTGAACTAAGTCAAGTCACCATTAACCTCCGTGAACTAAGTCAAGTCACAGTTGATCCTCAGGAACCAAGTCAAGTCACCAACGATCTTCATGGGCACAGTCAAGTCACCAACGATCTTCGTGAGCAAAGTCAAGTCACCATTAACCTCCGTGAACTAAGTCAAGTCACCATTAACCTCCGTGAACTAAGTCAAGTCACCATTAACCTCCGTGAACTAAGTCAAGTCACCATTAACCTCCGTGAACTAAGTCAAGTCACCATTAACCTCCGTGAACTAAGTCAAGTCACAGTTGATCCTCAGGAACCAAGTCAAGTCACCAACGATCTTCATGGGCACAGTCAAGTCACCAACGATCTTCGTGAGCAAAGTCAAGTCACCATTAACCTCCGTGAACTAAGTCAAGTCACCATTAACCTCCGTGAACTAAGTCAAGTCACCATTAACCTCCGTGAACTAAGTCAAGTCACCATTAACCTCCGTGAACTAAGTCAAGTCACAGTTGATCCTCAGGAACCAAGTCAAGTCACCAACGATCTTCGTGAGCAAAGTCAAGTCACCAACGATCTTCGTGAGCAAAGTCAAGTCACCAACGATCTTCGTGAGCAAAGTCAAGTCACCATTAACCTCCGTGAGCAAAGTCAAGTCACCATTAACCTCCGTGAACTAAGTCAAGTCACCATTAACCTCCGTGAACTAAGTCAAGTCACAGTTGATCCTCAGGAACCAAGTCAAGTCACCAACGATCTTCGTGAGCAAAGTCAAGTCACCAACGATCTTCGTGAGCAAAGTCAAGTCACCAACGATCTTCGTGAGCAAAGTCAAGTCACCATTAACCTCCGTGAACTAAGTCAAGTCACCATTAACCTCCGTGAACTAAGTCAAGTCACCATTAACCTCCGTGAACTAAGTCAAGTCACCATTAACCTCCGTGAACTAAGTCAAGTCACCATTAACCTCCGTGAACTAAGTCAAGTCACCATTAACCTCCGTGAACTAAGTCAAGTCACAGTTGATCCTCAGGAACCAAGTCAAGTCACCAACGATCTTCATGGGCACAGTCAAGTCACCAACGATCTTCGTGAGCAAAGTCAAGTCACCAACGATCTTCGTGTGCAAAGTCAAGTCATCAACGATCTTCGTGAGCAAAGTCAAGTCACCATTAACCTCCGTGAACTAAGTCAAGTCACCATTAACCTCCGTGAACTAAGTCAAGTCACAGTTGATCCTCAGGAACCAAGTCAAGTCACCAACGATCTTCGTGAGCAAAGTCAAGTCATCAACGATCTTCGTGAGCAAATTCAAGTCACCATTAACCTCCGTGAGCAAATTCAAGTCACCATTAACCTCCGTGAACTAAGTCAAGTCACCATTAACCTCCGTGAACTAAGTCAAGTCACCATTAACCTCCGTGAACTAAGTCAAGTCACCATTAACCTCCGTGAACTAAGTCAAGTCACCATTAACCTCCGTGAACTAAGTCAAGTCACAGTTGATCCTCAGGAACCAAGTCAAGTCACCAACGATCTTCATGAGCAAAGTCAAGTCACCAACGATCTTCATGAGCAAAGTCAAGTCATCAACCATCTTCGTGAGCAAAGTCAAGTCATCAACGATCTTCATGAGCAAAGTCAAGTCACAGTTGATCCTCAGGAACCAAGTCAAGTCACCAACGATCTTCATGGGCACAGTCAAGTCACAGCTGATCTTCATGAACCCAATCAAATCACCACAGATCTACCAGAGCCTCGTCACATCTCAGCCGAACTCCCAGAGCCTCGTCACATCTCAGAGCTCTCGTCCTATCCTGTCACGGCCAGGGAGGCCGTCAATGAGCTCTCATTCATTCCGGTCTGGGCTATGGAGACCATCCACCAACTCTCTGTCTGTCCTGTCATGGCCACGTAGGTCCTCCATGAACTAACCGCCTGCCCTGTAATGGCAAAGGAGGCCAGCTACCATCTCATCACGGCCACGGAGGCCGCTATTAACCTGTCAATGTTCTCTGTTTCAGTCCCACCTGAGCAGACTTGCGGTCCGGTGCCATCGACTCCACTGTGGTGGTCCTCTGCTTCACCCTGGTGGGCTTCTGTCCCGTCTGCTCTGCTGTGGTGGTCCTCTGCTCTGCCCTGGTGGGCTTCTGTCCTGTCTGCTCGGCTGTGGTGGCCCTCTGCTCCGCCCTGGTGGGCTTCTGTCCCGTCTGCTCGGCTGTGGTGGTCCTCTGCCCCGCCCTGGTGGGCTTCTGTCCTGTCTGCTCTGCTGTGGTGGTCCTCTGCACCGTCCTGGTGGGCTCCAGCTCCACCTGCTCCACTCTGGTGGGCTGCCACGCCACCTGCTCTGCCTTGGTGGACCCTTGTTCCAGATTTAGGCCCAAGGCGGGCTCCCGTTCCCGAGTTAAGCCCATGGCGGGCCCCTGTTTTCTATGCCAGGCCCAGGAGGGGCTCCTGTTTTCATGAGTTAGGCCCAGGAAGGGCTCCAGTTCCACCTGCTCTGCCCCAGTCCACTGCACTTCCTCATGGACCTGGCCCTCCATCCCTCCCCCTGTTCCGCCTCCGCTCCACCGCCCTCCTAGATTGTTTTGAGCGTCTGGAAGCCGCTCCTTTGGGGGTGGGCTATGTCACGATTATTAGATGGAGTGCCCATGAACTTCATTAGAGGGCACTCCACTCAGGACCATTCCACCCATCAACCACCAGATGTCACTTGGACACTAGCACCTCTCATACTGTTGCACCACACCCGAACTACATTACCCATGAGTCACTGCATCACAATCACCCTGCCACACCTGCACCTCATTCATCAGCCAATTTCCTTGCCACACCTGCACCTCATTTACACACACACATAAAAGCAGCACATTCACTCTCACTCACTGCGAAGTCTTGTTTAGCCAGTCTGACATTTCCGAGCGTTTTCCCTGTGTTTATTATTCCTGTGTTTTGACCTTTGGACTGTTTATTCCGACTCTGATTCTCCGCTGCCTGTCTCGATCCCTGCTTGTTTCTGATTACGATTCTGGTTATCCCTGACACACCTGACGCCATTCCTGATCTCTGCCTGTATGACCATTCTGTTTAATAAATGCTGCATATGGATCCGAACGCCTCCGACTCCTGGTTACAATAATAATAATAATAAAAGGTCAGTAAGATTTTTTTTAATGGTTTTGAAACAAATCTGTTCTGTTAAGTTATATTTATTTGATTAAAAACAACAACAAGAACAGTAAATCTACATTTGGAAAGAACTGCTTTCTTTTTGGATATTTTAAAATGTGTTTTTCTCTCATGCTAAAGCTCCAGCTTTCAGTGTCACATGATCCTTTCATAAATCATGCTGATTGCTGCTCAAGAAACATTTCTGATTATTATAGCTGGCACACCACACTGACAGAAAAGCACAATTTGAAATTTAATGGACTAACAAATATATAAATCAGGACAGCACTATAATAGTAACCTTTTTTGAAAATGAAGAGCATAAGTTTTCCAATCTTTGATTTGAGTGATCCACAGATCTGTCAAACTAGCTAATGATGTTTAATAAAATGCAGTTATATTATAGGCAGTTGGCATTAATTGTGCTTGTGATGGAGTTGTAGTGGAGTGCTCTCTGAGCGACTAAAAACACTACAATGCTCTGACTTTCAAAAAATCCACTCCTCGTTCTAGTCAAAAATCACGCCGCTCACTCTGCCAGGAACGGAAGAACAAACTAAGATCTCTTCTGTAAAAATGCCCCTGTGGATATATTATAAACAGGAATTTTGATCAAGTCTTTTTAAATTTGGGCAACAACATCACCAAATCAGTAGCAATGAAAATCGCCAACATGCTTAAAAACTCTGTAAATAAATGTTACTGATCTTATTTTCAAATGATTTCAGTGTCATTTTATTTTTTCATCAATTTAATGGATCGTTGAATTGAAGTAATTTCTTTAAAAAGTAATGACCCCATACATTTGAATGCTACTGTAAATATAACAACAGTCCTTATTATAAACACAAAATGAAGTGAACAAACGGGAAAATGGGCGGGATTTACAGTTACTGCCTGACAGGTGTGATCTCATTGTTATGATACTTGACTATGGGAAAGTGTGTCACTGTTTAATTCCTTTGCTGTCAATGCTGTGTTAACATGATACACCTATGAACACCTGTTTGGAGATGTTTTATCACTCATCCAAGACCGCAATAATTATTGTGCCATGTGTCATCTGGGTTTACATGCCAGTTTTGATAAAATGATCATGTGAACAGAATCTCAACTAACAAAAAAATAATATTGTGAATATATATATATATTTTTTTTCTTCTGAATATCCTCCTGAACGTTCAGAACATCCAGTTTAAAAAAAATAATAATAATAATAAATATAGCTGCAAGTAGCAATTATGGGGCCAAGCACTCCACCGGCAAATTTAGGAGCTAAGCATGGCATGGAGGACCACACCAAATGCAACAGCGAGCATTTACAGCAATTTTAGGATGATTGCATTTGAAATGGCTGAAAAATGCAACCACTAGTAATATGATTAAATGGCTTATCACTTTTGACCAACAGGTGGCGTTGTAATCAAATCATTTTGGAATGTTCTGTGAGAGATGATAATGGCACACACAAAGTTTGGTGTCAATATGCCAAAGCATTGCATCTATACGGGCTGAAGTGTCATTATGGCAAGATGCCTCAAATTCGTCGCTGTGCTGACAAATTGCTGACACGGGAAAATTGGATATCATTCGACTCAACATGACTCACTGAATTTAAAGACACCAGCTGTGTGATTTTTGGCCAAACCATTCAGAAGTTATAAGCAAAAATATGCATTTTTTCATCTCCTGACCACTAGGTAGCGCTGCATCGAAAAACTGCAGGTAGTCTCAGGTCATGGTTATAACATACACCAAGTTTGGTCTCAATATGCCAAACCGTTTCCGAGATATAGCCTAACATGCATTTTTGCGTGCTTTTCATCAAATTTGTTCACGTGTCATTTGAGAATGGTTGGACGAATCAACATAAATTCCATAACTTTTTTGCCAGCATTGTCTGAAGATGATCTGAGCCTATTTTTGTGAAAATCGGACTAACCGTCTAGGAAGAGTTTCAAAAAGTAGTTTTTTTGAAAAATTCAAAATAGCGTTTTTAATTTTAGGGTTAATTCAAGTATTCAGAGAAAAAAAAAAATCATTTTCTGGCTCATGCTCTGGCTCAAGAATAATAACGCCAATGGGAAAATTAAGGGAATGTTTTATTTTATAATGTTGCACTTTTAAATGTTTTCGGAATGTTCTGATTCTGTTATACTATGCAAACAACCAGACAAATTTAAATGAACATTTGTTCATAACTTTGAAAGAACCTTGCCGGAACATTCCCTCTCAGCTATATGCCAGATCAAACTTAGTGAATTCTTAATAGTAAACTAAAAAAATGATACAGCACAGGTACACATATATTATTTGTATGGGTTTTTTGAAGGGTGCATCCTAATTTTCCTTTTATTTTAATATGAAATGGAGCTAGCAGTATCAAGATCATGAGTTTGATTCTCTCAGAATGGTTCAGGAAATTATTATTAATAAAAGTTATGTCCAACTTAAATGTTTCAGGAAAAAAAGAATGGTTTGCATAGAACATGAATGATGAAATGATTTATAAAGCTATGATTTTGAGATCAGAGAACTTTGGACCAACATTCTATTAACATTACTGGAAGAACATTTGTTTGTACCTTTGAGAGAACCTTACCGGAACATGTTGCATACTGCTTCTACCACTGATATATCATGACATTAATTGTAAACAATATGTTCTATATGGCAGATATAGTAGACCTAGTGTATTTAATTATTGCTGGCATGCTAATAATTTTAGTATATAGTATAGTCATTATTGCTTTGATATAATAAGACATATTGGCTGTTTTGCCTGGGATAAATTAGCAATTTCATGATTTGAGTGTGATGCATTTAGCTAACTGCGAGCACTGAGTGATAAAGATGTTTGTAAATAGCAATATGAAGTGAGAGATTGTTACTGTTACTGTAGTAGAGCGTTTTGTTAACCTCTAGTGGTTGATGATGGAACTGCAGGACAATCGCTAGAGAGAGAAAAGCTAATGCGGGTCAGACTCAAGTTCACGATATTAGTATGAACATAAACACAGCCACATATACTCACTGTCTTCGTGTTCAACATATTGTGTGTGTGTGTGTGTGTGTGTGTGTGTGTGTGTGTGTGTGTGTGTGTGTGTGTGTGTGTGTGTGTGTGTTTCAAACTGAACCAACTTATTTGTTATGATTTGCTATTTAATGCAGTGACATTTAGGGATTTTTAAAAATAGAATGTTCTGTCCAAATACATTTTGGGGCAACTCTGTATAATCTGTTCTTTAATACAGAAGCAGTCATTAAATTATTTGTCATTAAAATCATTATTATTCTTCATTTACTGAAAGGTTAGAACATGACTTGAAATTTCAGAGGTCCTTAAGTAAATAATTTAGATCACAGAGGATCAGCTAGAGAAAATATTAGGAACCCCTGAGGTTAAGAAATCATTAAAGAGTTTAAAAGAGACTGCTTTATATCTTAGGAGAAAGTGCTCTAATTTAACCACTAGAGGGAGGAATACTCGCACTTAAATTAAGAATTTAAAAGTAGATAGATTTTAATGTTAATGTAGAATTTTAATGTGTTTTAATGCATGGTTAAATGAAAAGAAACAAACATTTTATTTTACCTATTTTTTCATGTATTGTTATTTGATCTGAAGTAACAAACTAAAAAAAGAATTAAAAACAGCTATACAAATGTAAAAAAAAAAATATATATAAATAAAATTCAAATGAAAACAAAGAAAAAAAAAACGGATTCAAAATATTACCAAAATCTTAATGCTACTGCACTAATGCTGTTTTAATCTGATTCATTGTTTCAAAACACTGGAGATCCAACATGTACAATTTAACTTATTATGCAACTTGAAGCAAAACAACTGACAGAAAAAACTGACTGGTCACATTAAAACTTAAAAGAATTATTAAAAAATTCAAGCCTTGCGTTAAAAAATTCAAATCTGCCCGTTTTTTGTATGCATTAATGGATGCATCAAAACCTGTGCTTTGTCACACTGAAAAATCAAGCAATCACTGTGGTGATTTGGCCAAGTGAAATCCTTTGAGCATGATAGACTGTGGTTTGACTGAAATAGGATCCGATGGCCTATTTTAGGGGACTAGGAAATGAGAGCACATTGAAAAGCAGGCCAGACTGAAGGGCAGGCCAGGCTTCTGCATCAGAAGGCACTGGATCTATATGTGGATCCAGCCTCTGATTGTCATGATCTCAGATCAGAATCAGCTCTCAGATGGGCTCAGGAGGGACCCGTCGGAGCGCCACAGGCCACCTGCTTTGATTTTTAGATTTTCACACTTAGACAGAAGGTGGGGACACCATAAGTGACGAAGCTTGCAGTAAACAGCACTTATCTTGGCACGGCAGCGTATCACCGTCTTGCTGTGCCATTACGCCCACAAATAGTGCACAGCTACCTGCTGTCGAACTGGCCTTTTAGTGCCCTGCATCGCACAAACAACCACAAAACGATCATCTGCATTGGGGGCTGCGGCCTTGTTATGCATTTAGATTCTTAGTAGCACCGACAAAGAATATGTTTGTTACAGGCTGAACGTATAAATCAGCTGGTGTTTATCAGCCCTGAAACATAATCTACGCAAGTATGTGAGCACTAATGCTATAAGAGAGATTTCACACGGAAATGTGTCAGAATGCAATGCAAACGTGTGATTTGTTGCTAGAAATTATCTGCATGTTTGTATATAAATTCCTGAAGGATAAAATATTGGTTTTAATGAAAAGTATTACACTAATGTAAATGTTTTTTGTTTTGCACGCACCCTTTTTCCTTGTTGTTTAGCTAAAGTTTTCTGTTACTACTGGCATGGTGTTATAACAATCTGAAGAGAATCTTACTGATAAAGATTAAAGTTAGTTAAAATATAAAAGGTTTATACAATGACCAAGTGAGAAAAATCTTCAAAAATTGTCATGTTGTTAAAGAAATAAAGGAATAGGTCACCCGAAATGCAAATTTGCTGCAAATGTGCTCACCATGAGGTCATCCAAGATGTAGATGAGTTTGTTTCTTCATCAGATTTGGAGAAATGTAGCATTGCATCACTTGCTCACTAATGGATCCTCAATGGGTGCCGTCAGAACGAGAGTCCAAACAGCTGATAAAAACATCACAATAATCCACAAATAATACACACCACTCCAGTCCATCAGTTACTATCTTGAAAAGGCAAAATATGCATCTTTGTAAGAAACAAACCCATCATTGAGGCGTTTTTAACTAAAACACGAGTCCATAATCCATAATAATGCTTCCTCCAGTGAAAAAGTGTTCTGGTCTGAATCAGGAGAGAAATCTGCACAGATCAAGCACCATTTACAAGCCAAAAACTGCTCAAAATATGAGTGGATTTTGATGTGAGAGACAACAGGAATTATGGATTATGGACTCATATTTTAGCTGAAAGCAACAGTTTGGAGTTAATAACTTCTTAATGATGGAATTGTTTCTTACAAACACAGCTTTTCTCTTCTCAAGATGGTAACTGATGGACTGGAGTGGTGTGGATTACTTGTGGATTATTGTGATGTTTTTATCAGCTGTTTGGACTCTCATTCTGACGGCACCCATTCACTGCAGAGCATCCATTGGTGAGCAAGTGCTATATTTCTCCAAACTTGATGAACAGACACTTCTACATCTTGGATGGGCTGAGAAGGGGGAACACATTTTCAGCAAATTAGCATTTTTGTATTGCGTAAAAATTATTACAATTATGAATTTGATACGTGTTGCATTTGAATGGACAGAAATTGTGACAATCGCACAGACACATGGAACCCTCTAGAGTTGAGGATTGCTTATCGCCACGGTAACATAAAGTGCACTCGTTATATGTCTACAATGGGACAAATGCAGGGAACAAGTGTTCACGTTCAGGTACTTGCATGTGCTGTATAGGAGAATGTAAGTGCACACTTATGTGCGTCTCTCTGGATATCTGTCAGTGTTCATGCTGTATGTGTGTGTGTGTGTGTGTGCCTGATGGGGGATGTAGGTGTTGCGTGGGTTGGCTTGCCATTGGCTTTCCTCCCCATTTCAGTAAGTCTCCTCTCTCTTTTTTTATTCTCACGCCCTCGCTGTTGCCAACCACAGAAAAATCTCTTCTGCTGTTGTTCTAACCATCTCTACCCACCTAGAGCTGAGCATTCTGCGCCGAGTCTTCTTGTCTTGGTGTTTATATTTCACTCTCGCTGTGTCTCATACAGAATACATTATGCACAAGACAGTATTACATTCAATGGAGGGTCTCTCTCTTACACACACACACACACACACACACTCAAACACACACACACACACACACGTTTGTTTTTGTGAAAAGTGGGTTCATCCCATAGGCGTAATGGTTTCTATACTGTACAAACTGTATATTCTACGGCCCTACACCAACCCTACACCTAACCCTAACCCTCACAGGAAACTTTGTGCATTTTTACTTTCTCAAAAAAACTCATTCTGTATGTATCTATAAAATGGGGACATGGGTTATGTCCTCATAAGTCACCCTCTCCTTGTAATACCTGTGTCATACCCATGTCATTATACAGAATTGTGTCCTGATATGTCACAAAAACATGCGCACACACACACACACACACATTTGCAGAATCAAACATCATATGAAAGTTTTCTGCCCGGCTCTGGTGTTAGACGTGAGTAAATGTCCCGGACACATACTACTCTCTGTTTATGTGTGCATGTGTTTGTGTAGACGGAAATCTCAATTAATTCATCTAAATATAAATTATATGAAACAGTTCCCATAGCAATATAATTGAACTAATCAGAACAGACAGTGAATGATGGTTTAACTAAGTTTACAAATTATGTTTTCTATTATTTAGATCTCAGTGTTGTGTTCGCATGTACTGTATATTAAATGTAGCGTGTGTTCAATCTATCTGTCTATCCATCTATATATTTATCTGTCTGTCTGTCAGTCTGTAAGGTTAAGTTGTGGCTTAGTGGTTAGAGAGTTTGACTCCTAAGGTTGTGGGTTTGAGTCTCGGGCTGGCAATACCATGACTGAGGTGTCCTTGAGCAAGGCACTGCACCCCCAAATAAATGGCTGCCCACTGCTCCGTGTGTGTGTGTGTACACACACACTTTGAATGGGTTAAAGCTGCAGTCGGTAACTTTTGACGCTCTAGTGGTTAATAAACAGAACTGCTTGCGTCATGCGGAAGAACATTGTAGCCGGAGCTACTTCTCTCTGTTTATGTCTATGAAGAATCACAAAGGTACCGGGTTACTCCGCCGGGGTACCCCCGAAGCAATCTAAAATAGTCTGAATATAATCACTTATTATAGATGTACCCTAGTGATTCAGGACAGGCTAAAAACAGGATTCATGGTGTACTCGCTTATTATATACATTTTGTAAATCTTGAATACAAAAAAAGTTACGGACCGCAGCTCTGATTGGTTGTTTCTTACCGGGAGCGGTGAATTTCTGCAAATGGCAATAGGACCACTACTGGGAGGAGCCAGAGGAGCTTGATTTTTTCACAGATTATCTGTCTCATATTCTACTGTCAGGACATAATGACAGGTTTCACAAATACATTTTTACAAAAGTTACCTACTTCAGCTTTAAATGCAGAGCACAAATTCTGAGTATGGTTCACCATACTTGGCTGTATGTCACTGTCTGACCTCCTTTATTATTAAGTTACAAATGTTTCAAACTAATACAAATCATGTTAGGTCTCTTAGTAAATTAAGCTTTCTTTTAAAATGACAAGGAATGATCATTTGCGGTCATACATGTGTTGTGATTCTCTCCTGCAGTGGTCTGCTCCTCTTATCTGATGGTGATCATTGGGTCTGCAGTAGCTGCATTAATATTTCACACTGAAGGAGTCTTAAGACACTGTACTGAGATGCACTGGCCAGACATTACAGCTTTTCTCAGTCGCTCTGATGCACTTTTTCAAATCAGAAATGAGATTCTCAGAACTACTTGTACAACCTCCACCTCATCTAGTCATTTGTACACATCATAAAACCAGTTCCTCATTCTTTGGAACAAGTTGCACATTTATCTGCGGTTTCCTACACTATCAGCTGCTAATGACGTGGTGCTCAAAATGTATACTGTATATAGTTTTCTGTGCAATAGTCTTACCCCTCAAAACATTTAGTCTTTAGTTCATCGTATAAATCATTAAATGCAAAATGGTTCATTTAGTTGTCATAAACTGTCAAGCACATTTTTTAACACATTATTATTAGACTTTTTGTCAATTTGGCATGAATTGTGCACGTGAATCTTAACTAATGAAGAGAATGTAGATCAATGATAAATGGTAGTGACCAATGATAAACCATTTCTCTGAAATAGCTCAAAGGTTTATCTCATGAATCTTTAGTTGGAAAGCAAAAAATAAGTTTATTCAAGTGTGCTATTATACTTGTTATAAACTGAAAATCGGAAAAAGTACTACTTACTACTATTACCTTTTATGTACTTCTCAGAAATATACTTAAAATGACATTTGCAGTTTTTTTTTTCAATTGCTAACATGCTTTTGTCCAGTCTGTAGTCACATTTTCAAAACACTATAAACAATTAGCACAACATCAGTCTGTTTTGACCATACCTTTAACACAATTCATGTTGTTTTCGCACAATACTAGTAAATTAACACGTTTCTAAATTGCTTAAATTTTATTTTCACATGAGCTTACCCCCATACCAAAATCATAGATCTTTCTTATCTTTTTTTTTACAATTCTTAAACACAGCATGACATTAAATGAAGACCTAATGTTCCAAACTGTAAATATAGTGTAAAGCCTCTACTTCTGCAACAAAATCAACTCAAAAGTATTGAAATAATATCTGTATATAAAATATTGTAACAACCGATAAGCATTTTTAAGTTAAAGATCACTCAAATATTTAGAAATAGCTGATTCCAGGAGGAATAGTCAGGTGTTGATGCTCATTACATTACATCAACATAGAGTAAAATACTTCTTTGAACTGGGTTTGTGGATGCAGAACAACACAAAGAATCAGAGAGAGAGAAAAAATAATGCCTGGGAGAGGAAGAGGAGTAGTCGGAAAATGGGTTTCAGTTGAAGGTAACTAAATTACAAAAAACAATGGAATTTTTGAACAATTAACAATTTTTATATTGTCTATGCAAGTAGAACTGAAACATGTACAGTATGTCAAACATGTAGAAGAAAGTAATGCAGTTTTTGTAAAGTCATCAACTGTTAGTATTTTGACAGTCACTGTTCTATGATTGATTATATGTTCCTATTGGATAGAAAAGCAGTGCTAGTGTTTTGTCCGATTACTCAATTTTGGATTATGTTTGCTGTGTTTTGATAGAGTTAGTTTATGTAGAAAAAAGTAATCAGCATTTTGAAATGTAGAGTTTGTATTTATTTAACAAAATGTGGTTTTGGCCAAAGTTGTGTTGCTGTATGAAGAGTTTAGAAAAAGTACTTTAAGTATTGGTAAACGCTTGTAAATATATTTGCGCTATACTCCTAGAATCCGTGTTTTCATTATTATACTGTAGATATTACACATCTTCTGCACAGAATGTCCGATTAAACACAAGTGAAGAAGAAAAAAAATGTCAATGGATGAAGAGGTGATAAATTACAGTCGAGCTTTGGGGTGTTGATCGACTCCATCTACATTTTGATTATCATTCTGAATCCAATTTATAGCCTTTTTTCAGCTTTTTATTCAAAATGTTATTTCTTTATTTTTTTATTAAACTTGCCAATATTAAAGTGTTTAAAAAAAGAATGCATGAAGCTAGAATAAAAGGTTTTTGTTTACAAGCAGATACCTGTTCTTTCTTTGGATGTTTTGTATGTTCAGATATTCACATAACAAAATATATACAAATTAAGAACTACTGTAAATAGGGACATAGTAGTATACTTAAAAGTATGATGTGAAGTTCATTTAATATATTTGTAGTATAAAACTACTAAACTAGTAGTTTACTCAGACTATACTTCAAAGTGTACAAAGTATTTAATTAGTAAACTATTAGTATACATATAAGTTCACTTTTAGTGTAATTGCAGTACAAGCTACAAACATAGAGGTAAACTAGTAGTGCACTCAAAGTTTGCTACTGTTATACTTAAAGTATACTTTTATATACTAGAAAGTGGGCCAATTGAGTCCCAAGGAGTATTGAAACAGTACACTTACAAATTTACTACTAGAACACTGATATTTGTATACTTGCTACATAAAGTATACTGTACTTAAAATATACTTGAACTTTACTTAAGTATACTTAGTAAAATAAACTTGAAGTATACTTTTGGTAAGGGTATACTGTACAAGCAAAGGACAACACAAGAGTCACCAATTCTGAAAATGGACTTATTTTTTATTTTATTATCTTTGCGCCCATATTTCTTTTCCTTTTCTATATCACAACGACATTGTGATGTGTTTTTTGTTGTTGTTTTTTGGTAAGACCACTAGTAAAAGTGTAACTGGGAATTCTATCCAGACTCTTTCAATCAATACCCCGCACACAGTAATGTGTAAATTTGTACTTTTGAAATGGATATATGGCATACATAAGCATACTGCATTTCGTTGCATTCTACCTTACATTTGCAATCACAATAACGTTATTAATCTAATATGTAATACTGTTCAATACAGTGACTGTCATCCAAAATGTTCCCATAGTTTACATCAGGTAATACTAACACTGCACTGTTATATCAACAACGGCTAAGCATTTTGACCATCTTGTTTGTGAACAAGGATTTTTCATTCTGATGGCAATGATATGTTCATTATAAAGAAAAAAAATCTAAATACGCACATCCAGAAAAAGTCAAGATCAAAGGGTAAATCAAATAATAGAAAAAAGGTTCTGCACTGTAACGTTCCCCTACTGATATGTTCGTTGACATAAACACTTTCTTTTGAGAGATTTTGAGTAAGTTACAGGCTTTTGCAGGTTATCCATTGTGTGGTGCTGTTTGTACGAATTGTTTTGAGAAATGCACATACTTGTTTGCAAATATTATGGATGATTTGAGAAAAACTGTAAACACTCACTTTCTCATCTCAGGAATAATACGTCATCTAGTACGTGCATGCATGTACAATCAAACACATATGTTCTGGAATGAAATCTTTCTCACACTGATTCATGTCTACAGCTCATGAATTTTTCAGTGTTTTGGAATGACCTCTGAACTACAGTGATGCACTGATTGCCTCTTAACCAGTGGGTTGTTTTCACAACTCAGTTGCATAAGTGTGTCAAGGGTGGTGTGTGCATTTGGATGTAGTTCTGTGTAAAGGGTGATTCGTCTTGCAATATGTAAATATGCATCCATTGCAATATATATATATATATATATATATATATATAAAACTATTTAAAGATACATAATTAATATTTTTATTAAAGATGAAATGCATTGCTATTCTTATCATATCCATCTCAGAAACAGACCTGTGACCCATTTCTGGATTGTGACCCACAGACTGAGAAGCACTGGTGTTAAAGTGATACCCAACCTCCTCTGGGCCTAATGATTCCCACCTCTGATGCTCAACAGTTCTGTAATATTGCATCGTCTGTTTAGTCTTAATCCAGGTCAGACGGGTCATCGACGGTGACTGGAAATCCTTCCATCCATCAGCAAATGGATGTGTGTAATACTCCAGGGAGGAGACGCAGAGGGGTTAAATGCACAGGTGGAGCGTCTCAATCAATGTAATCGACTGATCTAATTGACAGTGCAGAGAATGATAGAACACTACCTGCCCTGCTGTTTGCTTCTCTTCTTTCTTCACTCCAGTTTACTAGCTTCATAGCTTTTTTTTCTATTCACTGTTTGACCTTCTCATTCTGAACATCATCTCAGACCTAAAAAAACAGCAGCTTAGATCAACTCCCTTAATAAACTGCTTTATGGATTTGCACTTAAATGCTTTTATTCTTGTGTATTATTTCCCAGTTTCATTTATGCATTTGGCAGATGCTTTTAAAGCAACTTACAGTGCATTCAGGGTATATATATCTTTTTTTTAACCTTTCCTGGGAAAGGTTGAACTGTTTTCAAAGTCTGGAATCACCATTTTTATTGCTCATATTAGAAACAGGCTACTTTATGTAAAAGTGCAAATGTAGGCAATAACAGTTGGTCTGTATTTATGTTTGTACTTGCGTTGATATAGCTGTAAAAAAATATCATACTAAAGGGGTCAAGAGAGTTACATCAAGCAATGTATACTGTATCTGACTATTAAATTGGATAAAAGACAATAAAAGAAGATATGTATGCATAATTCCCATTATCAGAATATTCTGGCAAGGTTCTCTCAAAGTTATGAGCAAACATTCTTCCAGTAATGTTACAGTTTTTCCTCAATCGCTGTGGCACGATTTTTAAAACAGTCCTAACATTGTCTAAATTGTAAATGCAATTGTCACAATATGTCTGCAAACGGACCCAAAATATAATCACTGTATGTGTCCATCTACAGTATGTGAGGACGGAAGGAACCAATTACTGCAGAAATTCAGTTAGATTCGCTTGTCATAGGATGAATTGTAATACTGTAGATTGAGAAAAAGCAGATAGCACAGAAAACCAGCTATAAAGACGTCAATCTCACGTCATGCCATCCCTAAAATTGAAAAATTATTCAGATGAACGGAAACATCTTTACCCGAGTGACCTGGTCCACAACCAAGCGGATGAGAGTTAGAGGCAAGACGTGTTCATTTGCAAATGATGCAACTCATTAAAAATAGACTTTCTTTGGATAAAATGAATAAGATGACCCTAAGGATGCATATTTACTGTCAATGTGCGTGGGTTACCTCAAGCTTTCAGTTTAGGAGTGCAGAAGTGGTTTTGTCTCAAACGCTGCCAGCTAGATCACAAAGGTCAAGCTGTTTTCCCAAGCAGATGTAAAAAACAATATATATATAAGATTCAGATGCAGCCAGCATTAACATGGCTAGAAAAAAAAAACATATTTCCGCCGGGTTCTAGAAGTGGAAATAATACACTGGAGAACAATTGTTGTCTTAACACACTACCTAGGTTGCGCGGAAATAGAGAGCGAGCTGTTTAAAGGAATCGTTCATACCAAAATGGAAATTCTGTGATTTATTTGTTCACTTGTATGTGTGAATACGATAATGCTTTTTCTCCCTTTTGAACCTTGACTGATGTAGTCACCATTAACTGTCACTACAGGAAAAATAACTGCATGAGGATTTCTCCAGGAAATGGGTTTGAAATGACACACGGGTGAGTAAAGGATGATGAGGTGAACTATTCCTTTAATGTTTTCCTGGAGTCTCCGTTCTTCTCCTCTGCAACTCAATCGATCCGTTTGTCTCTTGAGAATTGCCTGCCCACGATGGCTACTCAATCTTTACTGATAAGTGCACTTCACATCCAGAAGAATTTCTGTGTCTACAGTGCACAAAACAAGCACAAGCATATTGGCAGAGTTTGGGGATTTTGTTTTTAATGAATACCATTGGAATTATCATTTTAATGAATACCATTCAGCATCTTGAAACCTCTCAGCTGTCTGTCACGCATTCTGCATCAGCTCCTTGGAAAGGGTAATGTCGACATCGAGGTTCAAGTGAAGCGGTGCCATTTTTCTCTTGGAGACGCGCAGGGTCTCATTTTTGCCATGAGAGGTTACGGAGAGCAGATTGCATGCTGCCTCTTTCCTGGTCTTCCGTATTATTAATACAATTCAGATGAAAATGAGAAAGATTTGGATACAAACTTACAGAATATTACTCCATTATTTACAGTGTGAGAGGCCAAAAACATTAAGAATTAATTGAGATCAAATAATAAATACAGTTACGCAAGACAGCAACATATAATTTAGTTTCATATACTGAGTTCACCAAACTAAAATTTGACTTTTAAAATAGTTCCTTGCCACAGTTGACACTGATTTGCTCACATGGGATTTATATACTGTATGCTGTAACATATTAGAAAACTGATTATAAAAACATGCATCTACATTTTTGCCAAACTCCAAAAATGTACCTATACTTATATATTACTGCAGTTTCATGCTGAAATTAACACCAGTAAAACATCAAGTCTTATTCCTTTTCACACCAATTGTGATAACTAGGCAGATTAATGGTTAATAAAGACTTTTTGCATGCTTCCTTGCACAATACTATGTTTTCACTTCAAAAAGCTTTCACCATAGTGCATAATTTGTCATTTTGATGTTTGAATCACATAATCGAGTCCATATATATGGCTTTTCTGTCAAAGTAAACTTGCTTGTTAGTGCACCCGGTGCAGTTTGCTTTGGTGATGCAGAGCACTTGGGTACGAATGCCGTGAACTACAAATAGATATAAAAGAGCTTAAAGACTTGTATAGAGGCAAGCAAAAATGCCACTGTTGCTTTACAAGGTGTAAAGGTGTGTCTGTTTTGGGCTTTTGGCACCACTCACTGAACTTTGAACGTGTCATGAAATGTGCAATACATTTTTGGAGACACAGTTGAATAAGCTTTAAATTAAAATCTAATACATCATCACTCCATTATTATTCTGTAAAAGTGGATTTTAGACTATGTGCATTGTGTTATTTAAATAAAATGTACTTGTGCAATGTATTTGGCATGAAACGCGGGACAGAGGAATTATGATTTTAAGTAGATTTAATCATAGATTTGACAACTGTGCCCTGCTTCTTGAAAGCCAGAAACATTCTTTACACAAGGGGTGGTGTTGGCGCAGTGGATAAGACACATGCCTTTGGTGTGGGAGACCAGGGTTCGAATCCACTGTGACACACCAATGTGTCCCTGAGCAAGACACTTAACCCCTAGTTGCTCCAGAGGTGTGTGACCTCTGACATATATAGCAATTGTAAGCCACTTTGGATAAAAGCATCAGCTAAATGAATAAATGTACATGAATGCTTTGTTGATAAAGCAGCCCCACCTCTTCTAGCAATGCAACATGTTGCAGAATTTACATTTCTACTCATAATGAATAAACAAAATTGAGCTGGAGTATAAGACACATTCTAAACATTTTAGTGTAGATGTTTTGGTCTTCATTTTTTACCTATATTTACTATTGGATTAATATAAAAAGCTCAGAGTGTGACTGTCACTTAAAATGACGACCACGGGGAGAGTATTAAAAGGTCACTCTATGTTTGAAATAAAATTCACACAAAGAGTGTAATGTAGGAGGATGTTTATGATTCGATACGGTGGGGTTTAGTGACCGTTTAAAGCTCAAAGGCACGGACGGGTGACCTTTCAACAGAGAAGCTTAACCAGTGAACCTTCTTTACATCTCACCGCCAGCGAAGCTTTGACCCACATCAAAACAACTCCCAAAATGGCCATTTGAATCGCATTCTCTGTCTCTTACTAATGACTGTTTTTGGCTTTCCATGTGCTGTGTTGAAATTTAATCGACCTTAAATTTGGCAACACAATGTTATTCCAGGTCCTGTTGATCATTCAAGGAGGCACGTGATGCACTTTGCCAAAATTGAGATGATGCACAAGTCTGG
Organism: Carassius carassius; assembly: GCF_963082965.1. Lineage (NCBI taxonomy): Eukaryota > Metazoa > Chordata > Actinopteri > Cypriniformes > Cyprinidae > Carassius > Carassius carassius. The sequence goes on from NC_081761.1 coordinate 2,065,104, forward strand.
AATCAGCACTCAGCTCTAGAGGTCTATTTAGACTCTTACTCAACATAATAATCCACAGTTTGTCTCTCCGCATCTCATTGAATGATGCCGTTTCACATGACGGCGAGAGACCACACTTAGGTCATTATGGCCACATTCAACAGCTCCCTACCAGTGCTGGGCCGAACCGAAGGAATGTTTCTCTAAGAATTGTTTGCAACTTTCTGTTATTTGCAAACCGTACACTTGTGTAACTTGGCTAATCCCGGAGGAGATCGCGGGGATGATGTTTATGTTTACGGATGTCTGCCGAATGCTGGGAAGGGTTTGGGAGGAAATTGCTCTCAGCAGTTTTGGGTTTGAGGAATGCTGATTGAGATCTTTTGCACAATCGCAATGCTGTTGTTGCTACAGTTTAAAATAAGCGTGACATATTTAAATCCAAACGCAGTGGCACAATGTGCTAATTAGACGGAAGTGAAATATTGGAAGCATAAAAACTGACATGAAGATCCTCCCGTGTTGTTTGTGATTTCCCAACCTATATAATAATGAAGTGTTGAATTTCTGTATTACACTCTTAAGAACAAAGGTTTTTTGGCATTGATGCCATGGAAGAACCATTTCTGGTTACCCAAAGAAGCTTTCCGTGATCAATTCTTAAAGGAAACATTTTGTTTTCTTAGTGTGAAGAACCTTTTTTGCTTAAAGTTCTTCTTGGAACCATAGAAGATAATTAACGTTTATTTTTAACAGTCTAAGTAAACAAATATTCAAATAGCCAAAAAAGCAGCAGATTTAGACATTTTTGCCATTTTTCTTTTTGTAAATACCACTTGAATAAGATTGGTTTACCTAAATGTTACCACAGTGAACATGCACTTTTAGTGTGCTACTTTTCCATTATTTTTCTATGTAAATGCACTAGACGTCTGCTATGACTGTTGTGATCACATCTTTTACAGATGGACCAATCATAAGACACCAAAGGCAGGGCAAGCCTTGCAAACGTTTGTTTTGTAGTTGCAAGTTGGCATAGCAACTGCTTTATTTTATGGCAACATTGCGGAGGAGGCATTCTGCGCAGCGCTTAAAAAAAAAAAAAAAAACATTTCTGAGCACTGCGTTTTGCATTTTTAAGTGCAAAGATGTGTTCTATGTGAACTGACCCTTTAAAATAAAGGTTCTTTATTGGCACTGTTGGTTCAGTGAACAAAGGTTATTTAAACTCTGAGAAAAACTGAAGCATTCTTTGGGGATCCCAAAATGGTTGACAGTAATTTTCAACAGCACACCAAACCCGGAAGCCAGTGATGAGGTGACTGGGTTTTGACTTCTAATAATTTCATTTGCTCATGGCATGTGCACTGGAGAAAATAATAGTATCAGTGAATTCCGGTTCATTGTAGGAATGTTTCTGACACACTCCCCCATCTTCTGCTTACAAGAAGAAAATCCAGACGTGCTCGAACCATTGACTCGTCATCAGATCAATATCCTTCAGTCCATTAGGTTATTTAGTGTGTTTAGGCATACAATGGCTATATGATAAACGACCATCCTCGTAATACCTATCAATACATTTTTGCAATCATTTATATCTTAAAGGTTGCCATTCAGTCACTTTTAAGTTGACATTAATTAATGATCTGCCAACCTAATGACATTCCTCAGAGACAGAAATGTTGGCACATCAATTATTTTAATGCAGAAAGTCTTGATTAAGGGTTCGACCAAGTGCTAATACATAAAAATTCCTAGTTCAGATGCCTTAATGAATAACATATTCATCATTTTGGATTGTTTCTGTAGTTTTTTTCTTCTAAAGTGGATGACTTTCTCAGGTTCCAACATGAGGAAGTGTTCATTTATCAAATGCAAAACCTCTGAGGTGATTACATGCCTTGTATACTTCATGAGTTGATCCCAATTAAAGTGATGAATTTTTACTGTATTTCAAGAGGAAAGAGATAAGCTGGAAAACAAATACATATTTATAGCTTACATCTATTTGTCATTTAGAAACACAATGCCGTCACCATGTTCAATTTAAAGTTATTCATTTTCTTACGCTCATAAGAGATTACCTTTTATTACTTTATTGCTGTTCTTGTTTAATTATGTTATTAAAATGCTTTCCAGTTACGCTAAAGTGATAACATTTTATTTTACAATTATTAACAATTATTTTACATTTATGATTAATCTATGTGCTCCATTTTCTATTACACACTTACATGTGTATATCGACATTTAAGCTTTTATATTTATATAAATGTACATAAAATACAAATTTTCCCTATTTTTTGTACTGCTGCAGCATTATTTAATCGTTTTATGTTTTACATCGTCGTTGTAAAATCTATCCCACATAAACCCGCCCATAACGTCTATAATTTATCATTATGGATTATTCTAACTGCTGTCATTACTTTTCAATTATGCACTTCCATTCTTTATCTAAAAAGTAATAACTTTCATAATATCATGGCACAGGGGCCTCTTGGCACACAGGACTCTCTCTATCTTAACATGTAAACTGTTAGGGATTCATCCGTGTGAAACTAATCGTCATCATCTGAGATGAACAACAGGCCTTCAGCTTGTTGATTTAACAGTACTGTAGCCCACATCCATTGTACCCTCAGGAGATTCACTGTTGTTTCCACGGCAACAAGCAGACCCTTGCCCTTCCCAGGGCTCCTGGCATTCATTTGGGTCAAACCAACTCAGACTGTAAATAGGGGGGAACCAACACAACTGACACGACAAGTCTTCTGACTAGATATCATAAACTACATTTAATAGCAGCTTTTTAAATTCCTTAATACGTATACATGATCAAATGAGTTAGTATATGGAATAAACTTATGGCATACTTATTATTTCAAAGTATCAACCTCCCCCCTTTCCCAGTCACATGACCTGGTCCCTCCTCCCACGAGCTGTCAGAGCAGCTTGTTGCGCGAGCAGCTTTTTGGTAAACTAAGTTGAGTTCGGCGTTAAATTCTAAACCAGTTGCCTGACAAATCCCGCTTGGCGTGGACCGACAAGAATGTTCGCCTCGGTTAAACAACAAGCCTTAATTCCCTTGACTTAACGAGTCATCTGCCGCAGTTCCCATCGAGCTCTTTTGCCGTCTGCGTGATTTGTGGTCCAGAAACGGCGCAGCAGCGGCAGGTCGTGGTAACCAGGTAAGCGGCAGGTTCAGTTCAAGCGCTTTAAGGTGTCGACAAAGTAGCGTGATGTGTTACTTGTAAAGCATAGACGATACAATGTGTCAAGTGTTGATGCAATGTGTCATTGCAGAGGAAGCGCGTTTTGTAGCGTTGCGTTCGTCGCTCAGTGATGTCGACACGCGTAAATGTTGTGTGTTTCCTTGTTGTTTCCGAGCGAGCTTTAATAAAGAGTTACAGATAATAATAATAATAATAAAGTAATGTTACGCGATAGAGCGCGAGAAGTTTCCAGGTTTGCGTGAAATGCTACATCGGGAACGCTCGCGTACCGGGCCGACGTGAGATCACCGTGACATTGAATTTGTTAAAATCGATGAAAAATACGCGTTGACAGCTCATTCCCGAGGATTGTTTTAGTTGACAGCTGTTGCATTTTTTCCTCCAGCGTCATCGCTCCGTTACTTCGTGATGGGAATTAATTCGAATATAAATCACGTCGGTTCATAAATCGTCCGCCGAGTTCTCACGCGATTGGAAAGACGTAAGAGTTTGTTTCTGAGCATAAAACAGAATATAAACGATTATAATGGTTGCATTCACTAGCTTGGCTAAAAAAAAAGAAAAGAAGGAAAATCAGCGTCGGCAGCTCGTATTTCACTCTTGTTCGTGTTGAAATGAACAGCATTCGCGTCATCGTTCCTTGAGGTTTATTTATTATATTTTTTTCGCGTCAGGTTATAAATCCGCGGCGCATCTAAGAAATAATCAGTTTGATATTTAATTTAAAATAATTACTTTAAGAACAGTTTTTTTTTTCTTGCTTTGACGCACACGCAGATAATAACACACATGCGTGTAGAAATATTTTTTATAGACTTCACGTGCTTAAGTATTTTTATTTTTTTTTATTTTTTTTACCGCGTCATCGCTGCGTGAGGAGAATGAAATGGATCGTTTCTGTCTGGAACAGGTACTTGATATGCACAGATTGACACGGTTCACCCATCAAGACTATTCCCGTCATTAAATCGCTCCAAATCCCGCGCCACACCCGTTGCGCGCGCCGAGCACGTGAGAGCGCGACAACTAGTGCACATCATCATCATCATCATCACCAACACGCAACTACTAGAACGCTTTTATCATGAACGCAGCTGTCAATGCGTCGCGTCTCATGGTATCTGTTTAAATAGCATAGTCTTATGATTGTACTGTGTCTAAACAATTATTATTAGTTAGCTGAGTTATGCAGATGAAAGGTGCTGAGAGACATAGATATGGAAGAGGATATATGCTAAGATGCTTTGCTAAATCTCAATAAGCATAATGCAAGTATGACCCAAAAAGCAATCTAATTCCATGATCTCATTTGTATTTGCCCTCTCAGCAGGTACTGCACCTTTCTCGTTGTTTTAGTAAATGAAGCCTCTGTCTGATAGTCTGCGCATCGTGGTTGTTCAATGCAGGATAATGGTTCGTGCTCAGCGAGGATGTCTAATGGGGATAATTATTTACCTTTGGGTTTTAGAAAGCTGCGTTATTTAGTTTTGCATCGCAGTGTAATGAACTGTTTACTGTAGACATGTTTTAAAAACACAAAGAGCATAGATCTTCAAGAAATCGTGTAAAAGATTAAAATGTTAATTATATGTATTGCATTTTAAGGAGCTTAAGTTATGCAAAATTATTAAATGTCTCTCACACATTGACAAGTGTTAAGTATGATTAAAATGTATTGGTGTTTGCATTGCAAAGCTATTAAAAATAAGTATTGTCGTGCAGACTAATGCATATACTGTAATTGCATTCATTTGGTACAATAAATATATGCTTTTATAGGCCTACAATTTTGTATGCAAATGTAGTGGAGGTTAAATGCAGATGCATTTGCATCAGGCTTGTCCCATGCAAAAAACTTTAAATGAGTGCTTACTGTTGTGAATTGTCTTTTTGTATTTCCATTATTAATTTAGCAAATGCTTTTATCTGAATTTACCCAGAGCTGCTTGCAAAAGAGAAATGCAAGCAATTAATTGCTTTAAGGACAGTTATGTTACTGTTAATACACCAGGCCTTCATTCGGTTCATCTCTCTAAAATCTGTCAAATAGCTTCATCGTGACAGATCGGCATGCTGCTAGGAATCGATTATAGTGTGAAACGGGAAGCTCAGAGGTGGCTTACATTTCTGTAGGACATTAACAATGTGACACATTTGATAAAGTAATCATTAAACGAACTTGAAATGGTGATATGTAATAAAATAGCTATATTAGTCAGAGTTGCCCAAATAAATGAGGAAATCTAGAAACTTGTATATCAAATATTTAGGCTTAATGTCTCCATCTGTAAACAGTTAGATAAGCTTAACGTCCTCTCCGAAGGCAATCCATGGGTTTAGGCTTTATATCAGCAATTATGTGTCATGGGTTTGTTGAATTATTTACTAGTGACGGTTAACGATGCTGAACCTTAAATAGGAAATAATGTCAACTTTGCGCAGTTTAATTTCCTCAAGTTTCCTGAAAGATGCATGCAACTGTTTTTTGTTAAAATAGCATTGCCTAATTAGACCAAAGCAAACACACAAACCCTGTATAATTATCATTTTTTAAAACTTCCTTAGCGAGATGCAGGTGTGTTAATCATTTTACCGAATCATTCAGCCTTGATTCTACATGTCAAATGAGCAATTTGAGCAATAAACAGCATTAAACCAGTTGGGCTGTTTAGTGTAATCACACAGAGTTGACTTTCAGGGTTATCAGGGTTAGTTGGCAGCCGTATTGAGTGCGAGTGTGTGTCTCGCCTCATTGACGTGTAAGCAGTGCATTGTTTTAACATCGCTTACCGTTGCTTTTGTAAAAGCACTTTGGCTGTCACATAATTGCAGTGTGCCTGCGGGAACGTGAGCCCCTAAAAGCACGAGGCTACAGCTGTTCTATTGATTGGGATGGAAACATTACTGTGAAGCGGCGTCTGACTCATCACTTCTACCCCTCTGCATCATCCCTCACGTGACGCCGAGAGGCTTCCTGTCACGAAGGTAGGGAGGAGAGGACATGTCCTCGTCGCCCTACGGTAATGATTTTCATTGTCATAGCGATGGGTTGCCAGGGGATGCGGAGACCTTGGAGGCAGGCAGAGCTGCTGTGTTAGACGGAGGTATCAGACGTGCGAGAGAATTCAAAGTGTTTCTTTGTTGCGACATCACAAACCCTTCCTTGAGGGCAGATGCGCTTTGAAACGGCCTTGAAGGAATAGTTCACTCATAAAAGCAGATTTTGTCATCATTTACTTTCCCCCGTAGCATTCCAAACTGTGTTATTTGCTTTCTTTTGGGAAACACAAAATAAGACTGTGGGAAGAAAGTTCATGCTGCTCTTGTCCATGCAATCGAAATGCATGGTGTAATTGAAGCTGTCAAGTTCAAAAGGACAAATACGCAGCATAAAATTAGTCCTTTTGATTCCTGCACACTATTTAAAGTCTTTTGAAAGCATATAACAGATTTGCATTAGGACATGAACAAAATTAATGCAGGTGTTTTATGAATGATATTCTTCATCTTCGCTGGCTGGAGCTCTTAAGTCTTAATGCTGCTTTAAATATATCACTCATATTTAGTAATATTAGTTTTTATTAATTATTTCTGTTTTATTTATTTTAGTATATCAATTTAAACTAAAATAAAATGATAAATGTTGCTTTGGCTGCTGGCTGATTTATTATTTTTTTTTAAAGGTGTGTAAAAATGACACCTAGCCTAGTAGGGGTCTGCAATATGATGATTTTTGATCATGTATGATTAAAATGTCTCCACAATCTGCTTTTGAAGAAATATCGTTGTATCATGCTTCAGCGCAACATCTATCAGCTTCAGTTCTGGCGCCTTCGCATCAATATTTAGATTTGTTAATTCAATTTCTTGAATGCTTCTAATACACCTACTGCACCTGGGACATAAGTCGCTGTTTGTTTTATTTGTATATTATGTGTACTTGTAATGTGTATCTTTTGTTCTTATTTTTATAATAACAAAGATAAAATAAGGAAAAATATTTTTTATCTTCACCCACTTTGGCCTATATATATGTATGTATGTGTATATATATATATATATATATATATATATATATGTATGTGTATATACATGTGTGTATGTATGTATATGTATGTGTGTATATATATGTGTGTATATATATGTATGTATATATATGTATACATACATATATACATATACATATATATACACATACATATATATGTGTCTGTGTGTGTGTGTGTGTGTGTGTGTGTGTGTGTTTTATACCAATTTAAGGATCCATAAATCCTCTAACTCACATCTTTGCTTCCCACAAGCAGTTGCAATCAACAGAAATGCTCTTACCTCTTGTATTGGTGAAGGTGCAGTCAAAAGTTTAGGAATCCCCCCCACAGTTCCGTCCGTGCTCACTCAGCCAGGTCCGTGCTGCTATGGGTCTTCGACAGAAGTTTTCTTCAAGTTCAGATAATAGGTTACTAATAATAAAATACTCAGAGACTTGTTTAAAAAGAAGTTTAACGCATCAGCATTGGGAATGGTTTTGCTTTATTAAAAACAACTCATAAGTTGTTTAAAAAAAATTAAGTAACAGCGAGAAGTCTTCACTTCGAAGTGCTGCATGAATGTGTTCCAAACATAGCATTTTATAGTCATGCATAAAATTTGCATTAGTACGATAAGTCTCCTCCCTTGCATATTTGTCATATACAGTAAACACAAACACACACACACACACACACACACACACAGCTCTCTGTGTAAGTAGAAGCATAGGTTGTTATAGTTCTCTATTCTAGGGTACATGACTTGTCACAATAAACAAGTTCATAGGAACAGAAGTTCAAATAAAATAATGGCATCATCTTTTTAAAGCAAGCTAATCTATCTCTATTTTAATCTAAACAACCGCAACATCTTAAAAGCATAGGCCAAGCATATAGCAGTTTCTCAACTACATTTGAGACAATTCTTGAGAGAAAATAAAATATAATATACCGTCAGCTAGAAGTTCAGTCATGCATCTCCTTGCAGAACCGTTGTACAACATGCATGACAGTTTTAACTGTTGAGCAACACCTGATTTCATCTCTGACAGGATGCACACTTAAAACCGCTTCTAAAACTTTAAAGATATCAGAACAGAAGTCTGTAATCTCAAAGATCATTTGTTTAAAATTGTAAAACCAAATTAAAGTTAGTCAAATCAATCATTTACTTTAACAATCTCATATTTTTCTTTTTCAGCACTTCCTGTTTCCTAATTAATTTCATTATTGCCCTTATTTTAAAAATTATCCTCTGACGTTCTAGCTGCATCTTGTTTCCCTCGTTATCATTCTTTCTTCTTTTGTTTTTTAACTCTGAGGATCTTAAAAATGAATATGTAGTTTACCGGGTTCATTGTTATATTTTCCAATTGAGAATTTATCGGGGAAGGGGAATTTCATATTTATTGTATCATCTGATACTATATATATATATATATATATATAGTATCAGATGATACAATAAATATGAAATTCCCCTTCCCCTATATATATATTTACCTTGTAAGGCTTTGCAACTTGCAAAGTAGTAAAACCAACATTACAAAGAATCGTGATAAAATCGTGATATTCCTAAAAAAAGTAAATTTTTATTACTTTTTTTAATGTTTGTGCAGTTTTTATTAATTATTATGTCTGTTTTAGATTTCTTTTTTTATAAATTAAGCTATTTTTTTATATTATTTTATTTTTATTTTTTTTTTATCTGGCAACTAGTTGAAATAATTAATTGTTTTTCTTTTTATATGTAAAAATATAACATGTAATATAAAAGTATTTTATATTATATAAATGTTTTTATATATTTATTTCATTTATCACTTACATTAAGTTACGAAAATATATATTTTTTAGGCTTTTAGATTTAGTTGACTAATAACCTTATTTAAGTGATATTTTAAGTCAAGTTTCAGCCGTGCAAATGATGAAACCAACCCCCCCCCCTTTTTTGTGCCAAATGTTTGCACATAGTTTTTTATTAAATATTTCCAGTCATCTCCAGTGTGGAGTTTGGGAATGGTGGGGAAAAGATATCAATCCTCGGTTGCCAGAGCATAAAAATGGGGGAATACTTCTTATTTCAGTCTGTCATCGGAAGCTCTGAGGTCAGCCTGCCAGTTCAGGGACACTCGGCCAACAACAGAGCCTCAGAGAGGGAATGTGGGATGCTATTGGCTAGACTGCGGATGGGCGGCCTCTTGCCGGAGGCACTCTGGCAGGAAGGGGTTGGTTGCAGGAGAGGAGGGGAGGGGTGTGGGAATGGCTGGAAATGTTTCAGCCAGATAGTTGAGCAGCGAGCAGACGCTCTGGTGCTTTCTGCGCTGTTGCTGAGAGAAAATCCCTGTCTCGGCATGGGCCATTCGTGCAGGGAATGACAACGGTTCATGTGGTCGTTATATACCAGGGAACGTGAAGTGAAGGAGTCCAATTGTCGCAGCAGGTGAGCGGGAGAGACAGAGCGAGTGAGACGTGGAGAGGAAGGAGGCTTCGTTATTCTAGCAAGGTGGGAGGAGTTGGGAACATTTTATTCTTTAGAGTTCTGTCTGTTTTTCCCAACACAAGGAATTTTGCTGCAATGTGCTGCATGCGGGCAGGCGTGTGGAAAGAGAGGGAGGGAAGTCTGAGAGGAGGTGTGGAGTTGTGTCAGTAAGTTACTCTGCCTTTAACCCATGTGTATCCCCAATCCTAAATCTTTCCGGTTTATTTCAGTCGGGAACATCTCTAAAGTAGTTCCAGTACAATTTGGACTGATTTGTGTCTCAAACCGAAGATATATTTGTGCAGTTTGCAAATATTTTGGTTTTTCTACAATTCCAAGGAAATTATTCCGAAGGTAATAGTCCAGTTGGATTAGCAATGGTTTTATGCAAATTTAATGAATTCCAGCATCTTTCATGTTGGCCTGATCAGACCTCCGGTTTTACTACTGTCCAGACTTTAAAAGAGCAGGAACCTATGTCGTGGCAGGAAAAGGCCGCATTTGTGTTGAACATTTGGCAAACGTGTTGGGAGGAAGAGCGTGTGTTTTTTTTAAAGAGAGAGACTGACTCTGCCCTTCCCAGTTTTAAAAAAAAGTATGAAAACGGTCCACTGACTCTTTATTAGCCAAAGCCTTGAGAGCAACAGCGCCTTTCTGAATCGATTTGAAACACGTTAGACAGACTCCAAAAGTTAATTAGGCTGCACCTTTTAAGGCTTAACAACTGCCAGGCGTGTTTCATGAACAAATTACCCTTTATTATGAGTCTATTTTAGCAGGGGCGCCGTATTGCGCACTTGTAAAGAGAACCGAGACTTTGTGCCAAGATCTCCACGTCAAGGCGAAAGTTTGTTGTAGAAGGGAGTGAGTATTAAAACTCAAGCTCATGTTGTGTTTTCATAATTGGGGCAAGATTTTATCCTCCTTCACCAGCCTTTGAAGGTAGGTTAGTGTCATAATTAGTTTTTTCCTTTGGTAAGTTGTGGGATAGCTAGTTTTTGAAAATACAATGCAAATGTTTGTCAGTCGCTAAGTAGATCAGATCTGTGTCTAAATGATCTTCTTAGTTAAATTGCACATCAACTTCACACAGCCAGAGGATATGAGTGTTGTACCAGCCAGGCATGGCTGCCGTCCACGACGCTATGAATAACTAGAGACGATGATCTGGGGGATAAAAGCAGCCTTGGTGTTATGAAGATAATAACTTGGGTCACCAAGATTCAGTTTTACATTAAGGCTATTATCATATGACAGACCCGTTTTTGCTGACCACATTGAATCAAGGCTGCGGCCCTTTCCAAACTGCATGTGCAGCGATTACTGTCCCATACAAGCCTTGCAGAGTTGCGGATTGTTTTAAATATGATCATTTGTTTTTAATTACATTATTGTGTGATTGTTTATCAGAAGACTTTTCCATGATCGCTTTATATTCATTTGGGTGAAAGGAATGATGGGAGTGCGTGATCTAATTAATGAAACATATGACTTTAATGAATGCTTACAGTCATTCACTCTTGACTATGAAGATATTAAGCTCTTTTAAGTTGAATGATTAAAATAACTGGTTGTGGTTATTTAAAATAATTTGCAGGTCCAGCTGTAGAAAATGTGTCCTAGTTTTATTATTGTGATGAGGCCGCTACTTCCAAAACAGCTATCGTCTTGACTCTGTCCTTGGCCTCGATGATATGATCATGGCATTGTACAAAATCATCAACAATGAAAAGCATGTTTTTCCCAAAACAGTTCAGTCTTAATCCCTGGAGCTAATTTCATTGTCAAAAAATTCAGACTTTTTGGATTCAGTTCAGATTTCAGAAAAATTGATAGATCCAATTACTACAAACAGTATCTACTTTAGCATATCATGTGCTACCAATTATATATTTAGGTTAAGGTTGGGGTTTGGGTTAGGCTTTGCATTTAGTATTTGTTTCAGTGTTGGGGTTTGCACTTAACAGGGCTTGGATGCTGAATCTCTTCAATGAAAACCAATAACTTTAAGCATGATGTAATGGTCAACAGGACAGGAGGCTAATTAGATTTGCTGAAGTCCAAAAATTATGAAAATGTCTAACAATTCAGCATCCACCTCCTGTGCAAATTAAGAGATGACCGGTATTATGAAATGCCAGCTGGCTTAGGCAACCCAAATCCTGATCTGATGCCATGAAGGATTACCCCACATTCATCCTCTGCATTTGGAACCGTTATTATTATAACAAAAGAGGCTGTTTGAATGGGCAGAACCAGTTTGGAAAAGCCTGTTCTTGTGGCCCCAATGTAAGTTCGTAGGTTATACTCTAATTTTGAACTTCTCAACTAAAGTTGTAAATGAGATTGTTCATATGTTTCATCATACAACCCGAATTCCGGAAAAGTTGGGACGTTTTTTAAATTTGAATAAAATGAAAACTAAAAGACTTTCAAATCACATGAGCCAATATTTTATTCACAATAGAACATAGATAACATAGCAAATGTTTAAATTTTATGCACAAAATGAGCTCATTTCAATTTTGATTTCTGCTACAGGTCTCAAAATAGTTGGGACGGGGCATGTTTACCATGGTGTAGCATCTCCTTTTCTTTTCAAAACAGTTTAAAGACGTCTGGGCATTGAGGCTATGAGTTGATGGAGTTTTGCTGTTAGAATTTGGTCCCATTCTTGCCTTATATAGATTTCCAGCTGCTGAAGAGTTCGTGGTCGTCTTTGACGTATTTTTCGTTTAATGATGCGCCAAATGTTCTCTATAGGTGAAAGATCTGGACTGCAGGCAGGCCAGGTTAGCACCCGGACTCTTCTACGACGAAGCCATGCTGTTGTTATAGCTGCAGTATGTGGTTTTGCGTTGTCCTGCTGAAATATACAAGGCCTTCCCTGAAATAGACGTTGTTTGGAGGGAAGCATATGTTGCTCTAAAACCTTTATATACCTTTCAGCATTCACAGAGCCTTCCAAAACATGCAAGCTGCCCATACCGTATGCACTTATGCACCCCATACCATCAGAGATGCTGGCTTTTGAACTGAACGCTGATAACATGCTGGAAGGTCTCCCTCCTCTTTAGCCCGGAGGACACGGCGTCCGTGATTTCCAACAAGAATGTCAAATTTGGACTCGTCTGACCATAAAACACTATTCCACTTTGAAATAGTCCATTTTAAATGAGCCTTGGCCCACAGGACACGACGGCGCTTCTGGACCATGTTCACATATGGCTTCCTTTTTGCATGATAGAGCTTTAGTTGGCATCTGCTGATGGCACGGCGGATTGTGTTTACCGACAGTGGTTTCTGAAAGTATTCCTGGGCCCATTTAGTAATGTCACTGACACAATCATGCCGACGAGTGATGCAGTGTCGTCTGAGAGCCCGAAGACCATGGGCATCCAATAAAGGTCTCCGGCCTTGTCCCTTACGCACAGAGATTTCTCCAGTTTCTCTGAATCTTTTGATGATGTTATGCACTGTAGATGATGAGATTTGCAAAGCCTTTGCAATTTGATGTTGAGGAACATTGTTTTTAAAGTTTTCCACAATTTTTTACGCAGTCTTTCACAGATTGGAGAGCCTCTGCCCATCTTTACTTCTGAGAGACTCTGCTTCTCTAAGACAAAGCTTTTATCGCTAATCATGTTACAGACCTGATATCAATTAACTTAATTAATCACTAGATGTTCTCCCAGCTGAATCTTTTCAAAACTGCTTGCTTTTTTAGCCATTTGTTGCCCCCGTGCCAACTTTTTTGAGACATGTAGCAGGCATTAAATTTTAAATGAGCTAATTAAGTGGATAAAAGTGTAAAATTTCTCAGTTTAAACATTTGCTACGTTATCTATGTTCTATTGTGAATAAAATATTGGCTCATGTGATTTGAAATTCCTTTAGTTTTCATTTTATTAAAATTTAAAAAACGTCCCAACTTTTCCGGAATTCGGGTTGTAGATGTGGAATTTGTATTAGTTTGCCTGCTTGTTAATTAGCAGATGCCTTGAATCAAAGGGTCACGTTTCTTTCTCAAACTCCTTCAGAACTCGCTAAATGGTTGGACTAAAGTGGCAGCCTTTTTATTACCAGTTTACCTAATTTATCACAAATTAATTAGCAACCTAGTTATGTACCATACAAGTATCCCAAAAGGTTACGTTGTTCATAACCCATTTTACTTTTGTGTTTGAGAGCAAAAAAATGGAGCAGAAATCGATTTTTTCCCCATATGAATTGGATTGGATTGTGAAATGTGGGCTCTATATAGAGGTTAGAGGGAGGGGGGCTGACATGTAAGAGGACTTGATGATGTCACCTGAAAAGACAAGTTGTTCACCTATTTTACTTTTGTGTTTGAGAGTAAAAAAAGAAGCAGACATAGATTTTATCCATTTGAAATTTTTGAAAATTAGACTCTGTATGGTGTTAGAGCGGGAGGGATGAATTAATACACTGAACAAAATTATAAATGCAACACACTAGTTTTTGCCCCCATTTTTCATGAGCTGAACTCAAAGATCTAAGACTTTTTCTATATACACAAAAGACCTATTTCTCTCAAATATTGTTCACAAATCGGTCTAAATCTATGTTAGTGAGCACTTCTCCTTTACTGAGTTAATCCATCCACCTCACAGGTGTGGCATATCAAGCTGCTGATTATTGCATAATTATTGCCATAGACTGGCCACAATAAAAGGCCACTCTAAAATGTGCAGTTTTACTCTATTTGGGGGGTCGGGGGGTGGGGGTGAGTCCGAAAAGCAGTCAGTATTGTTTAGGTCGTTGATTGCTGCCTGTGGAGTGTTGGTCCACTCATCTTCAATGGCTGTGTGAAGTTGCTGGATATTGGCAGGAACTGGAACACACTGTTGTATACGCCGATCCAGAGCATCCCAAACATGCTCAATGGGTGACAGCACACATAAGTATGCTGGCCTTTGAAGAACTGGGATGTTTTCTGCTTCCAGGAATTGTGTACAGATCCTTGCAACATGGGGCCATGCATTATCATGCTGCAACATCCTCAATAGCATGCCATCAATAAAATGCACCTGTGTTCATGTCCATAACATACGCCTGCCCTTACCATAACCCCACTGCCACCATGGGCCACTCAATCCCACAACGCTGACATCATAAAAAAAGAGAAATGAACATTTAATTCATGGACGACAGCTCTGGTGGACATTGCTGCAGTCAGCATGCCTATTGCACGCTCTCTCAAAAATTGTGACATCTGTGGCATTTAGCTGTGTGATAAAATTGCACATTTTAGAGTGGCTTTTTATTGTCGCCAGCCTAAGACACACCTGTGCAATAATCATGCTGTCTAATCATCATCTTGATATGCCACACCTGTGAGGTGGATGGATTATATCAGTAAAGGAGAAGTGCTTACTAACACAGGTTTAGACAGATTTGTGACCAATATTTGAGAGAAATAGGCATTTTTGTGTACAAAGGAAAAAGTCTTAGATCTTTGAGTTCAGCTCATAAAACATGGGGGCAAAACATAACTTTTGCGTTTATAATTTTATTCAGTGTAGTAAGAAGACTTGATGTCATCTGAAAAGGAAAGTTGTTTGCAGCCTGTTTTACTTATGAGTTACATGGGGCAGAAACTGATTTTATCTATCTGAAATGGGTTTGATTGTGAAAAGAGGGCTTTTTATGGTGGTCAGAGGTGGAGGGGCTAAATCGTGAGAGGTCTTGATGATGTAATCTGAAAAGGAAACTTGTTCACAACCCGTTTTACTTCTGTGTTTGAGAGCAAAGAATGGGGCATAAATTAATTGTATTCATCTAAAATGGATTGGACTGTGAAAAGTGGGCTCTATATGGGGAAGTCATGGCCTAGTGGTTAGAGAGTTTGACTCCTAACCCTAAGGTTGTGGGCCGGCAATACCATGACATTTGCCCCGTTTCCACCGCAGGAACTTTACCCAGGAACTAGGGACTTTGGCCTGGTACTCGGTGTGTTTCCACCGCAGGAACCAGGAACTAAATAAAGTTCCGGGTAAAAAAAATGCCCCTCAGAAAGTCCCTGCTGGCAAGGTGGTACTTTTTCAAAGTTCCGGAACTTTCGGGGACGGGACTTGGGTGCTAAACATCCTGATTGGTTGAGTTCACGCAGCATTGGTTGAGATCAACCACCAATCATTTTCAAAATATTACTGTTATTGTGTCATGAAATGTAATTTTAAAAGTATTTCAGGCGAGAATGTAGTTGTTTAAAACTCAAATCTGTGGTTTATTTATAAAGACAGTGCCTATTTAAAAATGTGTTTCGCCGATCTTGGAGACGGTGAGCTCCATGCGAACAGCGGGAGCTCAGTCCTCATGTATCCGCCGGGAGCACTCTCAACTTGGCTAGACCTTCTGATATGTGCCGCTGGCTCTGATGTCTCTTTAGTGGTTAAACATAAAATATCATTAGTTTTGGGTAAATCTAACAGGTTGTCTTTGGTCTGTATTCAATTTATCTATATGTTAAAATTAAAATAAAAAAGGCAAATTTATATAATATTTTGTTTCATTGTAATGGCTCTATATATATACATATCCCTGAACTAAGTACATTTTTGCAGTTGTTATTCTGTTTAAATGAAAACGAAAGGGGGCAGTGGTATTTGATATACTATTTCGTTTTATTGTAAGTGTACAGTGAGGAAAATAGCAGTAGCCAAGGCGAGCTGACTGAAGTTATCAAGTACACTGCTGTTTGCAGAATTACCGGATTTGCGTCGTCGCGGATATCACACTCCCGAGTCGAATGCACAAAGTCTGAACTACCGAGGATGCACATCCAAAATCAGCGTACTATAGTATTGAGAAACGCGCGCAGACCTACGTCGCCAGTCTATTTGCCTAATCTTCCCTGTACTTTACACCGTGGTGGAAGCGCAGAAAGCAACAGGTCTGGGGGGAAAAAAGTTATTAAGTTAAGCGAATATTCGTTTATTTAAATTAAGTTTAATGAGACAGATGTTATTTTTCAGCAACATTTATTGTTTCCGTCATTTTTGAACAAGCTTACACACAATAAGCTTGAACATTACACGTCGTGTTTTGTAGCTGAAAACCTTTAACAATATGTGCAAACAAACAAAAGTACAGATTAAAAGCAAAAAATAAAAATAAAAATAAAAAAAGTGAACAAAGAAAAAACGTAAAGCAGCCTGCAGCAATTAGTCTATTGTAGAACGTAGACTACACTTAACTTTGAAACTTTTAAACTGTCAGCAAATCTTTTTTGCTTTTTTTTTCTATTGTTTTACATGTTCTTGTTAAGAAACACGGGCATGTAAACATGATAGGGGCAAAGTCGGCTCCTTAGTCTGTTAACAATAAGGCCGGACACGGAGAAAACGCGCTCTGACGGCACAGACGTTGGCGGGACTCACAAATAACGGTGTGCTAAGCGAATAAGTTTGTGAAGCGCTTCGTGTTGTGACGGAAAAAAAAACTACAGAACCCATAATGCACTGCAACAAGTAGGAGGAGTCAGTAGCCAGAAGGAAACGAAATCAGGTTAATTTAGATGCAGGTGTGTGTGCATGTGGTTGAAGGCTTTCCCACTACACCAAGAGCTAAAGTTGAAGCAGTTTGAACTGCCTGGAGTTTTTAGACGTTTAAAATGTGCCAGAATTTAGTCAAGACTTGAGATTACTGTGTTTTAAAAGCTTTGTTGCGGCACTGTGGAAGAGTTTCGACTACAAAGGTTCCAGCGAGCTGCTCCTTTCCATAGCAGTGTTTGGAATATACAAATGCTTAATCAACAGACAGTAAGCACTGTGAAGTATGATGCCGATCATGAACCAACAAGACTGAAAGCTTTTGTGTCACAAGACTTATTCCAGTTACACAGTGAACGAGTGTTCGGGTGTCGCGATGCCATTCGTTTATCAGCTGTGTTTTAAACTGCATGGGGTTGGAATGCTGTGACCGTGAGTGAATCTCATCTAGTTTGGACAGGCCTCAGATATTCTGATTGCACGTTGGAATTCAGGTAGGCCTTGAACAGTTCATCCTCACTCTGAAATGGACCCTTAAATCACAACTGACTCTTGGAAAATAATGGGTTTAGCGGACTTTTATCCCATACTTCACACAGCCCATTCACACACATCTACACAAGCCCACAAACATCAAATATCCTTCTTTTGAACACTTTGCTTAAGGACAACTTTCAAATGCATTTGGTTTGGTTGTCTGTTGGCTTCCCTTATGGACTTTGAACTGAAAATGACTTGATACCTTTACAAGCATTGTGTCTGAATATTGATCGACATTGTTTAAGATTTGTTTAGGTCATTTTATCTTTGAAGACTCGTAAACTCTTCTATCTGTTCTGAAAGATGATTGTGATCTACTGATTGTTCATTTGATGATTATGTTATAAGATTTTTTTTTTTTTTTGTTCTCATAATTGTTTTGCACTTTGATATGCTGTGAATAAGCAAGATGTAGGAAAAAAGGGAACGAGTCCCCATTTTTTGAATTAAACTAAAAAAGAACGTTTTCAATTGTAAAAGTGAGCTTATTTTGGTATTTGTTTTGTTCTGTGAAGCGTGATTGGGGTTACAGCCTATCTAGAATCACTACGTCACAGTGTTTTCGTTTCACCACTGAATGGGTTCCTCATCTGGTGGAATACATAGCTCCAGCAAGAACTGTTCCCACTCATCTCGGCTGGACTCTCTGTAATCATCGCTGAAGAACTGGCTCAGCCTTTTCCGACGAGTGGGCATTGCATCCGCTTCATCTTTGGTGGCGGCGGCTGCATCCGCACCACTCGCATCAAGGAAAAAGTTCTGATAATGTTCAAAAAAGCTTTTTTTCTTACTTCTCTCATGTTTTCATCGTGAAACCTGAGATGTTTGTGCCAAGGGTCTAAAGCAGACGCGAGAAGAGTTTTCACTGCATTCTCCAAGTTAGCGGTGTTTATTCGTTGCTTGAGAGATGCCGCAACAATGTTCTTGAATTCGGTCACTTTCTGTGATTCTCCACGGCATATTTGAAGTACTGTAGAAGACCGCAGTTCTTAGGGGCCATTCACATATCGCGTCTTTTGCCCTCTCAAGTTCGTTATTTCCAATGTTGGCGCGCGGTATGCGCGCACATAATGGAAGCGACGTGGTCGCGATGCGCACGCGGTGCGACGTGCCCGTTTTTTCAAGGCGCGTCCGCACCGCATCGAGTTAAAAACATCTCAACTTTTCAGAATGCCGCAAGCGCACCGCATGTCATGTGACAAGAACTAACCATTCAGCTTCACCCTTTCCCGTAACAACGTTGAAAGCTCAGCCAAGATGAAGGAACAGCTGATCATAGCTGTATATGGATTGCCATTTTTAAATAAATTTAGTAGCAGAGCTACTGAAAGCGATTTTTTTTTTTTGTGCTGCAAATCCATTTATCCTTTGCTGAAATTTCTGCGTCTTCATGGAGAGAGTGCGTCATTGTTGCTTCGCGACGGCAGACACCTCAGGAGCGCTTCTGCCCGAGCGCTTTGGAAAGAAGGAGAAAGCGGCGCGCCTAGCGTTTTCCACGCGTTTTTAGGCACGATGTGTGAACGGCCCCTTATTCATTCATTAATTATTTTTTGCTTGCATACATCTTCAAATATGCCGTGGATTATCACAGAAAGTGACCAAATCAGGTTTTATTGTGAACTTTTTTTTTTGCGAAATTCAAATATAATTTTTATTTATCGAATATTAGAGCAGAGCGAATATTCGAATGTTCGTCTATCCGTGCACACCCCTAGTGTTCACGGTGTGTGTGTGTTCACTGTAGGGCTGTCAACGAATATTCTAAATTCGAATATGTATTCGAATAGTAAAAAAAAAACGAATTTCGAAGGTGAAAATTAATATTCGAATAAAAAAAAAAAATGTGGGAAAAAAGGCCCGCGGTAGTAGAGGCGTGGTTGTCTGCTTCGCGAGTGGCCGCGCTAGAGCGCCTGAGGGTTCAGGGACAGGTCACAGCCTCACAGGAGTCGCACTGTCTGGCACAGCATCACTGCTGAAAGTTGACGCGTCTTCATGGAAGATGCCAGCAAGTGCAGAGCCCAACTCGACCGCAGCAGAGAAAATAAGGTAAAATTGTTGACCCGCAAGATAAAGTTGTATGCAAGCTTTTTAAGATGCAGTTAGCATACCATTCGACCACTAGCAACATGAGGTCACATCTCAAAAATGTGCACCCAAATGAGCATGGCATAATGTGTGGAACTCCAGCTAAATAGTCACGTCTTGACACTTAACGTTACTTTGCATCGCTCGCCGCAAGCACTTTGTCTGCAACACGACAAGAGGCCATAACGGATAAAATAATTTTGTTCATTAGTAAGGACATGAGACCGGTCAGTATCGCGGATGGGGCACACTTCGGGGAGTTCTGTCAAGCAATGGATCCGAGGTTTGATTATTTATCGTTTCATGTCAAGGAAAAGTTCCATGTTTACCACAGCACAGCTTGCTCGTAGCATTCAATGTCTGTTCTATATGCTGTAAAACTTCAATTAATATTAATAATATTTGTTTCAATCACTGAATGAAGCCTGCTATATTTGGGACAACAGTCGCGACCTTAAATTGCTTGCACAAAAATTTGATTGTTCATTTAAACCATTATGCGCAGAGAACGTGAGGGTGAGAGAGCGTGAGGTCTGCAGTCTTGGCCATTAGTTGATTTCATTGTTTTTGTGTAGGTAATACGTTGTCATACGTTTAAACTTAAATAGACTATCTATACAAGTAGTTATGTCTCTTTGTATTATTTTTGCCTGTTATTGACGTAATGCGCGTCATTGACAACATGCGCAACCAGATGTTCGAATAGTTCGAATATTCGTGTATTTTTTAGAGGGAATATTCGAACGTCAATTTTGACAGCCCTAGTTCACTGCTGTGTGTGTGTGTGCACTTTGGATGGGTTTAATGCAAAGCACGAATTCTGAGTATGGGTCACCATACTTGGCTGTATGTGACTTCACTTTTTCACTTTTTACATGGTGGTTAGAGGGGGAGGGGCTAAAAAAAGGGCTTGATGATGTCATCTGAAAAGGAAAGTTGTCCCCAACCCATTTAACGTATGTGTTTCAAAGCAAAATGGAGCAAAAATGTATTTTATCCATCTGAAATGGATTGTGAAAAGTGGGCTTTATATGGTGGTTAGAGGGGAATGGGCTAAAAATAAGAGGGCTTTATAATGTCAATGTGGAAAAGAAAGTTGTTTTAGAGGCAAACTTATCTGTAAAGCTCGTAATGGTGGCTCCCTGTTGACTTAGATTGGTTAACTTTAATTGCTGATATACTCTTCCCTGCAGTGATGTAAGGTCTGATATTTAACTTTTTTTCTGCATCTGTGGAATGCCCGGCTTTGCTGTTCAGCCAGGCGTTCTCCTCTGGAGCCACTAATCATTTTGGGGAAGGGCGGGGGCGTATAGACGGCACTAATCTCTGCAGGTCACAACAAGGATAGCGCAGCCACCTTCCTACCTGCACACCATCTGTCCGCCCTCATCAGCCTCTGACTTGCAGCCATTCCTACTCAGTTACAACTATCTGTCAAAGCTTTCACTTCTCCGAAACCCTGAGTAACTGCAGGGAATCTGGTGACTTGGCAGACTTTAGCACTTTATTGGCCACTGTTCTTGAATTTGATATCTATTCAATGCCATTTAGACAAAACTAACCATAGCTTTGAACTATCAACTAAAGTTATCTGTTTTCAAAGAGTCAAAATAACCTTTAAGGACTTGGCAATCTTGGCCTGCTCTTTGATGAGCTTTTTTTCTTTTAATTTTTGTGCTATTAAATGGAATTAGTTGAGCGAAAGTGTTGTTTTATCAGATGCTCAAGCACTGCAGAACTGCATTGTTTGCAGTTTTCAGATGCATTAACCTACAAAGAGTTGACTCTGCATATTAAACTAAGAGTAGAAGGTAGGCCTATTTTAACAAGAGAAGAATTACACGCTTGAACTTTAAATGCCTTCACTTATAATATCTTTTCATCTGGAGAAACTTATCCATTTTTTTTCCTCATTTGAGGGAACAGTTGACAGGGAGACATTTGCATTGATTTGACTGGATCATCACATATTTTCATTGATTTTTGTTAACCCTGTGGTTGCTGCGCTTCACGAATTGTGTGATTTGCACCTCAAAAAGAGAACCGAACAGGCCTGCGTATCCAAAGACTTTGGTGGCCCATTATGTCAGTTTACAAGCTTTAAGCACTTCTACTAGCTGACAGATTGTATTACTGAAGCACCCTTTAACTGTCATTCACCTCATAAATTAGACCATCGGGTTTCTGAGTTCTAAAAATACAAGAGGATTAATTGCATGAGGTCACATCTGACATGGTTTCTATCCCATTTTATTATGGTTTGACTCCCGAGGGTAAAGCTATGAAATTAAATCATACCGTAGAGACTATGTGTGCGACGAGTATGGGAGGCCATTTAATTTTATAATCTTAAATGGAAAGGCACAGCGGGCGCTGGGAGTGAACCATAGTGAAGCGGAGATCCAAATGACTCTTTCTGAATCAACTTCTAACACCAGGGTTTTTGCGTTTCCAGGGCTGGAAATCGGCCTCTCTTAGGTCCCGTTCGAATTGCTGCCAAAAAGGAAGCTTTGCTAATGTGTTTTTCAAGAGCTCAAATAGTGCCGCGCACAAGAATCTCAAATTACAGCTGCACTAGAACGCTTTTTTAAAATGACAGTTTAGACCTTTGGACCTGTTATTTGACTGTGGTTTCTTGTCATCTTATCTTATCGTAAAGCTGCATGGTGCATTCATTGCTTTTGACTCAAGACTTCATTGCAAATTTCAACTAAAGGATGTGCAGAACTGTATTAAAAAAATCTAACAGTTGGTAGTTTGGTTTTGGGTTCTTCAAGAAAAACATTGCAGATGATGGTATGACGGTTTGATTTAGCTATTTATTTTGTATTGTTATATTTTATCTTGTTACTTCAAAGCTCATATCAAATAGAGGCAGTGCTAGCTTAACTAATACAAGAAGAGAAGATATTATGTTTCCTAGTGGCTATTATTTTTATCTATCACAATTAAATAAAGTGCATGCTTGTTTTAAATACCCTGTTTGTTGTTGCCGTGTTATTATTTCATGATTGCACTGTCTGCATTATGCAGATTAGCATGTATCTCTGTTGCTCTACACCTGTTGAATTCTTCTTAAAGGGTCGATTTCTCTCATTATGCCTCAATTACATTTTTCTTTTTTTGTAGGTGCACTCTTGTGGTTGCTAGGCATTATGGGAAATAGAAAGAAGAAACAGGCCCTTAGCAACAAGAGTGGAAATTGAAAGAAGCACTCCAGCTCATTAGATTACACTAATACTTGCTGTGTGTTATTGGTGAAAGACAAAAGAAAGGTCCAGATCACCACCAAGTTACTATATGCTTTCACTATGTTTCTTAATTCAGAGTGGTTTATCATCCAGATGTTTAATTACTTTTATAAAGATTTATTTAAATATTTATTTTTTGTCAGTTAATGTCAAATAATGATGACTCAAGAGATTCAGTTGATGTTTCTTTTAAATACAGGTTCAAGTTTAGTGCATTGCATTGTGGGATATGGTATCACTGCAGTGTGTTTGTAAGCTTCACATTTTATCAAATGTTGTAGCTCATCCTTTTGTTTCATGCATGCATTGAACACAACATAAGCCTACATATGGCATACTGAAAAATTTGTATGAGAATGGTGATATTCGATTCAGGGCAAATCCAGACTTCACGTTCCCTCTATAGCACACCTCAGAATATGTTCAGACTTGTTCTATTTAATGCATGCAATCACCCTAAAAAGCTTCAAAGCACTATAGTGTTTGATTTCATACACACAGTAGTTATTGTTTGGCACTTGTCTGTTGGCTTTGCTTTAAGAAGTGGAGGGGACGTGGCCGTCATTACACAGCAAGGGGAATCTTAATCGGCAGCTGCAGATTTTAACAGCCTTGTTTCGTCTGCTACACCATCCCCACCCCTTCTCTCCTTCAGTTTGCACAAGAAAATATTTCCAGATGTTTCAAGAAAAGAGCTCTATTTCAGTGGTGAGGTCTGTTTGAGGTTCCCGAGTCCTGTCAGAGGCGGCGTATTATTGGACGATTGAGTCCTGCGATGGTAGTTACATTATAAGCTTTTACAAATTCTACAGAAATGACTAGATTTTCTGCCAGTGGTTAATGATGAACTGATAACGGAATGATCTGCATCTCTATCTTTATGAATTATTGTTCTATATTTCCTTTTAATTATTGTCTGTCTCTCTTTCTGTCTGTCTGTCTTTAGTTTTGTCTGTCTGTCTCTGTTTAGTTTTATCTATTTGTCTGTCTGTCTGTCTGTCTTTAGTTGTATCTGTCTGTCTTTAGTTTAATCTGTCTGTCTGTCCTTAGCTTTGTCTGTCTGTCTGTCCTTAGTTTGTCTGTCTGTCTTTAGTTTTATCTGTCTTTCTGTCTGTCTCTCTGTCTGTCTTAAGTTTTGTTCGTATTTCTGTCTCTCTGTCTGTCTTTAGTTTTGTCTGTCTGTCTGTCTGTCTTTAGTTTTGTCTGTCTGTCTGTCTGTCTGTCTTTAGTTTTGTCTGTATTTCTGTCTGTCTGTCTTTAGTTTTGTCTGTATTTCTGTCTGTCTGTCTTTAGTTTTGTCTGTCTGTCTGTCTTTAGTTTTGTCTGTCTGTCTGTCTTTAGTTTTGTCTGTCTGTCTTTAGTTTTGTCTGTCTGTCTGTCTGTCTTTAGTTTTGTCTGTCTGTCTGTCTTTAGTTTTGTCTGTCTGTCTGTCTGTCTTTAGTTTTGTCTGTCTGTCTGTCTTTAGTTTTGTCTGTCTGTCTGTCTGTCTTTAGTTTTGTCTGTCTGTCTGTCTGTCTGTCTTTAGTTTTGTCTGTCTGTCTGTCTGTCTGTCTTTAGTTTTGTCTGTCTGTCTGTCTGTCTTTAGTTTTGTCTGTCTGTCTGTCTGTCTTTAGTTTTGTCTGTCTGTCTTTAGTTTTGTCTGTCTGTCTTTAGTTTTGTCTGTCTGTCTTTAGTTTTGTCTGTCTGTCTGTCTGTCTTTAGTTTTGTCTGTCTGTCTGTCTGTCTTTAGTTTTGTCTGTCTGTCTGTCTTTAGTTTTGTCTGTCTGTCTGTCTTTAGTTTTGTCTGTCTGTCTGTCTTTAGTTTTGTCTGTCTGTCTGTCTTTAGTTTTGTCTGTCTGTCTTTCTGTCTGTCTTTAGTTTTGTCTGTCTGTCTGTCTGTCTGTTTGTCTGTCTTTAGTTTTATCTGTCTGTCTCTATTTGTCTGTACATACGCATCAGTTTCTGTCATTTTCTTTAGGAAGGGGAGGTGTTTTCCTTTGGTTCTTCTGCGCTTCGTTGTTTGACTGAGGTTTTTTTGCTCAGCATTCTTTGATGTGACATACAGTACTTTGCTCCTGTGCTTTGTTTGTTTGTTCCCTTATTTTTCAGTCCCTTTGAACAAAACTGTTGCTTAAATGACTAAATGATGGCCTCTGATTAGGTAACACCAATGCTTTCCAGAAATAAACCCATCTTTTGTACCTTTTAGGTGGATATTGTTGGTTTAATATGCAATTAAATGCACTCCTTTATTTAAAACACTTCTGTTCTTACCTAATGTTACTGCAAGGTTCATAATAGGTGGTTTTGAAATAGTTTAGCTACATGAACAACATCAGTTCTGTGCCAAGTAGATATTGAAAGTTTCTGAAGTCCATGTTTTTTACCCAAATCTTGTCCTCCTTTTCCAGATCCTGGACAGAAGAAAGTGCCTTCTCTGACGACGTTCCTACTTGAAGCTGCACGCCGCTCCCATCCTTCACTGTAAACATCGCTGGCTTGGGCTCCAAACAGATCTCAATTCCTCAGAATTGCCATAAGTACAAAGAAACGACACACTTTTCCCATTCACTGACTTTATTAGATATCGTTCCAAGGACAGCCGTTGCCTTTAGATATTGTCAAGCTCAAGACCTTTTAAAGACCTGGAGCATGTTCTTATTGTCGCGCCATTGTTGTGCACCTGGGACTAAATGACTGATGAGCCAGACTGACAGCTTCACTGATAGCCACCATCTCCCATGCGACAGCCAGCCGGGGTCTGAATGTCACGTCTCTATTTAAAGGACCTCGTCGACAAACCTCAAAACTAGACACAAAACAACACAGAAATACGTTTGCAGAATATTTAAACCCGAAGCAAGAATCCCGCAACCGTCACCATAGAGCCTGCAGGTTCCCAAACAGCTATGGCTTTAAACATCGCGTCGATGCGAGACACGAAGTGGCTGACGCTCGAGGTGTGCCGACAGTTTCAGAGAGGGACGTGCTCACGCAGCGACGAGGAATGCAAATTCGCACATCCGCCCAAGAGTTGCCAGGTGGAGAACGGGCGGGTGATCGCCTGCTTCGACTCGCTGAAGGTAAAACCTGCCGCTAACTTGATGTGTATTTTAGGATTACATATGACTTGCTGTATGTTTGTTAATTAATCCTTTTATGAGTAAAGATTTATATTGAGTAATGTTTTGAGTTTCATATATGTGACCCTGGACCACAAAACCAGTCATGAGGGTAACTTTTTTTAAACTTAGGTTTATACATAAGATGGAAGCTGAATAAATAGCTTTCCATTGATGTATGGTTTGTTAGGATCGGACAATATTTGACTGAGATACAACCATTTAAAAATCTGGAATCTGAGGATGCAAAAAAATCTAAATATTGAGAATCACCTTTAAAGTTGTTCAAATGACGTTCTTAGCAATGCATATTACTAATCAAAAATTAAGTTTTGATATATGTACGGTAGAAAATTAACAAAAGGTCAAAAAATTAACAAAATTATTGTTTTAAAACAACATTTAGCATTAACAGATGTTTTTGTAGAGCAACTATGGTAAAATCACTCTTTCACTGCCTTTTTCTTAAACGGCAGCAATTGCAATAAGATTAAATGCACAAATTTTCAATAATTAATAATAATAATAATTTTAATTATATATATATATATATATATATATATATATATATATTTATTTATATTTTTCCAAACATAGCTTAGCCATAATCTAAAAAAACATTTTCAAACTAGTGTGGGCTGATGAAAGGCATATACCATCGATAAACAACCTTGTAGCTCACAGTAGGTTTGTCTTTAACAGTTTATAAGCTATCAATTATTGTTAAAAATCATGTTCTGTAATGAGAAAATTAATTGAATTTTTACTTCTGGAAACTTGACGGTTGTGTAACTGTAAGCTATTTATGCGTTTTGCTAGTGTATATTGATGACTTTTAGAGCTGGAATTGCTTGATCTATATGTAATTTCACATTGATCATTGTGCATAAACACAATTTTTGACTGATGATAAATCTGTAGGCAATATTTACAAGGTAAGTATGAAGCACGGGAACTCGCTGTGCCCAGTAAATGACCGAGCGAACGTCAACAAAGTTTTTGGAGGATACTTTTTGTGTC
Source organism: Carassius carassius (assembly GCF_963082965.1). Classification (NCBI taxonomy): domain Eukaryota; kingdom Metazoa; phylum Chordata; class Actinopteri; order Cypriniformes; family Cyprinidae; genus Carassius; species Carassius carassius. The sequence goes on from NC_081761.1 coordinate 2,092,343, forward strand.
GCTGGCAAATAGCTTGTCTTAGTGCAGGACTCTGAAATTCGAGTGCATGTGTCAGCTCTGCCACACTGCATACTGCACACTTCAAATAAAGCTGACCTGTGGAGAGCGAAAGGGCAGCGCTGTTCTCTCATCCAGCCCATTTTATATCTTTCCATCTAACATTACCATGCCACAGGGTTTCTGTGAACGTCGATGCTGTTTTTAGAAGCTTGATCATGAGCTAAACAAACAAAAGCATAAACGCAGTGACTGATAATTAAAGCATCAGATGTTAGCCCATGTTGTGTGGTTAAATAAACCGGACGATGCACTTGCACAACTTTTTTTTTTTTGGGGGTCTGTAAGTTTTCATTAATGTGAGATACGTTAAAAGCATTTCTGATTTCAGAAGCACACTCTTGAACTGATAAAAACAGGATATTATTCCTCCAAACAGGATATTTCTCATGCTTTGAAATATTGTTGTGCACATGCACCTCAACTGAATTCTATCATAATGCCCCAAATCAGTAAAGCTAATTAATTTATTGAAGAATAGTCTATAAATGGAGGTTTCTAAGATAAAATACAATGCTTATGGAGATGCACTTAAATAACGTTCAAAAACAGGTTCTTGTTTGCTTTTGCATGACCATCGCAGTGATATAAATGAGGTGGATTTAAAGATACAACTTTTGAAATAGACATTTAAAAGCATCAGTAAAATATTTCATCTTGCAGATCTTATCTTTCAGAAAAAAAATACATAGTTTATTATATTAAGCAGTATTTTTTATCAATTAATGTCACTGCATAACGAGTTGCATCAACTGTAAACCACTGTAAATTCTTAAAAAAAAAAGATTCCACTATACTGTAGTTTTTAATCAGTATTTTGAAATCATTTTTATCATTTCCATTTCCATTTTTTTTTTGTTTAGGTAGTTTCAGTAATTTTCGTGTTTAATGTTTTGTTCTTGTTTTGTGTGTGTGTTTGTTTTTTTTTGTTAGCTATACATTTTTTTTATATAGATGTATATTTTTTTATTAATTTTATATTGCTGAATATTAGTTTGTTTTAAACATCAGCTTTAAACTAAATGAAAATGAAACATTGCCTTGGCAACTAGCTGGAATAAAATCAGTTTAAGTTTTTTAATGTTTTGAGTAATTGCAGGTAACGATTCTTTTATTTCATGCAACACAAGAATATGATTTTTGTTTCAGTTTAATAACCCTGGCAGTTTTGCATGGGCAAGCATCACTCTTTTTAACAATACATAAAGTAATGGCAAATATTATTAATAATAACATGAGTTATTTATTGTTTTATCGTACTCTTGCGGAAAACCATGACGGTGTGCTTCATAGTGATATTTTGGTTTAATCTGGGTCACGTAATGTTTCCCGCCACAGATGGTCATGAGGCGAGAGAATACGGTCGCTTGCATGTTTTAATGCAGGAAAACACTGCACCGGTGACATTGACAAATGCACAGTAAAACTGGAGCAGGTCCGAACTCTCACGGGAATAATAGACTTAGACTTACCTTCATGTGCACTGCAGTCCTTCACAAAAAAATACAAAATAAATGAACAGTTTACATGCTCTGCCATTTATGATGCAAATTAGGCAAGGTCACTTTATAGGTCAGAGGATAGTGTTTAGAGGGCTTTAGGACATGAAGCATGAGTTTGGTATCAAGGCAGTCGACCTGTGAGATCATTTCTTCCTCTAGAGTTACTTGTGCATAAATCTGGATGTTTGAGCGATGCATTGCATTATGCGCTTTTGGCTGATTGTGACAGCATTTTGTTGGTTTATGCCAGGCCTAAAGCTGATATGTGACAGTTTAAAAGGATTTAGTGAAGTACTTTAACTTGTATTGTTTTCCTGTCTGCATTTAAATAAGCCAAAGCTTGTGAAATCATATTAACCCATGGTCGTTCGTGCTCTGGGTTTCGGTTCGCAGGGCAGAAGTTGAATTCATTTTGGCAACATCAGCTTGTAAAACAGTTTTTAGTGTCATCTCTTCTCTGTTATTCAGAGGTGAGTCAAAGATCTGGTGAGTTACTGTAATTTGTCATCGACTTACAGTCTATTACGGTAGTTGAGGTCTGTCAGAGAGAAAACAGCTACCTAATGCAATAACAACTGTTTTGTACATCATATTGTTGTTAAGGTTTTCTGGGTGGTTGCTCTGTGGCCTTCATGCGACTGAAACAAATCTGAGCCTTTAACTTTTCAACTCTCTTATTTTCTTGAATTACACCCAGACATATCGATTCTCAGTCTAAAATTTAAAGGTTTAATATTTAAAGAAAATAAATATAATCTCTTCTTTCTAATAGTGTATAATTTATAGTCATAATATTAATAATTTATTTTCTCATTAATTAACAGGACTGGGTAATGTATTAAATATTAATAATCTTTCTTGTTTAAGTTTCCCAAAACATGCCATTTATACCTTTTTATAGTATAAAAGTGTGAAAATGTTAATGTTTTAATTGTTTGTTTTGCATTATAGTTTTTTTTTTTTTTTATTATTACAGTGCATTGTTATATTGGTGTATATAAATCAAAATAATTAATAATTATTAAATAAATGATTATTAGTATTCATTTAATGGAAAAAACTATTTGGAATATATACCTTGAATATTGTAACTAAAATAAAAATGTTTTATTGAAAAAAAAAAAAGGTATTTGCTCCATATATTGTTATAGTGGTGCATATAAATCAAAATAATTAATAATTATTAAATGAATAATTATTAATTATCATTGTCTTTATTGATTTAATGAAAAAACTTATGTAACTAAATTTTACTATATCAAAATTGTTTTAGTAAAAATATGCATTTTTTTCCCCCCAGGTGTATTGTTATATTGGTGCATATAAATGTTATTAAAATAATAGTTAATAATTCTTCCTTTTCATTAAAATGAAAAAAAAAATAACTCGTGGAAAATAACAATAGCAATTTTACTCTTTTATTTAAATAGTTTTAAATACATAGATATTGCAATATATAATTTTTTGACAAATCTCAGCCCTATTATTTGAAAGTTTGTAGATGTATTGTACAAACTTTACAAAATCCAATCATTAGTTTAGTGCTGTTGTGTTTGGTTCGGTCCTCTGACCTCTAAAACTGAGTGTGTGCATCATGAAGATTGCGTTTTCTGTATTAATTCAATCTCAAACACAGGGGCCCATTGAGCTGCTGTCTCTGTCCCCTGGGAGTCGACGGTCATCAGATCGTGTCATTGACTCCCAGCCGGAGGTGCTCCTCCGACTGCGATGAACTTGTGAAGATGCACAAAAGACCGAGTTGTTTTCCAGTCGGCCATGTGCTCTGCATTAGCCGATAATGAATCTGGTCACTGGCTCATTTGTAGCGTTCACGCTTTCATTGTGACGCCGTCTTGCTGCCATCAGCATTTTGCACAGCAGCGTGAGTAACTCTTTAAAACTCTTTTCCAGTTACATCAGTGGTTTTTCTCACATATGTTATTGGGCTTTTTTTTGTACTTAATAAATAATTGTTGCATTAACCAACCCTCTCGGATATGCGACTAAATCTTCCGTAAACTCTGGTGTGAAGGCGCACAACTCAACGTTGCTTTCTCTCTCTCTCTATCTCTCAAACACACACACACACACACACACACACATAAACGATAATCTTTGTTGTATTTTCATGTCAAAATAACAGCGTTCCTTTGGAATTCTTCAGCTTTTAAGAACTGTCAGGTTTTCCGGTAGTGGGCGGAGCTAATGTGCAAAAGGCAATCTCATTGGCTGGTGCTCGCCTATTAATTTCCCTGTTTTGATTTCAGCAAATCAGTTCGAGCGAACGCACAAAACCTGATTAATATTCATGAATCCAGCAGCTCATTAATCCTTATTAGTAGAATTTGTATCATTATTATCCTATTAGTATTTTTGTTAGGTTTTTCCACAATTATTATTTTTTTTTTACAGAAAAACACTGAATGACCAAAAAAGCACCACCACCAGTCCACTTAAAATTACTAATATGCATTCAAACATAGTAATTTCTTATTACTAAAGTTCAATTATTAAATGATACTTGTTTGTTATAATGCTTGACTGGCTGATGTTAAGAGTGTACTTTCAGAAATGTAAAAAAAACTGTGCCATTTTACAAACATACAGTTTTTTAAATTGAAAATGTATTCATTTATTTATAATAAACTTTTTTACTTTTTTAAATTTATCAATTTATTTTGCTTTATGAAGCATTTTTGCTTTCAGGATAGTATTCAATTGTATAATTTAACTTCTATTATCTATTATAATACGTATTTATCCCTACAGCATGTATTAGCACTATATCTGTGGTTCAGTTATATAAATTAGATCAATTTTAAATTAAAAAAATATATAAAGCGTACTGTGTGCATTTACTTTTATATTTTTAAAATATTTAATGCTATTTATATAAATTTCTCCTGTTGTTTGTAATATTAATGACTTAAATTATTGATATTTTAACAAAAATAATAATAATACTTTAAAATAGTTCATAATAGTAAATAGCAATATATTTTATAATTTAAAATTCAGTGTAATTGTGTGCTTTATTTTAATAATGTTATATATATATATATATATATATATATATATACACACACACACACACACACACACACACACACACACACACACACACACATATATATATATATATATATATATATATATATATATATATATATATATATATATATATATATATATAAACATTTTAAAAGTATTTAACTGTGCGCATTATAATTTTTTTTTAAAGCATTTATCGGATTACGTTTGTCCTATTTTTCTTTAACCAAAGGTCATTTTACAAAACAAAAAAATATTAATACATTTCAAATATAACCTTTTTATTTAGTTTACTTTATTTATTTTTTAGTATATAGATTATTTATATAAATGTTTTGTTTAGTTTAGGTTAGTCAAATGTATTTATTACGAGTATTTTCATGAATTACTATTAAATTAGATTTTAATTGCCTTTTTTTTAGGGGATGCTTGATTTTATGAGTCACTCCTGGCAAACTGCAATTTCAGATCAGTTTCCCAGTGTTGTGCCCGACCTCAATGCATATGTCCTCTCTAACCTAGTTACTGAGAAGCCGGTTGAGCTGCAGCTGGTCGACACTATTGACAGAGAAGCAGGAAGTGCTGTGAATTGTGGGGGATGGAAAGGCGAGTCGTTCCCGTCTTCCTAGATAATACACAAATGCCAGAGTCATGTGATGGTGAGCCAGACACTGAATAGGCCATTGTTGTTGTTGTTGTTTCTCGCTCTGGAGTGAAGATGTCTGCGCTTGCAGCCGTCAGCGAGACAGACGTAAAAACAGCTCACATGTCATCAGCAGAACCTAACCTGCGTAGCCAACATCAGCAGTTTTAACGCTGCTGGATGTGCAGCATTGGTGCCGTCTCTGCTGCATGATCAGCACACACACGTTTATAGCTCTTTGAAAGATATCTAGAATAATTCATTATTTTGCTAAATATATTGCATGTCTTATCCTGACATGGTGTAACAAAGCGACTAGTAATAAATCTTGTAAATTGTAATCGGTGTTTTTCCCCTGACTAGCCGCAGCTATTTATTTACTTATTAGATCAAATCATTTATGTATGTATTATGAAGAATTTTTACTTTTAGGATAAAAAAAAAACCCTCTAAAATGTACTTATTCTGCTATTAACCACAACTTCTTTATCTACACAGCTTGTATTAGTACTATGTGTATGGTTCAGATTTATGAATCTACTTTTTTTAAATGTAGTGTATTCTATTCCTTTATAATATAAAGTAATTGATTTATAATGTGCATTATATTATACTAATTTAGATTTTCACATTTAGTGCTTCTTACATTCATTTGTCCTGTTGTTTTTTAATAGATAAGGTCTTCTCTGTTGTACAGAGTATATATATACATATATATACATATGAATATATATATATATATATGAATATAGTGTTGGAGGTGTTGGAGGTTTCGTGGCTAAATTTTCACATCCTGATGGGCAGTGTTTAATGATTGCATGCTCCATCAGTAAGAGCAGAGTGTGAAGGTTGAATTAGCAGAGCAGTAGCACAGTTGTACATAAAATATTGCAATGCACACACAACATAATGAGAGACATATCAGAGTTAAAAAGTGGACAAATTATTTGTGCGCATCTTGTTGGCGTATCTGTGACCAGGACGGCAAGTCTTTCTGGTGTATTGAGAGCCACAGTATTCAAAGTGATGTCAGCATACCAGCATGAAGGACGAACCACATCCAACAGGAGTAACTGTTGATGTGAGAGGAAGCTGTCTGAAAGGAATGTCCAGGTGCTAACCTAGATTATATCCAAAAAACATGAAACCACAGCTGGCCAACTCACTGCAGAATTAAATATACACCTGAGCTCTCCAGTTTCCACCAAAACTATTCGTCGGGATCTTCACAGGGTTGATATACATTGTCGGGCTGCTATAGCCAAACCTTTGGACACTCATGCCAGTTTTAATGGGGCCAGCAGTGGAAATCTTGGGTTGTGGACAATGTGAAACATGTATTGTTTTCTGAGGAGTCCACCTTCACTCTCTTCCCCACATCTGGGAGAGTTATGGTGTGGAGAAGCCCCAAAGAAGCTCACCACCAGAGTGAAGCATGGGGGGGGGGGGGGGGAGCTGCAATATCATGCCATTCCCTAGGCCCAATACTTGTTTAGATGGGCGCATCACTGCCAAAGAATACTGAACCATTCTGGAGGACCATGTGGACCCAGTGGTTCAAGCATTGTACCCTGAAGGTGGTGCTTTGTATCAGGATGATAATGCACCAATACACACAGCACGACTGGTGAAAAAGTGGTTGGATGAACATGAAAGTGAAGTTTAACATCTCCCATGGCCTGCACGGTCACCAGTTTTGAATATTATTGAGCCAGTTTGTGGTGTTTTAGAAGAGCGAGTCGGGAATCGTTTTCCTCCACCAGCATCATGTACTGACCTGGCCCCTGTTCTTCAAGAGGAATGGCTTAAAATCCCTTTGGTCCATGTGCAGGACTTGTATCTATCATTCTGGAGATGAATTCATTCTGTGCTGGCTGCCAAAGGAGGCTCTACAACATACTAATAAATGAATAATATGTTTTATAATAATTAATTGTAAAAATATAATTTATAATAATAATAATAATAATAATAATAATAATAAAAATAAAAATAAACAATGCATTTTACGTCTTTTATTAATATTAAGAAACACTCAGTGCAGTTAGCTGATTTATTTTAATAATTAATTAGAATTAAAAAAAAATTATATATGTTTTATATATTCCTGCCTTGTATAAAAATATATAAATGTATATGTGTGTGTGTGTGTGGGTGTGTGTGTACTTCATTTATATTTTCATTTTTAATGCTATTTAGACAATGGCTGTTCTGTTTTTAAATAAATAATAGCAACCCAGGATTATCAGAGATGGATAAATTCATATTTTATCTTGAATTAAGAAATTATTATATTAAAGGGTTAGTTCACCAAGATAGCAAAATTATGTAATTAACTTACCTCCGTTTATCTTTGGAACACAGTTTAAGATATTTTAGATTTAGTCCGAGAGCTTTCAGTGCCCTCCATTGAAGCTGTGTGTACGGTCTACTCTCCATTTCCAGAAAGGTAAGAAAAACATCTTCAAAGTAGTCCATGTGACATCAGAGGGTCAGTTAGAATATTTTGAAGCAGCGAAAATAGATTTTGGTCCAAAAATAGCAAAAACGACAACTTTATTCAGCATTGTCTTCTCTTCCGTGTCTGTTGTGTGAGAGAGTTCAAAACAAAGCAGTCTGGATATCCGGTTCGCAAACGAATCATTCAGTTCACCAAATCGAACTGAATCATTTTAAACGGTTCGCATCTCTAATACGCATTAATCCACTTAAGCTGTTAACTTTTTTAATGTGGCTGACACTTCCTCTGAGTTCAGACAAACCAATATCCTGGAGTAATTCATGTACTCAAACAGTACACTGACTGAACTGCTGTGAAGAGAGAACTGAAGATGAACACCGAGCCGAGCCAGATAACGAACAAAACATTGACTCGTTCACGAGTCAAGAACTGGTTGCATCGGTTTTCGGATCACCAGTAGTTCGTTTGGACAGTTCGATTCAATAAACCGGTTGAAGAAAACGGTTCACCAGTTCTTTTGTGCTTGACGTAATGGCGTCATTTGCGATGATTGCCCTTGATTCAAGCCTTCGATTTACCCGCGCTCATAACACTAGCACAGAATCAGTTCAGAATCAATCACCAAAAGAATCAGTTCGGTTCAGGCGCTCTGTGTGTCGGTCTGCTTCACGCTGAATCACACATGCGCAGTATCATCAGCTCAGGCTCGATGTTCATCTTCAGTTCTCTCTTCACAGCAGTTCAGTCAGTGTACTGTTTGAGTACATGAATTACTCCGGGATATTGGTTTGTCTGAACTCAGAGGAAGTGTCAGCCACATTAAAAAAGTTAACAGCTTAAGTAATTTGTGGATTAATGCGTATTAGAGATGCGAACCGTTTAAAACGATTCAGTTCGATTTGGTGAACTGAATGATTCGTTCGTGAACCGGATATCCAGACTGCTTTGTTTTGAACTCTCTCACACAACAGACACGGAAGAGAAGACAATGCTGAATAAAGTTATAAAACTTTAAGAGAATAAAGTGTAAGAATAAAGCATTATTATTATTTTTAGCCTATTATTATTGGTTATTTTTTTTATTTCGTTTATATTCTTTTTTTTTTTTTTTGCTTCAATTTCGATCTCTTTACTTAACATTCTGAATACTTTTGTAAATAATAGCATACTGTAAACGCTCGACATTAAGATAAAATGTCATAATGTAAATGTATAAATTTTATATGTATAAATAATATTATAATTTCGTAATTCAAAATTAAATATGAATGAATCCATCTCTGATAATCCCAGGTTGCTATGGTCACGCAGGTTTGTTTACGCATTAAACTCGAGAAATGGATGTTTTTCCCTCAACATAGCATCTCGAGGCCATGACATAAGGATGTCGTTACCACCTCGACAAAATGATCTCGTGGCCACAACATAATATGACGTTCCTGCGACAAAACTAAGTAAACTGAACAAGTCACCTTACGGGCACCGTATTATTCTTAATGATTTGTAGTATTTCTAACTACTTATTTAAATGGTCAGATTCACTGTATTTCAACTACAGTTTAAAAAGGCTTGATTTCACAGGCACTCTTTCAGAGTTGTTCTTCTTAATTTGAGAAGGACCTGTTGTATGTTTTCTCACAGTGCAGCGAGCCGCACTCTCAGCAGAGCAAACATGCGGGGGAATGTGTTCGACGCAGCAGGGTGTCCATCCCCCCGGGTCATTCACAAAACAATGAACTGATGACTTGAGCTTAAAGTCGAGCCGCTGCTGGGGAGAGACTTTGAGTTCTGCAGCCTCTCATTCCTGACCGCATTTGGTCCTTGTGACTTCACTCCTGCCAGTGGGGGGTGAAGAGGCGAAGGACTGTCGCAATTATCAATATATCACTTATCGTGCAATATATGTATATGACCTCAATAATTTTTGGTGATGCAATATATCGCCCAGTATATACACTTAAAAATTGTCACGTTTTGTGTATTGAGCCTGTGTCTTTTGTGGCATCTCGTACATAACATGAGGTGCTAGTTCAAATTAAATAAAATGCTTCTATAAAAAGTTACATCTGCAGATTTGGTCTTATTTGGGGATTGGTGCCTTTGTGCATACTGACATCTGACTGCTAAGCAGTAATTGTGTTTTTCAGCTTTAGTGTGCACCCTTAATTTACAGAGAAAAGAAGGTCGGGGAAAATCTATAGATGGGAAAAAAGTTAATTTTTACTTGTTATTTGCACTTTTTGATAGAAAATGTTTATTTACTATTTATTCAAGTTATTTAAGTTATCTAATCGTTTTCAAGATCTAAATATTCTTAAAAATTAAAAGTTTGTAGTCATTTGGAAGTGTGTTGGCCTTCTTGCATTATTGTGCTGTTACGTTATGATTATATATTCAGTGGCATAAAATGGTCTTTAAAATGACAATAATATCGCTTATTGCAGTTATTTCTGGGTCAATATATCGCACAAAACAAAAAGTTGGTATTGTGACAGGCCTAGAGAGGCGTCCAGATCAATGTGCTTTCTTTCTGCTCAGCCTTGACTAGGGATGTAATGGTATTATCAATATTGTGATATCGCGATAGCAAAACTGTCTCGATATTGAAGATGATAGGTCTTCAGGGCAAAAATGTAGTTTTAAAAATAAATTGTGACTTATTCTAACAAAAGTAGTGATATGTAAATTTTCATTGCGATTTAATTGCTAATGCTTTTATCATGGTATATGGTATTATCACGATATTTAAATTTAGTTGTTGTCATAAAACAGTATAACATGTTTAATAATTTTTTTTCTTATAACAAAAATAACTGAACATTTAAATACAATAAAGCAATACCCCAAAAATTTATGAAGTTAGAAATTTTACAGAATAAAGTAAAAAAAGACTTCTGAAGACCAATAAGTACATACACAATTTTGCAACTAGTTAACCTTAATTAATGTTTTAACATTCACAATGAGCAACACTTAGTACTAACTAACTTAGTTCATGTTAGCTCATTTAATAACACTGTTGCAACTTTAGATTTTAAAAACTTGTTATTAAAAAGGCTTCTTGAAGTTACCTAAGATTAATAAATGTTTAGAAGATTTTTTTTTTATTGGCGGTTTATGTTAACTAATGAATTAACTAATGTTAACTAGAAGTCGACCGATTGAACGGGACGTTTTTTGGAAGTTTTGAATTAATCAGCATCAGCCATGATGCTTTGGCACATTATCTGTCAAAACGAACTAAAACCGAAAGCACATTATGGCTTAATCCCTTCAAGTCTGTTTTGGCTGCACATTTCAAATCGAAGCGCGCACTTCGTTCACACAATCAGCTCGTGATGTTCACAATGAATGAATGAATTCAACTTGTGGCTTTATTTCAAGTAGGCTTTATATTCACGCCAGATGATTACAGCATTTTACTAGATTTGTCATGAGACACGTTTTCACTAAAATCTCTACTGCCGTTTCTTCAGTTAAAATAAAAGCTTAAAAGTGCGGTACGAATTGCTGACAGCTAATGGTTAAAATGCAGTCCAAATTTAAAATAACATACCTATATATAACATGCCTATTAAATATTCAGTGCAGAAGTTTACTATATATGGCTATTACTGCCATTGTTGTTATTATTAGTCTATTCTAATTAGTTTGGCTTCCTAAAACGCCAATGTAAATGTCATTTAGACTTCATATCACGATATTATGCTATTGTGAGATTTTGATGTCGTTGCTCTCTAGCCAGTAGCCGCTCGCGTCAGCTGCAGCTGGTTAATGCTTCAGTTCACCTGCGTGTGTGTTTCTTTCACATACCGGGATCTGTTGTGGAATATCGGGATATTAGAAACAGACCTTGGAGCGGCTCTTGGCTTCTGTGTCAACATTCTTTCAAGTGCTTTGGGACTGTTTCTAATAACACGCTACCTTGTTTGCTTGGTGCATGCACTCGTTGTTTTATTTGTCAAACTTCACATGAGATTTCAGATGGCAAGTTAGACTTTTGAGTGAAATTACAAAGAAATTAGAAAACATAACTTCATAATAAACAGCATTTGTGACTGTTTTTCCACAGAAAATATTGTGGTGTTAAAGCTATAAACATTAAAATACTCACTTTTAAAGTATAGACTGATAAAATTAATCTGTTGGCATAGGTATTTTATAAAAAATAAACTTTCTGATCATGCTTACTGATCATGCTTAAGTTATATCAAATCTTTAAATTTTGGTGTCATTGCAAAGAAGATCAAATAAATTATTGATATTTTAAAAAGTGTAAACCTAACATTTGTCAAAAAAGTGTTTTTAAAGCAGTAAACCTTGAAATAAATACTGTTTTAAAAGTATAGATGCAAGATTTTAACATAGAAACCATTTGCCGTAAGATTTGTATCAAAAACTTTTTCTTTTTCTTAATGATTTCTTTCTGAAGTTATATAAAATCTTTAAACTTTGATGTCATTACAAAAACGATCAAATAAATAATGTATAGTTAAAAAAGTTAATATTTATCAACAGCATTTATGGCCATGTTTTACTGCAGAAAATATAATATATAATATTATATATAATATATCATAATATATCTTTGTCATAAGATTTGTATCAAATTTAAAGGTTTTTAAAAGAATAAGCATAAGAAAACTAAGACACTTTTAAAGTATAGATTTTAACATAAAAACCCATTGACTTAAGATTTGTATAATATTGCTTACTGATCCAATGTTATATATAGCTATTTCCAATCTTTCAACTTTGTCATTACAAAGAAAATCAAATAAGTAATTTTTAATTAAAAATGTTTAATATCAATCCTCAGCATCGTGACCATGTTTTACCACAGTACATGTATTGTTTTTAAAGCAATAAATATTAAAAAACACAATCTTTTCACTCCAATCTTATAAACTTTATTGTAAGAAGACAATGTAACAACATTAAATCATTTTCACACAAAAGATCGTAACTAAATAATAATAAAAAAAAAAAAACAAAGCAGTTTACATGGAGCAAAGAGAAAACGGGAATAATGAAATAATTACTAAATTATATGGATTTAGAAATGATTTAATCCACAATTTATCCACTTGGAAAAGTATAGTGATTTTTCGGGTGCATGATTAATACGGAAACCCTTTACATCTCATTCTCATTTGTTAATAGTGATGCATTAGCTAGAATAAACTAACAATGAGCAATATTTATTTTCAGCATTTAATGTTAGTTAATATAAATGCAATTGTTAATTGTTTGTTCATGTTATTTCACTGTGCATTAACTAATGTATCAGGAAAGGTCTAACATAATTAAGATTAATTGAACATGATGCTGACTTTTGTGTAATTCCATTGCATTAAATGACTTTAATGTAGGATCAAGTAAATTATTCTCTTTGATAATGAGCCAATGCACTAAGTGCTGTTGTTAGATAATAAACTGTACTGAACCTGGACATTCAAAGCGTGTAAAGAGTCAACATCAAGGTTTTCCAGGAAAAACATCCCTTTCAACCACTGAACAATTCAGGGAGTTTCTATATTTATGTATGTTTTTTTTTTTTTTCAGGAAGAAACGATTGCATTGTTAAACTCCAACAAACAAGACAATTCTCAGTCATTTCTGGACAAAATTGACCTAGTTTGCCAATAAATATCTTGTTAAACTGGATACAAAACCTTGTAGCAGTGTGGAGCATAACAGCATCCAAACTTAAAGCAGAATTGATTTTAAATTTGTTATTTACATTCAAAAAATAAAAAGATAAATGAACTTAGGAACTTATAAGCGAAAGTATTACTGTAGGGTCTCGTTACGCTTTCAACCAGCTTTTCTTAATACTTGTGTGACCTCAAAACATTACAGCAATTTCCTAGCGATTTCCAAAACACATGAAACATGAGCAAAACATACCCTATTCAATCAAATCTGCAGTCACCATTGATTTCCCAGTGTATCCCCTGCATACACTGCATTGAGGCGTCGAGCAGATCTGAATGTTCCTGCGATGGATCCGATCCTGTTGTGAGTCCAGCAGGGATAGACCACGAGGCCACAGCTGGTGTTGAGAGGCCTAGATGCTTTAATGAGCCGAGAAGCTTTGAAATCAGAATCCTCATCTAATTAGGCTGTAACCTTTAAGTTACTGTTGGACTCCCGATTTGAACCTGCTTTGTGAATATTGTTTAGCCGAGTGGCAGTATTCCAGCTAATTTGACATGGGATAATGCATCCGCTAGCTCAGGAAGATCTAGATGTTTAGGTCAGCATATTTATCTCACTAGTGATTAGTAAGTGTGCAGTTGTTCACTTGGGGTTAAGGTTTAATTTGGTGCACAATTGAAGAAAACCACCTAACAATGGTATCCACAGAATAATAACGTGTATATTTTTGGATAAATAATCAAATTTATATTAAATAATTATTATTTCAATTTCAAAGTTAACCATTAGAATAATCTTTTGCCGCGTTCGAAAACTATTGCAATGGCTATCGCTGTGATAAAACTGGTTTAAAAAAACTCACAGAACTGCTTGGTTTAGTAAGCAACCATGTAGCAAGTGGACATAGATTAATAATTAGTTTAAAATTAAAAGTTCTTTTTATTAATTACATTTTTTTTACTGACATTAATCATTTTCTATTTTTCTATTTTTTTTCAGAATTGTGAGTTTAAGTCAATTTAAACTCGCAATTCTGACTTTACAGCTCGCAATTGCGAGAAAAAGTCGGATTTGTGAGATAATGTAAAAAGTCACCATTACATTTTTTTATTTCATTTCCAGTGGTGGAAATGGGCTTCCAAACTTTTCAACATAATTTACAGAAATGTATAAATGTTGCAGAAAGGTAATGGCTTAAAATATTAGTAAAGCATATATTTATGTAATTCATTACACTTTTGCAAAGTGACATTTATTTAAATAGATGCAATTTTAATCATATTTTATATTTTTTGTTTTATTTGATATCTTTGTTCTAGAATAATGATCATTTAGTTGTTATTGTGTCAACAGCTAATGAAAATGTACGAATATTCTTTATCCATATTAGTAGTAAAAAAGAATCCTCAGATTTTTACAGTGTAAACAAATTATATTTAATTTTAATTAATTTAAAACTACTTCATCTTAAAAACTAAGTTCAGTTGCTGCTTTACATTTAAAATATAATTGGTATAATCTGTACAAGTCGTTTTTACTTTGGTTACATTCATTTGATTAGTTAAATGAATATCCATGAGTTACTTATAATATTGTTTTTACTGACATCATAGCAACCACACAGCAATGACCTGCAGCATCTTTGCATATTAGATGAGATTACCGGTGGATTCAACTTTATTGTCACTGCACATGTAAGCTACAAGGCAACGGAATGCAGTTAGCATCTAACCAGAAGTGCAATAAGAAGTAATTACAGAATATACAAGGTCTCCAATATGTTACAAATGTACAATAAATATACAGATAAGGCTTTAATTTTAATATGCAAATATCACTTATTTTTTTCTGTAAAGATCTGGTTTTTAGTGTAACGCAGGATTTCTGAAAAAGCACCAGCGGTGTGTGTGTGTGTGTGTGTGCATGGCTTCAGTGCAGAAATGAGTTCATGCTCTGATTGCAGGATTGATGGTTCAATATGCCTCACGCTTGTTTTATGATGTCATAACTGAAGGCTTCACGATTGGCTAGTTTGTCAGCCGCGGATATCTGTCAGATGCAATGTTTCGTGCTTGACGTGGCTGAGAAATGTCTCCTTCTCTAGGAAAGGCTGGGAAAACAAGCCTGTCACCTGAACGCCGTGTGAGAGATGCCTTCCTTAGGTTCATTGTCGAAGCGTTCAGAAGTTTATCGATTGTCTATTTCATGCGATGTTAATGGCTGTCAGAATGAACAGCCTGAGGTCTTTTCTAATGTCTCATTCAAGTCCTTTTCATCTACACAGCAAAAAGTCCAGTGTTAAATTAACTCTCACAGAGTTGATTTCAACACTTTTTCAGAGTTTATATAGCTCCACACTCTCCGGAGTTAAAATAACACTTTCAAAATAGTTAAATATTTAACACAATGCCGGAGTTCCTAATTTGACTCCAAAAAAAGTGTTAAAATAACACTAAAAGTGATACAGAAAAACAACACTGTTCAGAGTTGCATGTTTTAGGTGGTTAAATCTGTACAGTCTCAAAAGATCTACAAAATAATGTTAAATAAACAACAGCACACAAAATATTTGCCAATGACTTGTTTATTTGTTATTCTCACCTCTTAAAAGTGAAATCAGCTGTTGACTGTCTGGGTGGTCTTTTTGACAAATAAAACAGATTAGCATTCTGTCAACATCATACTGATTTCTGATTCTGATTCTGACATCATACTGCCCGACTAAGTTAAGGTTACTTTCTGGTTGAGCAGTCTGGCTCTCAAATCTCTAACCCTGGGAGACTACTTCATTTTACCTTCATCAATGTTATACACTGTTGTCTGCAGGAATGTGTAAAAGTTCACAAGTGCACCATCATAGGACAAATTGAACACAAAATGTGCCTTGAAAAGTTCATCAAATGCTCCAAGGGAGCTGTTTGCCTGGCATGGGATGAGATGCTTATCCAAGATGATGTAGAAGCACTCAGTCTTGCTTTTCTGGCGTCCAACAGCAAGGAGGTACGGATGCTGATGCTGGATGTTGTTGAGGGGCTCCTCCAAACTGCAGCATGACTAAACTTAAAATGAACATTGAATATTAGACACAAACATAATGTCCAGTAAGAGAAAACAACAGTATAAAAGTGACTGTTCAAACAACTCAACGGCTGGTGCAATATGATAACGCATATGAATGATTTTAAATCTCCATGTTAGAGCAACCCAAAACACAATATTAAAATGTCAATACCTTATGAAAGATTACAAGTCTTTCAGCAGCATCACATGGACTGATTTTTGGAGACTTCAGTCCTCCTGGTGATGGTGGAAGGAGATGTATCAGTTAAAGAAGGGATGCCATTTCCCGGTCGTAAACTAGAGATGAAATTCACATGAAAACAAAAAACACATGAATTAATTATTCTAAACCTTCTAATTAAATATTTTAAGTTGAAGAATAGAAAGCATTTTAAACATTCACCTGGTTAATGTAGTCTTTTTAAAGATTTTATGTAGTGCAAGTTATTTATTTGCTATTAATACGGAAAACAACTGAAGTTCCTGAATTTTTTTGTCATCAAAGCAAAATATATTGTAACTGTAACTGCAAATATAGCAGATGTGTAAAAACAAGCAAATCAAATACAACTTACTTGTCTCATGAAGGTCACTTCCTTCAGGACATTCTGCTGAGAGCAAAAACTGACTCATCTCTGCTGTTGAAGTAAGTTGCTTGGTGTCTTTAATGACATTTGGCCTGAAGAATGTGTCCCTCTTCTGAAGCAGCCTGGAGGATGTCTCCGTGTCAAACAGGAGAGTGAAGTCTTGACCAACCTTTAAGAAGATATTAAACTTTAAACAATATTCTCAAATTGCATTCTTGTGAAAACATGTTATTCCAAACCTCTGTGGTATGGCTGAGCAAAGAAATGGCCTCTTTGCAAGCACTCCCATCAAGTTGCCCTTCAAAATTAGTAGCCCTTTGGCATTTTGGGCCTCCTGGAGAAACATCATGAGGGCTGTCTAGTGGCAAAGATCCTCGTCTAATCTTCCTGTGGACTGTTTTCATATGCTAAGCATTGTATCCTATGTTGCTTGCAGCATCATAAAAGTGTTCCTTAAAAGAATCACATTTCTATGTCAGATATCATAACATTGCAATTATAACATGAAAGGGTCATGCAGACGATGACTTACGTAGCCTTTCTTGGAATATGGATCTCTGAGGGAACAGTATCACTATGCCAAGAGCATACTGTTCTCTGATAGCTTTAGTAGGGAGTTGCCTAAGAGAAGATATCAAATTGGTCTTAATTTATACAATGGTCATGCAGCTTTTTTTTTTTATAAAATAAATTAAAATACCCATGTGTATCAATCACGTGAGCCACCAGTGTGTTGATCATTTGTCTTCTTGTGGCATCTGTTAGAGTTTCTATTTCTTGATACTCCTTCACCACCTTAATTTTAGAACATCCTCGACCAACTAAAAATTAAAAATGACCTTGGTGATTCATTAATTACCACAGACTCAGAGGGGTTAAAAAATTATATATTTTGGATAATTTTCATTTCTGTGTGAACAGAACCTTTAGGATACTGACATAAAAAGCTTTGTTCTAACCTGCTTTGCAGACAGTGCAGATGTGTCCTCTTTTCTTTGTCTCTTGTTAGGGACCTCATGTAAGATTACAGTCGATGCACTTGAACTGTTGCTTTTGTCAGACTTCTCAGAAGACAAAGAGTCTGAAAATTCTAAATAATTAAAGTATTAAAATATTACAGATATTGTGATGACCAGTACAAGAATCAGAAATAGCCAATTTATCATATTTATCCTGAGTTGCTTGATAACACAACTTAAACGTTCAATAAAGCTCACCATCATTTGAGAAAACAGTCAGCACCACAGCCTTGTCCAATGAGGTCACTGAATATTTCTGCATCGACTTCTGTCCCTGTTGCATTAGGTGGCAAGCAAAATTTCTCAATAAGTGAAAAAAAATTAGAAAAAATTATTTAAGTTGACGCCCTTTCTTGCTTCACAACAAATGTCTGATTTGAAAACGTATCTTTATGATGCAAGCAAAATGTAAATATGAATTATTTTTTCCAATGTATCCCCTTCTACAGAACATTATATGATAAAGGCAAATACAGAAATGAGGCAACAACACAATACACAGAATTTATCAGATTTTAATCAAATTCTTAGTTATTTTAAAGGAGTAAGAAAAAAACATCCTTTGACGTGAAATTGCATAAAGTTAAACCTCTCTTCAATGCAGTCCAGCTTCACATACTTCTGCTGTTCATACAGTAACTTAGCTAGCTAACGAAGCTAATCACGTCGACGATGGCAATAAACGAGGCTTTGTAAAAGATCGTTCGTTTTATTAATTCGGTAAATCATTTTAATTAATTTGAGGCCAAGCTGTTATAATTTGATTCCTTGTTTTAGTTAAATCGAAAAGCGCGAGCGTAGTAAACCGCTGCCACGATGTACGTTAACTTAAAACGTGGAAGCGAACGCACACACACAGCCTAATATACGTTTATGCACAGTGCTCCATAGCACGTTATGTTGTACATTCTCTACTGAATAAGCACCAATCATAAATGTAAAAGTATGATTCAATTTAACTTACCTTTAAAAGCCACACGAGGATAATGGCGACGTCTTCATGGATTTCACCAGGGACGATTGGAAATGCATGGGCGGAGTCTAATTACGTCTCTATGGAGTTTGTTTAACACTGATGATCAACTCTGTGAAATAACTCCAACACCAAACACCATTTTACTCTGAATGTGTTAAAATTACTCTTTGGGTGTTGAAATCAACTCGGAAATGTTTAACACAGAAATTTCAACTCTCCAATTTTTGCTGTGTAGAAGGGGAAAAAATGTGCAATGATTAAAACACAAAACAGATACACAAAATACAGCATGATTCGCTTGAAATGTTAATAGAAATTAGCCTTAAACAAGGTTTGTAGTTTAACGGCTGCTCATTTCATCGATTATACTATAGTCACGGCCACGGAGGAATTATTAGTAACGCAGACAGATGCATTACAGAAATAGCACAAAGTGCTTTCTGGCAGTCATCTTACCTACATAACGTCATCTCATTGAAGATCTGTCTGTTTTTAGCGTCAATCTTACATTGATTGAAGAAACACTTGAAAAGAGGGCTGTTAAAAAGAGTTAGTAAAAGACATTTACAATTTTACAAAATATTTATATTTTAAATAAATGCTGATCTTCTGAACTTTCTATTCATCTGTGAATCCTGAAAAATAAAAATGCATCACAGTTTCCTCAGAAATATTGTGCGGCACAACTGTTTTCAACATTGATAATAATCAGAAAAGATTCTTAAATCAGCATATTGAAATTATACCTTTTATCACGCATTCAGATGATCAAAAGTGACTGTAAAAAAAGAAAATGCATCAGGGTTTCCACAAAAATATTGTGCAGCACAACCGTTTTCAACATTGATGCAAATCAGAAATGTTTCTTGAGCAGTAAATCAGTATATTTTCATGATTTCTGAAGATCATGTGACACTGAAGACTGGAGGAATGATGCTGAAAATACAGCGGAGCATCACAGAAATAAATTACACTTTAACAGATATTCACATAGAAATCCGTTATTTTAAATTGTAATAATATTACAGATTTTACAGTATTTTTGATTCTTTGAATCTGACCGTTTGTTATCAGTTAGAACACCGTCTATGTGGCAGCAGGAACACCTCAAACACACAGACAGTAAAACTAATATGATTTGAAAATACATACAACATGCATTAAAACCATCCGCTTCTGATCGCACAGCAGTCTGTAAGCAGCATATAATGTTACATCGCCCAACAGACGGGGGGAACGAGATGTGATGGCATCCATTGAGAATCGGTGTGTGGATCCGAGCTCTGGAGGTCACAGCTGGCCTCGGGACGCAGCAGGGGTTTGGCAGGTTCACGGATGAAAGCCGGATCGGATGTGGCCAGTTTCTTACCCGCTGAACCGGCTCGACAGGTGCGGGATGCTAATTGGCAGCATGTGTATAGCGTTAGAGACGCAGCGCTGTCACCGTAAGGAACAGTTGTGCACGAGATACTCCCACTACACAAGCTTATTTTGGGATTACGTGTGCTGTTTTAACACGAGCGTTACGCCAAACCAAATTAGAAACAATTATTACGCAGAAATTGAAACACTGAAGTAAAAAATAAAAAGCTTTTTTTTTTTTTTTTTTTTAAGAAAGCAATACTTTTATTCAGCGATTTATTTTCTTCTCATTTATTTGGATGTGCTCATATGTTGGTGAGAGTGGATGAGTCATACCGATGCGCATGGCCTGTTGCACGCTTCCTATCATTTTCAGGCACTTCAGTCGTGTTAAGAGACTGCTGTCACCCGCGCTCTATCTGTGTGACGTGAGACTCCTCAGCAAAACACAGCACAGAGTGATGATGAAGGCCATAAAATGTCAGGAGACACGTGTTGTATTCATGCTACTGAGGCGTTTGCGTTGATGTACTGTCGTTCCAGTCGAAAACACTGTTTGTCAGGGATAAAAGCATTGATTGGGAATGTGTGGGATGGACGTTTTGTGAATGCATTAAAGAGATAGCTCACTTAACTTTATCATCATTTACTCATCTTCCTGTCATTCCAAACTTGTATGATTTTCTTTCTGTTGTCAAACACAAAAGGAGATACCAGGCCGGATGTTCTGACACCCACCCACCCAAATGCATCACAGATTTTCTCACCCAGGTTCTTCATGATCCACGCCTAGAGAGCCCTAGAGATCAATTCTAGCAATGCACAATTCATGGATAACCATTTCCATATTGACGGCAAAAATGGACATCTCCTGCATCCATCTGAAACCGATCATTTCTGTAGAGGAATGACCGAGTAGCTGTTTTGCATGTTTATTTGTGTGTTAAGGTGAGAATGTGTGTTGGATTACTGTGGCTCTCCTGGGTGGGCGTCACGTCTCAGCACTTCACAGATGATCAGATTTACAGAGCTGAAGCAGACGGGCTCTTCTCTGTCCGAGAGATCACTTACACTCGCTTAATGTTCATTTACTAACTTGTTCATGATATTTGAAGTACATTTGTTTATTAATACATTAGTGTGTTCATGCATTAAGTTATTTTCATACTTTCATTATTTTTGAACTAATTTGATCTTTTTTTTTTTCTTTTTTTTTTAGTTGGGCATTCATTGATTTATTCATTAATTTATGCAATTAGAATTTATTGATTCATTTCAGTTCATTGAGTTCATTAAGTTCAAGTGTTATGCATTGGTTAATTATTATTGTTGAAATAATTTCTGCATTAATTTACAAATTTATTTATTGATTAATTTCAGTTCATTAATGCATTTTTTCATGTGTTATGGATGATTTTATGTTATGCATGAATGTTTAATGCTTTTATTATTTTTGAATGATAAATTGCACTCCTTTAATCCGTGCTAATATTGTCTTCTGGTATTCACTCGCTCCGGCTCAACACAAGGTTGACTGTCATCGCACAGACGTGCATGTTTTTCCAGACCTTGAGACTTCAGCTTGTGCTTTGATGCATCAGCACACTTAAAAATGAGCGAGTCGAGATATACTAAGCGAGTAACACAAGAAGCTTTTGTGGTGGAGTGCGATGCATGAATAATCCCCTGCGGGAGAAACGGCTTTGAATGCATTTCAGGCGTGTTCACTTGATGTCATAGTCTGTGCATTTTATCGCTTTGTTTATTGCACTCATTTGTTTTTGTTTTTTTAAAGCTGCAGGTGCATGCAAAGACAAACGTCATGGCGGTTTGCATTCAGATAAAAAACTCATGGCATCAATATTTAAAATATAAATATTTTGGTAAAATATTACTGCAAATAAAAAAAAAATCCTGTACACATTAATGCATTTATTTATTTAGTTATTTTTTTTTATATATGTTTTTTTAGGTTCAATAATGTTACAATGATGAACAAAAATACTTTATTAAACATCACTGCAAAAAATAAATAACTACACACAAATTACATTATTGATGTATTTATTTAAATGTTTTTTAATATTTTATTTATTGATTTTTTTAAAAGCTACAAATCTGTTACAAACTCATGACACCATACTATTTAAAATATAAAAATACTTTATGAACTATTTAAAATTAGCTTTTAGTTTGCATTTTTTATATTTAATATATATAAATGTTTTTTTAAGTTAGAAGTCTGTATTGTTTAGTGTTTAGCTGCACTTATTGTTTATATATTTTTAATAATGTATTTGTTATTTTATTATTAATTTGAATGGTTTTTTTTTAAGTTACAAATCTGCAGAGCTTATTATTCATGCACTAAACATGTAAAATTCGACCACTTTGTATTGTAAACAAAACTGCAGACAAGTACATTAGTTAGATGTAAGATTGACTTATCTGTGCATTAGTAATGTTAACTAAACCATGAGAGTAAGGCTGTTATTTCCCCATAAGTCTCTCTCACCTCATTATTTGTAATTGCATTTTCCGCTACAGTGAAGCTCACTTTGGGAGAGCAGTGATCTGGAAGCAGCTGATCCAGCATCAAGTCTAATACACTTCACACATCTGCAAATAACTGCAGTAACACAAACATCTCAGCAGAGTCTGAAACAGTTGATGTGATGCTTTTTGTCTCGGCTGGAGAGGGAATTAACAGCCCATACATATTTCCAAATTATCTCGTGCATTTTTTTTATTTCTCTTTCATTTATTGTTAACATCAGAATAATAACCGATAAAACTATTGTTCCAGAGGTGCATGCAGATATATTGCGTATTGCAGACATAACGCATAATGTTGCAGTTCCTTAGTTAATTTTTCATCAAAAAAATAATATATATATATATATATATATATATATTTTATTATATAAAATACATTTTTAAAAACATTTATTAATATTAAGATTGTAAAGTATGCTTGCATGGTAGTATTTGTACTGCTTTTTCACTGATTTAAAATAAAAATTAGTTTTTAAATTATCATTTAATGTGAATCAACATAGTGAATTTCGACACATTAATACTATGAGAATATGAATATTTTTTATGCCGTATTTAATTTAATAATTCCATTATGTTTTTATTTATTTTATTTATATAGAAATGAAACTTACGGACCAGTAGTCTCTGTAATACTGAAGAAATTGTGTAATGTTTCAATTCCTGCATTAGATTGGGTTTCACTCCATACGTTCCCCCTCATGTGAAAGCAGGAAGTGATGTCATTGAACACCACTCGTGTAGGTTGTATTCCATATGATAAGTTGGAAAATGGAGCTGCTGAAATAGATCAGAACTCCGGAAGAGTAACCGGGAAAGTTTATTTCCATTCCTACTTTCTCATCGTCAGCCCTGTTGGTTCTGGTTGCAGGCAGGTTCACTTAGTTCAGTTTCCTTTGACCGCAAGAGCAAACTCATTGGTGGTCTGTGGACAAGCAGCCACCCAAAACATGCCACGGACACAAGACACCTTCATGGGTTCACTGCTCCACCCGTTTCTGAACAGTTCGGAGCTGTTTTTCAGCTGTCTGTGTGCAGGAAGAGGGACTCCAAGAGGGACTCCATCAATTGCTGCTGAATCCAATTTTCCCGGTTGCTCTTCAGCAACATAAACTGACAGATATATTTCCAGGCTGATGGCCAGATAACTAGGGCATGACCTTGTGTTTCTGTTTCTTGTGATGGTTCACTGTAAAGGGCCTTTGTTTTGTGGTTGAGATACGTTTGAAAATTCACACTTTAGTTGCAAAAGCCTTGAAATGGTAAGTTCCTGAAGATATAAAAAAACTCTTGGTAAGTAAGTGAATTACAGTCAGCGGATGTCTTGTTTGTGGCTGTGAGAAATGTTTGTGTGTGTACAATGAGAGAAACTAGCCTTTATTTAGCTGTAAATACTTGCTGAGCCATCAGGACGGCGTTTGGAGTGAAGCAGTGCAGCTCGCCGACTGGAATAGAGGCCCATTGAGAGCCGAATGCAAATCCCTGTTTGGGTGTTGAAGGCCACAACTGAGGCTCAATTCTCCTGCTGCTCTGAAAATGGCCTTTGTGTTTGTCTCCCACCCACCAGCGCAGTCGGGTTACTTTTGACTGCGAGCCTGAACATCAAGGAAACCGGAGTCGAGTCCAATGCGCTGCAGTTCGTCGAAACTCTGCATCCCTATAAAATCCGTTAGATTTTTTCAAAATTCCTTTTTTATGTTTTTTTTTTTCTGGATTCTGTATTTTTGCATTTAAATTTTTCTGGACTTCTTTTTAAATGATTAAATTCAATTTTATTAATAATAAAAAGAAACGGGTCTAATTGATTAAAATGATGAAAATTATACAATTTCACATCAATTTATTAAAAGTTGAACAAAAACGACATGTTTGGGGGCCCTATTCTTCTTTAATTGTTAACAAATTATGTGTTTTAACATGTCTAATTATTTGAATGCATAAAAACAACTTAATTTATTCAAAGTGATTCTTACAAAAGCCATATAATATTTTTTTCCTTCAGAAATTATGTATTGTGTATTTATTTGTTTCTGGTTATCAGAACAATTAAACTAAATTTTTTTGAAAAACATGGATATTTACTATTACAATTAGAACATGGAATAATTTTTTTGTGATTGTTCCTTTAAAAAAATAAAGATGTAATAATTTTAATTGTAGTACATTCTACTGAACAATAGTAGGCTAATATATTTCTTTCACAATGTCTTCAAGTTAAACCGAACTTTTATTTTGGCGGGTTACTGTGAATACATTTTAAGTTTCTGAGTGTATATGATATAGTTTCTCTCAAATCACATGGTCAAATGCTCAGGAAGTGACTCTCAGGACTGTTCTGGAGATGTTTACATGTATTTATGTCCTTGTTTTGTGAGGCAGCATTTTGTGTCTGCGCCATTCATTCAAACAGAGATGCAAAGAATATAAAGAATTCATATTGAAGTCTTTTTTTGGATTAAGATTTACAAATACCAGTCCATATTGCAATTTAAGTGTAATGACCTGCTTTTTATAAATTCAAAAGTTATTTGATCAAAAATTCTATGACATTAGACACACATGAAACTAAAATAATGCAATGAACATTAATTTAACAACATTAGATGTAGCATACAAACCGAATGTACACAACTGATAAGAAAAAACAACAACT
This sequence comes from Carassius carassius, assembly GCF_963082965.1. NCBI lineage: Eukaryota > Metazoa > Chordata > Actinopteri > Cypriniformes > Cyprinidae > Carassius > Carassius carassius. Next base: position 2,117,931 of record NC_081761.1, read on the forward strand.
AAGAAAATCTTATTTCAACAACAACAACAAGAAAAACAATTTTGAAATGTAACGCAGGGAATTCTGGGAATGTCAATTTACGGTTTTTCACTGTAAATTATACAGTGAAAAACTAATATTAGTTAATTTTCACTTCCAAAAATGGTATACTACTGTAAAATTACATGTAATGTCCAATACAGTTTTTCACCATATATTGTAGGGAAGCTTACCGTTAACCATTTAACAGATTTTTAGTGTAGCATTTTTGTAGCAATTTTTTAGTGTACAGAAAATTCAGTTTTTATGACTGGATTCCACTATTCCCCCCGCGTTTTTCACATCGTGGAAATCATAGTGCCCTAGTAAAATAATGGAGTGAACATTTCACCTCCAGAAACCTGCGAGTGTTTAGACGGATGACAATAAAAACGCTCTGGGAATTTACAGAGATTCTGGGATTTTATTCTGCAGTGGAAAACTATTATTAGAGACATTAATTCCACCAGCCAACTTCTGTTTGACCTCAGTTATACCCTAATTAGCATGTTCACCTAAACGGTAATTTTCTCAAAAATGCGCTTGATGTATATGGGCGAGTGATGGGAATTGCTTGGCTTGAGTTTGAGACACGGATATTAAATGGGTTAAATGGTTATAATCCTAATCTCTCCATGAAATTCAATTCAATTCAATTCAAGTTTATTTGTATAGCGCTTTTTACAATACAAATCGTTACAAAGCAACTTTACAGAAAATTATGTTTCTACAATATTTAGTAGTAGCTAGTAGTTTGTGCACGTTTGACAGGATTTTAGAAAAATAAAAATAATAATAATAATACAAGACGTAGTCAGCTAGACGATGAACTATCAATATTATTAATTAATAGTAATTATAGGATGCAGTCACACATGTAGCAATAATTGTTAGTTCTGTTTGTTGATTCAAGGTTAGCATCATCTGAGGTCCTCTGAGGGTCAGCATCATCTCTTCTCAGGTGTTCTGGATCCAGACTGGAGCTTGTGTAAATCCTAGTTACCACGGGATGTAAATCCCGTGGCAAAACATAGAAACAAGATAGAGACATCATTAGCATAGCTGCTGATCCAACAAAGTAAAATTAGTTTAACCCAAGCTAAAGAATAAAAATGCAGATGCAACTACACTCACAATTTAAGAGATACATTATTCGAATGCTTGGCGAAAGAGATGCGTTTTTAATCTAGATTTAAACAGAGAGAGTGTGTCTGAACCCCGAACATTATCAGGAAGGCTATTCCAGAGTTTGGGAGCCAAATGTGAAAAAGCTCTACCTCCTTTAGTGGACTTTGCTATCCTAGGAACTACCAAAAGTCCAGCGTTTTGTGACCTTAGGGTGCGTGATGGGTTGTAGCGTGGTAGAAGGCTAGTTAGGTACGCAGGAGCTAAACCATTTAGGGCCTTATAGGTAAGTAATGATAATTTGTAACAGATACGGAACTTAATAGGTAGCCAGTGCAGAGACTGTAAAATTGGGGTAATATGATCATATTTTCTTGACCTGGTAAGGACTCTAGCTGCTGCATTTTGGACTACCTGTAGCTTGTTTATTGACGAAGCAGGACAACCACCTAGAAGTGCATTACAATAGTCTAGTCTAGAGGTCATGAAAGCATGAACTAGCTTTTCTGCATCAGAAACAGATAACATGTTTCGTAGCTTGGCAATGTTTCTAAGATGGAAGAATGCAGTTTTTGTAACATTGGAAATATGATTTTCAAAAGACAAATTGCTGTCTAATATAACACCCAGATTTCTGACTGTAGAGGAAGTAACGGTACATCCGTCTAGTTGCAGATTGTAATCTACAAGATTCTGTGTGGTGTTTTTTGGTCCAATAATTAATATCTCTGTCTTATCCGAATTTAATTGGAGAAAATTATTTGTCATCCAATCTTTTACATTTTTAACACACTCTGTTAGCTTAGATAATTGGGAAGTTTCATCTGGTCTCGTTGAAATATATAGCTGAGTATCATCAGCATAACAGTGGAAGCTTATTCCGTATTTTCTAATAATATTACCAAGGGGCAACATGTATATTGAAAATAGAAGGGGACCTAGGACGGATCCTTGTGGCACTCCATATTTTACTGATGATAAATGAGATGACACCCCATTTAAGTAAACAAAATGGTAGCGATCGGACAGGTAGGATCTAAACCATCTTAGAGCCTGCCCTTGAATACCTGTATAGTTTTGTAATCGATCTATGAGTATGTCATGATCTATGGTGTCGAACGCAGCACTAAGATCAAGTAAGACTAGAAATGAGATGCAGCCTTGATCTGACGCAAGAAGCAGGTCATTTGTAATTTTAACAAGTGCAGTTTCTGTGCTATGGTGGGGCCTAAAACCTGACTGAAATTCTTCATACAGATCATTTTTATGCAGGAAGGTGCTCAATTGAGCAGACACAACTTTTTCTAAAATTTTAGACATAAATGGAAGATTTGAAATAGGCCTATAATTTGCCAGTACACTAGGATCTAGTTTTGGTTTCTTAATAAGAGGCTTGATAACCGCCAGCTTGAATGGTTTTGGGACGTGACCTAAAGATAACGACGAGTTAATGATATTGAGAAGCGGTTCTTCGGCTACAGGTAACAGCTCTTTTAGTAATTTAGTGGGTACAGGATCTAATAAACATGTTGTTGGTTTAGATACAGTGATAAGTTTATTTAGCTCTTCCTGTCCTATATTTGTAAAGCACTGCAGTTTATCTTTGGGTGCGATGGATGAAACTGAAGTGTTAGACGCTGTAGAATCTACATTCGCTATTGTATTTCTAATGTTATCTATTTTATCAGTGAAGAAATTCATAAAGTCATTACTATTTAACGTTGGTGGAATATTTGAATCAGGTGGCGTCTGGTAATTTGTTAATTTAGCCACTGTGCTAAATAAAAACCTTGGATTGTTTTGGTTATTTTCAATGAGTTTGTGGATATGCTCTGCCCTAGCAGTTTTTAGAGCCTGTCTATAGCTGGACATCCTGTTTTTCCATGCAATTTTAAAAACTTCCAAGTTAGTTTTTCTCCATTTGCGTTCAAGACTACGAGTTACTTTCTTGAGAGAGTGAGTATTACTGTTATACCATGGCACAGTACGTTTTTCTCTAACCTTTTTCAATTTGATGGGGGCAACAGCTTCTAATGTATTAGAGAAAATAGTGCCCATGTTGTCAGTAATTTCGTCTAATTCATGTGTATTTTTGGGTACAAATAGCAGTTGAGATAGATCAGGCAGGTTATTTGCGAATCTGTCTTTGGTGGCTGGAACAATAGTTCTGCCCAGACGGTAACGCTGAGACATATAGTTAATATCAGTTATACGCAGCATGCACGATACAAGGAAATGGTCTGTAATATCATCACATTGGGGTACAATATCTATAGCAGTAAGATCGATTCAATGCGATATAATTAGATCTAGTGTATGATTAAAACGATGAGTGGGCCCGGTGACATTTTGCTTGACTCCAAAGGAGTTTATTAGGTCAGTAAACGCAAGTCCTAATGTATCATTTGCATTATCAACGTGAATATTAAAATCCATGATTAGCGCCTTATCAACTGTAACTAGAAGGTCTGAGAGGAAATCTGCAAATTCTTTTAGGAATTCTGTATACGGCCCTGGTGGTCTATACACAGTAGCCAGAGCAAGAGATACATTAGATTTCTTTTGCATGTCTGACAGTGTAACATTTAGCAGAAGTATTTCAAAAGAGTTAAACCTGTATCCTGTTTTCTGGGTAACATTGAGAATATCACTATATATTGTTGCAACACCTCCGCCACGACCATTCTGACGGGGCTCATGCTTATAACAGTAGTTTGGTGGAGTAGACTCATTTAGACCAAAATAATCATTTGGTTTTAGCCAGTGTGACGAGTGGGGCGGGGCCGAGGGACATGGGAGCGAGGCCGGGGGAGTGATTGGAGATGAACTACACCTGTTCGTCCCACCGGTCTCGAGGCCCATGGAGGAGATGGAAGGATATAAAACTGGAGCGACGACAGTGAAGGACGAGAGAGGACCAGGCCTGGGCTTTTAGTTGTGTTGTGGTTTTTATTTTATGCGCACCAGTCGTCCGTGAGGGGCTGGTGCGCTGTTTTGTGTTTATTTTGTTATTAAAATGTTTTTGATTGTCCGCCGGTTCCCGCCTCCTTCTTCCGGATGAATATGAAGGTTTTATCGTTACAGTGGTGCCGAAGCCCGGGAGAAGGAGGGACGCGCTGCTGAAGATCCCTCGCCGCTGTGGTGAATCCGCGGTGCCATCGAGCTGGCGAGGAGTGTGCCGCCATGGACGCTCGAGGCGGTGGACTGGAGCGAGTTGCCGGGGACGGGCGAGCTCGCTACCGGCCGCCCACGATGTGGAGAGACGGCTGCCGTCCGTGAGGGAGCGGAGGAGTCAGCGCCGTTCGCCAGGTGGCCGGAGCCTGCTGCCATCCGCCGGAACGGGGAGGAGCAGGGAACGGGGGACTCCTGCCGGCTGCCCAAAACCGGAGGAGCCGTCGGCGTCCACCGGGCGGCGGAGGAGTGTCGTGCCGTCCGCCGAGGGCCGTCCAGTGCCACCGCCAGGCACCGCGGAGGAGATCACCCAGCTGGTGGAGGGCCGAGCAGCGGTGCGTCTGGGAACCGGAATTTTTATTTTTTTTTCCTCTCTCCCCTCTCTCGTCTCTGTCGCTCCTCCTTCCATCTCCTTTTCTCTCGCCTCGCCTGTCCTACCCCCAGGTTCCCGCAGGTCCCCGGGAGCGGCCCCCCCGGAGGGAGGGGGGGGGGGAGTAGAGCGCAGTCTCGGGAGTACCCCCCGGCCTGCGAGGGGCGATGGGGGTATGTGACGAGTGGGGCGGGGCCGAGGGACATGGGAGCGAGGCCGGGGGAGTGATTGGAGATGAACTACACCTGTTCGTCCCACCGGTCTCGAGGCCCATGGAGGAGATGGAAGGATATAAAACTGGAGCGACGACAGTGAAGGACGAGAGAGGACCAGGCCTGGGCTTTTAGTTGTGTTGTGGTTTTTATTTTATGCGCACCAGTCGTCCGTGAGGGGCTGGTGCGCTGTTTTGTGTTTATTTTGTTATTAAAATGTTTTTGATTGTCCGCCGGTTCCCGCCTCCTTCTTCCGGATGAATATGAAGGTTTTATCGTTACAGCCAGGTTTCAGTCAAGCAGAGTACATCAAAACTATTTTCTGTGATCATTTCATTTACAATAACTGCTTTGGGTGTGAGTGATCTAATATTTATGAGCCCAAACTTTAAAAATTGTTTTTGTTCATTTACTTTACATTTTTCTGGTTTAATTACGATAAGATTTTTTCTAGATCCTACATTATATTTTGACCTCACTATCCGGGGAACAGACACAGTCTTAATAGTTTTTACAGCACAAGTACTTTTATCATTTAAGCGGGTGGAACAAAACTCATCATAATAGTTATTAGAGAATTGTCTTACTAGTCACATGGAGCGAAGTGTCCTGGAGATGTTGTCAGAGAGCAGCTCCGCTCCGATTCTGCTGGGGTGTAATCCATCAGCGCGAAACAGCCTAGGACGCTCCCAGAAAAGATTCCAGTTATTAACAAATAGCAGTTTCTGTTCTTTACACCATGACAACAACCATTCATTTAAAGCAAAAAGTCTATTGAACCTTTCGTGTCCTCGTCGATACGTGGGCAGTGGTCCTGACACGACGATCGTCGCCGCGGGCGTCGTGCTGCGAACCGTCTCGATCAGGCTGCTGAAGTCCCTCTTCAGCGTCTCCGTCTGCCGCAGCGTGGTGTCGTTAACCCCGGCGTGAAGCACGACCGCTCTGGGGCTCTCGTCGACCTTCAGGATCGTGGGTATCTGCGCAGAAACATCGAGAACACGAGCACCAGGCAAACAATGAGTGTGCACTTTACCTTCGGCTAACGTAGCACTTACGTGTCGGACGATGGAGTCTCCGATGATCACAGCGTCGGGTCCTGTCTCGCGGAGGGGAGCGAAGCGGTTCCGGATGGAGATGTCGAAGGCAGGAGGGGGAGAAGTCGTCGCCCGGGACCCGGCTCGCGTCCTCCGCTGTGGATGCACCCAGGGTCCGTGGTGTCCCGGCGTCGCAGTGAAGGACATCTGGGAAGATCGCGTCCTGGGTGCACCGGGCCTGTGCAGAGAAACACACGGAGTAGACGTGGTGGGACTGTTAACAGATCGCTGTATACTTACCCCGGACTTGTGAGCGTCAGCCCGGGATGATTCCAGCGCGGTTCTCCGCTCTCTCAGCTGGGCCTGCCTCACCTCCAGGTCGCGAATCTGCTTTCCCACGGCCTCGAGCTCGAGCTGCACAGAGTGGAGACATTCATCCGCCATTAAAGCAAGTAACAGTGAGTACAGCAGTGGTAATGTGTGTGAATAGAGTATTAGCAATGTTAGCGCAGTTAGCTGCAACCACGCCGCTGATGCTAACGGGCTAAAAGCTAATAGCGGACCCGGGAGATCAAAATAAAACTAGTGATAGTGAGGCGCTCTGATTGTTTTTGTTGTAGAATACAATAGAGGATATATTCACACGTTATATAAACGGAAACGATGATGTATACAATTGTTTTTTGAGTTAAAAATAGTCAATGAAAAGAATATAGTGACGGAGCTCAAACGCAGTACAGCCGCCAACAACAAACAGGAAGTGACTAAATGAGCAGCAGTGTTCCCACTCCTATGTGGGATTGGTGTGAGGAGCATTTGCTGTCACTGATGGTGTTGGTGCTGCATTTGCCATGTTTCAGGTGCGGTGCTTTGAAAGAGCCAAGAGCTTTTAGGGGTTCAGAGCAGTCATTCACAGTAAGTGGAATTAATCTGTCTAAAAGCTTTATGGTTACCTGATACCCTCCTGCTGCTCACGACTGATTGAAAGACTTTCCCTAATGCACTGAAACAGCTGTGGTGTGACGCGGCACATGTGTGTGGTGCTCATGTGGGTGAAACAGGTTCAAATCTCATCACCATCATCATCAAATCACCATTATAATCTGTTCACAGCTAAACGGATCTCTCTATCTCTCTATCTATCTATCTATCTATCTATCTATCTATCTATCTATCTATCTATCTATCTATCTATCTATTGCTCTATCATTCTATCTATCTGTCATTCTATCTATGGTTCTGTCTTTCTATCTGTCCATCATCATCCATCCATCTATCTATCATATTATAATTCTGTCTATCATTTTATAATTCTGTCTGTTTGTCTGTTGTTTTGTCTGTATCTGTCTCTTACTGTCTATCATTCTATCTATCTGTCTGCTATTTAGCCTGACTATTATTTATTTTGTCTGTCTATCTATCTATATTTATTTATGTCTTTCTCTCTGTCATTTTGTCTGTATCTGTCTATGGTTCTATCTATCTTTCTGTCTATTATTTTGTCTGATCTATTTATCATTCTGTCTGTGTATAGTCTTCAATCATTGGGTTTATTGCTCTACCATTTTGTCTCTGTTATTCTGTGTATTATTCTGTCAGTCATATCAAGCCATATGTCTGTCTGTCATTCTATCTGTCTATCTATTGTTCTGTTTAGTGGTCGACCGATATATCGCCAAGGCCGATAAAAACTTATGATTACTAGACAGACTTCTATGCATATTAGTCAGAACTGTTAACGACGCCGACGAACAAGAGAGAGTGTGAGCACTGTTTGCGCCGTCGAAATAAAAGTCCCACCTCGAACACATCGGCCAAGCAGAAAAACGTACCTGCCGATATTTGCCATGTTTCAAATATTGGCATCGGACGATAAGTTTTTATCGGCCTTGGCAATATATCGGTCGACCACTAAAGTGTGCAGTTTTATCCAGCATGATCCCTGGCTTTATTTGAAAAATATGATTCCAAATGCACACAAATTTCCCAGAATACTGAGTGCCCTCTTGGTTACAGTGTTTACTTCCTTTTTATTATATTTTTATTTAATATTTATTTATTTGTAATAAATACTTGCTCATCTTAAGTATAAGTATGTTTATTTTACACATTATTTTTTTAATCCATTGTTAAATGATTAAAAATTTCTTAAATATGATTTAAAAAAATATATATATATATATCGGATTTATATCGGCTATCGGCCCCCACACTTTCCAAGATATTGGCATCAGGTGTCAAAAAACACATATCGGTCATTCAAATTGCAATTCTGCATCCTGTTTGCTACCTCAATTCAAATTCTGGAACTGAATCTGAATCCAAAGGCATTCTGAATTCAGTTCTGCCACATACAGGAATGAGACCGGGACAGTCCGACGTTAGTCCCAACATGAAGACAAGGACACTCATGTCTTTGTCAGCATTCCCAGGAGCTCATCCCATTAAGCCTCTTTGATCCTGCTCTCTCTCTCACCATACCTTCGTAAACAAGCCTATTTATTTAAGTGCCATGCGGGACAGTGACGGGCCCGTCGTGACCCACTGTACTTTCAATCAGCGCTAGCTAGATCACTCACGACGCTTGAACGCACTACAGTGTGGTTCAGAGAATGGTTCACTGCATTTCACATCAACATTTGCTTGATTTTCATGTCAATCAGAGAGATTGTAACACCATTTTGAAGTATGTTTGTGTCAAGTACTTCCTTTGAGCCCTGCAGATTGTAGTGTTTTCTACATCCCGCAATAACTAATTTGTTCAGACATGTAGTGTCCCAGGGACCACCGCCCACGAGACTATAAACAAATTTTTCATTATTGTTTGGTAGATAAAACCAAATATTGACTTATATTGTTCGCTAACATTGTTAACACAGGTACTTTGGCAATTGTAATATTTGCGTATTTCCTTTGAGGTCAAAATGACTCCAGGTGTATTTATTTTTCACTGAATTGGACACAAACAGTAGTTTGAATGCAACCTGAGTGGTAACATCTGGGATGAGTTTCAATTTCACTTACAGAAGAGAGAGGCTGGTTATGTCTTTGAAAGTACATGTGCTAACCAGCTGTGGCATGATAAGTAAACTTTCAGTCTTTATAAAATGAAAAATACAGCACAAAGTCACAAATTCAGTCAAATCAGAAACCGTTTGACCTTGAAAATACTGTAGTTAAATAGGGCACAGTTTTTAACCAGTTCACTTAAATTCAGATTACAAGTGGGAAAACCTTTTACTTTCAAGATGCTAAATGCTAAAAAGTAAGATCTGGTTGGATTGTCTGTTGCTTGTGTAAATTGATGTAAATGGGTATTCAAACTGACAGCAGTTTGCAGCAATAACATATATATATTGTGGCGGGAGGAGCACAAGACAGACACAGTGGGCATGGCGTCAGGCCTCGGAGAGGCTTATATTAACAGAAAATCCAATAAAACAGGGGATAAAGGTGGCCAAAGGGGAAGAGGGTCCAAAATAAACAGGGAATCGGGTGTCCTCGTCGTGCTGCGTGGTTCGGGCAGTGTTCATGGAGGAAGGGTCCAGGTAAGGGGCGGAGTCCGGCAGCCGCACGTGCTCCCCTATTCGGTCCGGGGTGCGAAGGGTGGCGGCTTCCTCTAGCGGCCGCATCACTCTCGTTGGCCGCGGCGCTGGCAGGGGATGGACGGCCCGGCATCCTGGCCCGACGGCCGTGTAAACGGGTGCGGTTCCCATCCGGATCGCGGGTCCAGCAGCTCACGTCTCTGGTGGTGATATATATATATATATATATATATATATATATATATATATATATATAGAACAATTGCTCAATCCTTTACTGGATGCTGTCGAATACAGCACTCTAATAGTAACAAAATGTATGGCATCTTGTCAAACTGAAGCAGTTCAATTCAAATTAAATTATGATGTGGTGTTCATCTTTTTCATTTTAAGACATAAAATGGAGCAAAAGAAAGATTGATTGCATGTTGCTTTGAATTGTCAGGTATAGTAAGGACACAGTGCAAATAGATGTCAAGGAGCGTTTGCAGCAAGAAAGCAAAGTGAGTCAGTCATTTACAGTTAAGGTTGCTGATTTAAGGCATTATAGAGATTATTGCGCAATCCTTCACTTGATACTGTTGAATACAGTGGTCAAATGGGAGCCGATAATTTAGCATCTTGCCAAATTTATGCAGTTTAGTCACTGTCAGTATGAACGTACCTTTGTTTAATCCAGTTTGTATTTGAAGAGTATAGAAATTACATATAAGCCTGTAGAATGCCATTTTATCAAACAAAGCTTTTCTGACTTTTTTATATGCATAAACTTTACAAATGTATGTAGGGCTGGCTACCGAACTTCGATGCCTTTATGGCATCAAACGAAAAAACTTCGATACTATGAGTATCAAAAAATTATTTATCTTTCGGTGCCAAATTTCAGTTCCAAAAGCCAAGCGGACATTTTTTTTTTGCCAAGCGGCTGTGTCTGTGTGAGCTTGTAGCATACGTGCATGTAAGGACCTAAATTCGCCGTGATTGGCTGTCCACCACCACGTGACGTGACGGGGAGGATTTCTGAAGATACTCGCAGTCACACAACACAAGTGTGCCAAAGACCAAAGAGGTCTAAAGTGCGCGCGAATTGTTTAAAACGCTTGAATCAGTTCTTTTTTTTTCTTTTTTTTTCTTTTTTTTTCAACGGAAGATCAGTTGCACTATTTGTTAAAATCCCCAAACTGTTTACTTAAATATTAAATTAATAAATGACATCAAAACAGGGGCATTTGCGTTATGATGTGGTGGGCTGCTGTGGGCCAGAAAGTCCAGGGCAACTTTTTAGTCCCAGTGCGCCCCTGAATGGCGCACCCCTATCCAAAAAGCACAACCAGTTGTATTAATAATGTTATCCTGAGTGTGAAGTGTTACCGGAATTTGTTTTAATTAAGGTGAAAAATAAAAGTTTTGTGTTTAATGTATTTGTGTTAATGTTGAAATGGATTTTAAAACATGGTATCGAAAAAAAGTATCATTAGGAACCGGTATCGAAACTGAGGTATCAAAATTGGCACCGGATCGAAAGATTTTGAACAATACCGAGCCCTAAATGTATGTATATGTTTAACTGCTGTCAGTGTGAACACACAGAGTAAGATTATGCTACATCTAGAATTCAATTCAGTTTACATTCAGATTCTTTTTTTTTTTTCACTCTTTAAAAAAAAAAAATATTCAGGACACAAGATGCAGTAAACTAAACTAGATTAAGCATTGATGCATGCATGCTTTGAACATTAACCAGAAACCTTGTACTTCTTTTTTTAATGATTCTCAAACTTTTGTCTCCTGCAGTATATAATGCTTTTTTTGGCATTATGGATTGCTAAATCTGATTCCTCCATTAACTGCAGCTATGCAGTATTGTGTAGCACATTGAAGATTGGTCATTCGATCTAGAGCTTCTGGTCGTCCTCCATCAGAACCATTCCTGCCCAGTTCGCCAGGAAAAATAGACCTTCATAATTGAATCAGCAGTCTCCTCTCAATCAGGCCGCACACAGCAAATCAAACCTCTCATACATTTTCCAATACGATTCTTTGCACAGCATCCAAAAATCCTGATAGCGTTGAAAGTCCTCTATCGGATGTCTTTCGCTTCTCCTCACCATCCGTCACTCCGTCAGAGGCCACAAGAGTCCGTCTTTTGGCCCAAAGACTGATTGACTTTGACACCTCTCAGGTTTTGGCAGGATGGCTAAACAACACTGTTATTCCAGGAGTGAGATACTGATAGCCCCTTTGCACCAGCACCCTGATCCTGTGGATTACAGCGCTGCATATTTGGGAATTTGAGGGTGTTCGGTGTCTAGACCTGTCTTCAGCTTGGCCTGTAATGATTATGTGTTGATAATAAATGATCATTTATAGTTAATCCACAGTATTAGACCAATAATTTGGTGGAATCACTGAGATGCTCACCTCTATAGATGTTGATGCATTAATGAATAATTGTGCGAAAACACAAAGCTTTGACCTTCAGTCAGTAACATATAGCTTTTAAATGATTGCAAATGCATCGTATTTTGGGTCTGATTAATCACCTGAGGTCTCGACCGCATTAACTAAAGTCAGATATCTCAGCTCGTGCCGTTGCAGTGCTCATGTTCATGAGCCGCAGTGAGCTGATTCAGCATTGTTTAACTGTTTGGAAATCATTGAAATGACAGCCGTGCTCCGTTTAGATCTAGTTTTGTGTTATTTATAGCACACTATCTCCATTGTTATCCAAGTAAGGAAGGATACCTGGATGTCTTGCGGTTTTATCCTTGTTGTCAAAAACCACCGTAAGCAAGCAAGACCTCAGATAAGCTGAGCGTGCACTTTCCTGCCAACGCTCGAAGATGATTTCAAGGGATTTGTGACCTCCCTGCAACAATGCAGAGAGCACACAAAAGCCTATATGGTTCATGTGTCTGCTTTATACCTTTGATGCAGACATGTACTGTATTACAATTAAATGCAAAATTATGGATTTGGTTATAGCGAAATATGCACAAAACATTCTAAATTCATGTAGTTTATACATTTTGCATTTATGAGGCATTGTATCTGGTTAGTAATGAGCTTGTTAAGGTGTCAAGATAGTTTCACAGTAATGATCCGACAGAGAAAGAGTTTAATGAAGTAAGGCCAGATTTAGTCTTAATTTTAATCGAACATCAAATTTAAAAACTTAATTTAACTTAACCCATACAGAAAACTAATACATACAGAAAACTACATTTCTATATAAGAGTAGACTTACACACAGGTGAGTCATATTAATACTTTTGACAAGTTATTGATGAAACTGCTTATCTTCATACAAAACATGTCAAATTGGCTGTATTTATGTATTTTAAAGGTATTGGCACCCCAACAAATTATTGGAAAAGATAAAATAAAGAGCAAAAAAAGTTAGATGGTAGTTTTGTAAAAAAAAAAAAAAAAAAAACCTTTATGCAATTAGATTTATTTGTGTATTTCTTTTATGCAAAGTAAAGCAATCTTCAAGTTTTTTTTATTTAGCAGAAATATTAAAAACAGCAGTATTGAGAGTGCTTGATTGCAAATTCAACTATTTAAAAAATAATTTAGTGCAATTCAATTTAAATTTGCATTTCTGTTATACCAAGTAAAGCAATATTTCAAATATTTTTTTATTTAGAAGATATCCTAAATTTAAAATACATTGTATAAAATATTTTAAACATTAAATATTATATTAAAATACATCAATTAATATTAATTTAAATGTAAAAATAAAATTAATATACAAATACATTGAATAAAATAAAGAAATTAAAAATACATAATTTTGAAATAAAAATGTGTAATTAAAATATATAATTCTAAACAATTTTTAAATATTTGTTTTAGTATTTCTTAATTTAGCCGAAACGTTAAAAACAGAAATAAATCAAGCAAATGTGTGTAATTAAATTATGTAATTACATACATAATTTGAAATTTTCTTTTTTACATTTTGTAGAGACTTTAAATACAAATAAAAGAAATTCTAATATATATATATATATATATATATATATATATATATATATATATATATATATATATATATACACACATATATATATATATATATATATATATATATATATATATATATATACATATACATATATACATATATATATATATATATATATATATATACATGTATAATATCAATCTGAAAATTAAAAGTTTCAATAAAGCAATTATTATTTTAATTAATGACATCTGCTGTGGTTGTTTTCTTCAGTTGTCTTGTTTTGTGAGTAGCATGAGCGTGTGATATTTGTGCTCAAGGTTACTGTGGAGATCTCACACCTCCAGCGAGCAGCTGATGCTGTAGAGCTCATGCAGGGTGACGCAGCATCTGCAGAGGCAGTGAGATTCTCTTTCTGTGTCTCTGCATGTCCGCAGTATGTGCTACCGCTGCGTTTTTAACCCCTCCTCCACTGTTTTCTCACATCCCGGTATCAGTTCGGCCTCCCGTGTCACCAGATATCCTGCAGCGGAGGTTTAATGCAAACACATGCTTGACCTTGGGCAGAATATTCGTCTAACTTTGGCCTCCTTAATAAATATTGCAGTATAATGCAGACATCCTCACTGCATTGCTGCTTGTTTTTCATGTATGTTGCATTCTTGTTTCTGTGTTGATTAAAATATTTTTTGCAGGTTATCAACGTTTACTGTATATAATGCGTCATTATTTGTCAAACAGTAAGAGAATAGAGCTATGAAGTTAATGTAAATAGCAGTTCAGATAATTAAGACTTGAGATCTCTGACTTTTGCTGAAGCTGAGACTCTTTTGAGATCTCTTCTGAGATAAATGTGAGATTACTGGGGTCTTTTTTACAGGAGAGATCAGCAAAAGTTTTAATTTCTGTCCAGGAGAAACCTAATTTTCCTGATTTTTCTGGCTGTAGGGTCGGTGTACGAGAGAAAACTGTAAGTACCTTCATCCACCGGCACATCTGAAGACGCAGCTGGAAATCAACGGACGCAACAACCTCATCCAGCAGAAGACCGCAGCAGCGATGCTGGCACAGCAGATGCAGTTCATGATCCCTGGCACCACCATGCAACCAGTGGTGAGAACCGTCTACTCGTCTTTCTGTCTAGATGCATATGAAGAGTTTATATGCAAAAACAGATAACTTTTTACCTAATCAAAATAACCCAACTGCAGTTTGATTGAGATTAATTGGAATGCACAATGAAAAATTTTCTTATGTAATCTGTTGCAAATTAACTCAAGTTTTGCAAGTTTGATGTGACAAAAGGAAGTGGACTTTTTCACTGGAGAAAGCATTATTAAGGATTATAAACTCGTATTTTAGCTGGAGGCTAAAGTTACAAACATCTTAAAGATTAAATCAAATTAAATTTATGCATTTAGCAGACGCTTTTATCCAAAGCGATTTACAGTGCATTCAGGCTATACATTTTTACCTATCATGTGTTCCCGGGGAATCGAACCCACAACCGTGCACTTGATAGCACAATGCTCTACCAATTGAGCTACAGGAATACTAAAAAAAACACAAAGATGGCTTTGTTTATTACACACACACAGAACTTGGCTTCACAAGACGTTAACTGATGGACTGGAGTGGTTTGGATTATTGTGATGTTTTTATCATCTGTTTGGACTCTCATTCTGACGGCACCCATTCGCTGCAGAGCATCCATTGCAGAGAAAGTAATTGAATGCTATATTCTCCAAACCTGGTGAAGAAACAAATACAATTTTCATTTTTGGGTAAAATGCTTCTTTTTTTCGGCAAGTTGCAATTCTTTCATATTAATTGTCTTCTTCACAGCATACATTTCCTGTCAGCCAAGGTCTGGGCTCGAACCCTGGATTGAGTTACGCGCAGTATCTGACTCCCATGAGCCACGGCATGAGTCTGGTCCCCACAGAGATGCTCCCCAGCACCCCTGTCATTGTCCCCGGCAGCCCGCCGGTCAGCATGCCGAGCTCATCCTCCACACAGAAGCTCCTGCGCACAGACAAACTCGAGGTGACGCCTCACACAGAGACATTATGAGAACCTCATTTCATTCATCCAAAAAAATCACCAAGTAAAGGACAGTATAAGATGTAGGAAAGACATTGTACTATGCAAATATACAGTATGTAACAAAAAAAGTATGTATGTAAAAAAGAAATGTATGTAAAAAAGAAAAAGGACTAATCATAGTAAAGTGTTAAGAAAGGGCCAAAAAAAAGATCAGTAGATCAAGTTACAGTATAATGCAAAATAATGAAATTACATGTAAGGGAGGAAAGGCCAAGTCATTATGTAATTTTATGTAAAAATGTCATTACATATGTAAAAAATTAAAATAAAAGACCAATCATGATTTAAAATAAATTCCAATCATAATTCGATATGCAAATGTGTTCAAGAAAGAATACCAGTCATAATGTCGCATGTAAATATATATTAAAAAGGAAAAAAAATAAGAAAATCTAATCATAGAGTATGCAATTATATGTAAACAGAACAATCATATACAAAAAATAAAAACAATATGCAGTAATTCAGTATGTTATATATATAAGTTGTATCATAATTGGAAATAGATCAATCAAGACCAATCGTAATTGAGTTTACATATAAATGTAAAAAATATTTATAAATAAAAAAGAATCTGATCCAAATTTAAAATAAAGACAGTCAGTATGCAAATGTATCCAAGAAAGAAGACCAGTCAGAATTAAGTATTAGATTAATCATTTTTGGTCAGATTCTGAACATTAAACATTTGAACAAAGCAAAGGTCACTGGGAGATTTTCGTACTTGAAGTAGATTTAAAGTTTGTGAAAGCCAAAGACCTGAATTAATTGCGAAAAAGTGTGAAAAGGAGGATAGAAACAAGTGCGAGGCATTTCAATGCAGCGCTGCCTCGCAAGATGATCAGCTTGGTAGAAACAATAACAGTTAAAGGTTGTGTGCATGTGTGTGTGTGTGTGTGTCACTAAATGTGTGATCACTTAGCAACTGACTGATGTCTGTGATAATAAGAGGCTCTGTTCCTCTGCATCCCTCCTACACCGAGAGGCTGTCGCTGCCTTTGTTAATATTCAGCTCGGTGTGTGTTTATTTATGTACCTGTGCTCATTATGTACACAAGCCTTGAAACTTCAATGACTCACGTCTCTGTTTGCACATTTCTGTTGTGTTCCCTGTTTGTTTTGTCTGCGGGTGTTGGTTTGCGTCCAGGTGTGTCGCGAGTTTCAGCGGGGCAACTGCGCACGCGGCGAGAACGACTGCCGCTTCGCCCATCCTAGCGATAGCCCTATGATCGACACGAGCGACAACACTGTCACCGTGTGCATGGACTTCATCAAGAGCCGCTGCTCACGCGAGAAGTGCAAGTACTTCCACCCTCCGGCGCACCTGCAGGCCAAGATCAAAGCAGCCCAGCATCAGGCCAACCAGACTGCCGTCGCCGCGCAGGCCGCCGCTGCAGCCATGGTGAGCCAATCACGCACAATTGATTTCAAAATGACATGCATACAATTCTACATTAACACAGTCATGTTGTGCAAAACGAGTTTTCAAATTACAACACCGTGCCTCACCAGCTGCGTTTAATTTACAGCAGAGTTTAATTTACCGCATTGTCACGACACATTGAAACGCAACCAAGGCAGTGCTTAGAATTGTGAAACCGTTTTCGGTTCTGTGCATGATAAAATCAATTGACAACACATGTTGAGACGTGCCCGCGGAGGTTGCGATTGAGATATCTGATGATGTTAGCACATTAAATGTGGAGCACTGCTTTATTATTATATAGCCATGACCCATCTCTAGATTCGGAGCAGGGATTGTGTGCCAAATCGGTGTCGACTTCCTTATCTCGTCCCCGGAGTATTTTAGTCCTTTTAAACAGAGTGAGTAAAAAGAGAGAGACAAAGAGACAGGCTGCTTGAGAAGACTGTCATGTGATAAAAATCTCTCTCCCTTCTTAGTATCCATCTAGTATCGTACTGATGCGATCATGATTAGGAATAGGATATTAATATAATAAGCACAATGGCTTAAAAGCTTCTTTGCTGACACTCTTGACTGCACAAGGTCACGGGGCAGCTTACTTGCCCATTTCTCTGCCCAATGGGAGGCCTGCTCTCCTCAGAGCAGTCAAGATTAAATTAAGGAGATGGATGACATCTTCATGCCAAACTGATGTGAATGCATGAAACAGTGAAACTATCTTGGGTCGCATGCCAGGCTGCTTTCGTTTGTAAGTTCAAACGCATGTCTACGCTGCAAGCGAGCAACGCATTGCAACAGAACTGCAGTTGCATGCAATGCTGTAAGCAAGGGATGTTGAATTTTGAAATTTGTCTTGCAATTTGTACTGCTTCGATTATAAGTTATTGTTTTCACAATCTCTAAATGCATGCAATTTTTTTGCATCACTCGCATCTTTTTGTGTACACTGCAAGCAAATGGCGCATAGGGTTCTCTTACGAGAGCTCTCTCGTACTGCGTCTTAGCTAAGACGCTACGGGAAAAGTCTCTTTTCACGAAATACTGAAGCAAAAAAATTATCCTTAATTTTGTATTTTTGTAAAGCGCATTTGCAGCAGTACACAGCCATAGGCGAGACGGCTCGCTCGCTCACTGGCTTGTTCTGCGGCAACTGCACAGCCTATCGAGCGCAGGCTGATGCAACATCAGACCAATAAGGGCGCTTCGCGCCCTTCTTGCCACTTCCCGCCGAAACGGGTGTGGCCCAACCTATAAAAGGAGCTCGAAAAGGCTGACTCACCTGATTTTTCATCTCTTCAGCGAAGCTCACGCATCGCTGGATCACGAGGAAGCAAGCGCCGTCTGGAAGAGCACATCAGCAGGACGAGCCATCCTGAAGCCGCTGGCACCGCCGCCTTCCACTGCCGTTCCTGCTGCGCTATCCGGCGCCCATATCCTTTATAATCCTTGTTCTGTCATAATCTGTGTGTGTGTTCGCCCTGCGACGCACGTTCACAAAAGAGCTGCGTCTTTTTAAAGATGCCTTCGTGCGGCTCGTGCAGAACCCCGCTCAGCGAAGGAGATCGTCATGTCATCTGCGTCTCCTGTCTGGGTGAAGACCATGCAGCGCTCGCGCTCGCTGATGGAGGATGTCCTCATTGCGAGCTGATGCCTATGGTGACTCTGAGGACTCGCCTGGCATACTTCTCGAAGCCTGCATCATCCGCTGCGCCGCAGCGCCGTAAGAAGCGCCGCTCGCAGCGCCTACCAGAACCGCCTCCAGCTCGGCCGAGCTCGCCGGTTCCCTCCGCTTCGCCGGTCTCCCCTGCATCGCTTCCCGATGCTCAGTGTCCGCTGCTTGCCGACGCGTCATCGGAGGAAGTGGATCTCAGGCCCGCGTCGGAGGAAGAAGACACGTGCTCTCTGCTGGCTTCGGGCAGTGAGGGTTGGACGAGCTCCGTGGATCTCGCGCCAGCTGCTCAGAGGCCCAGCAGACGGGGGGATATCGATAAGGAGCTGATGCGTGTACTCTCGTTGGCCGCGGCGAGCCTCGGCCTCGAGTGGTCTGCACCAGCGCCCCCTTCACGTTCCCGGCTGGATGGTAGCTATCTTCCGGATGAGCGCTCTTCCTCAAGCTCAAAACACGCCCCTTTTCTTCCTGAGCTTCACGAAGAAGTGGCGAAGGCTTGGGACGCTCCATTCTCGGCGAGAATCCGCTCATCTGTTTCGCCAGCATTCTCCACACTGGACGGTGCTAAGAACAGAGGCTACCTGTCACTTCCGCCGGTGGAACAGGCTATAGCAGCGCACCTTTGCCCGCCCTCTGCTGGACGGCGGACTAAGGCGGCGTTGCCATCCAAAGCCTGCCGCATGACGTCATCGCTGCTCACACGGATATTCTCTGCTGCTGGGCAGGCTGCGTCTGCGTTACACACCATGGCGACGCTACAGATTTTCCAGGGCGATCTTCTCCGCAAGCTGGATGAGATGGGACCTGAAGCGATCTGTCTCGCGGATCTGAGGAGTGCTTCGGATCTCTCCCTCCGCGCTGCTAAGTCCGCTGCACAGGCCATGGGACGGGTTATGGCTTCCGCTACGGTGGCTGAGAGGCATTGGTGGCTGACGCTTTCTGACATCAAGGAGTCTGAGCGCGCTGCGTTTCTTGACGCTCCGCTAACTCCTACCGGCCTCTTTGGATCTTCCGTCAACGAGTTTGTGGAGAGATTCGCCGAGGACCAGAAAGCTTCACAGGCGTTCAAGCACTTCTTGCCGAAGCGCTCCAGTTCTGCAGCTAGCCGCTCTAGACCGGCCCCACAGAGCTCTCAGTCACGCCCACCGCCTCCTGCTGCGCCATCACGACAGCGTCAGCAACGCAGCTCGGGACCCCGTTCTCGCTCTTCGAGCCGTCGCCCCGCGCCGCGGGAGCCGCGGCAGAGGATTGCGGTGAAGCCAGAAGCCCCGAAAGCATCCTAGCACTGCTGGGAAAGCGCCGGTGTTCGAGTTCCGCTGCGGCCGAGCTCTCACCCAAGCGCGCCGCTGTTGCAGTTCCAAGAGTTGCGACTGCCTCAGTGTTTTCTGCAATGAGCAAGCCTGCACGAGTGCCCGCTTGCCTGCACACAAAAGCCGTTATCACGGCTACCCAGATGTTTCACAAAAACAGCGTTTTTTCTGGTGTCCCGGCCACGGCCGATGGTGCTATAAATGTTGTGACGATGCCCACTCCTCAGTGCCCATCTCCACATGTAAGCACAGCCCTACACACAGGGCCTGCGCTCATAACGTCGACTCAAGTCGGTCGCGCACACTACATAGTAAACGTGCCCACCCCTCAGTGCCCACAATTACTATGTCACACGCGTCATGCGGTTTCTGTAAAAACGAAACCCGTGCACGCTCGTCCGGCCACGGCCGATGGTGCTTTAAATGCAGTGACGATGCCCACTACCCAGTGCCCATCCCCACATGTAAGCACAGCCCTGCACACAGGGCGGGCGCACATAAGATCGACACAGATCGGTCGAGCGCGTCGCATAGTAAACGTGCCCACTTCCCAGTGCCCACATACACTATGTCACTTACGGCGCAGGGCTTCTGTAAAAACGAGGCCCGTGCACGTACATTCTGCACAGGCAGACGGCGAGTTGGAAGTGGTAAAAGTGCACACATGCAACCCACGGTTACTCGCAGATATATTGAGTCCCACGGGACCCGCTCAGCCTCCCTCCAGTCGGTTAAGCGCCGGAACGAGGTCGAGGATGAGCGATCTGCCCGCTGTGATCAGCGCGCTCCCCGCCTCAGATGCGCAGCACACTCGAGCGCCGCCGTTGCCCAGTCAACGGAGCGCGTGTCACATCCAGCCCTTAGCCATTCATGCGAATGCATGGTCAGCGCTTCCAGGGGTTTCGGATTGGGTGCTAGGCATTATAAAGAGAGGCTACTCGCTACAGTTTTCTCGACGCCCACCGCGCTTCTCAGCGCGCGTCGAAACTACGGTCAAAACAGAAGTAGCACACATACTTCGGGCCGAAATATCGAAACTGTTGAGCAAAGGGGCTGTAGAGCCTGTGTCTCAAGCTCAAAGCGAGGGGGGGCTGTACAGCAGATACTTTCTGGTGCCCAAGAGAGACGGGGGTCTCAGGCCCATACTGGATCTAAGGCAGCTGAACAAGGCATTGATGAAACGCAGTTTCAAAATGCTCACGACCAGGAAGCTCCTCGCGCAGATTCGCGGAGGGGACTGGTTTATGTCAATAGATCTGAAGGACGCGTATTTTCAAATACAGATAGCGTCAAACCACAGGCGGTTTTTGAGATTCGCCTTCGAGGGCCAGGCATACCAGTTTGCAGTCCTGCCATTCGGCTTGTCCGTAGCTCCTCGTACGTTTACGAGGTGCATGGATGCAGCGCTCGCTCCTCTCAGACTCAGAGGCATGCGAGTGCTGAATTATTTGGACGACTGGCTAGTTCTGGCCCAATCACGAGCGGAGCTCGTGAACCACAGGGCTGTTTTACTCGATCACCTCGAGAAGCTCGGCCTCAGTGTCAATTGGGCGAAGAGTTCGCTGAACCCCAGTCAGACGATCCTGTTTCTGGGTATAGTTCTGGACTCGTGTTCCATGACGGCGCGACTGTCACCACAGCGCACGATGGGCATTCAGCGCGCAGCGAGTTCTTTCCGCTGCGGCGCGACTGTGTCGCTCAAACACTGTCAAAGGATGCTGGGTCTCATGGCCTCAGCATCTCCGGTTCTGCGGCTGGGCCTGCTCCGCATGCGCCCCCTGCAGTTCTGGCTGAAGGCTCGGGTGCCGCGCAGAGCGTGGGCGTCTGGCCGGCTGCATTTCAAGGTCGATCAGAGCTGCGTTGCGGCTCTAGCACCTTGGACAGCGAACGGCTGGTACCGATCAGGTGTAAGCCTGGGGACTTCCCCGAGTGTGAAAATGGTGTCGACGGACGCCTCCACTTCGGGATGGGGAGCGCTGCTCGAAGGCAGACCGTCCTTTGGCCTATGGTCAGAACGGGAAAAGCTCCATCATATCAACTGCCTGGAAATGCTGGCAGTGGAGAATGCGCTGACGCGCTTTTGTCCCCATATCAAGGATCACCACGTCGTAGTCCGTTCGGACAACATGTCCGTGGTGTCCTACATAAATCGCCAGGGCGGTCTCGGGTCCCGAAACCTGTACAGGCTGACGGAACGCCTCCTGATTTGGGCTCAGCGCAACGTGCGCTCGCTGAGAGCGGTGCATGTGCCTGGACTGCAGAATCTGGGTCCAGACAGGCTGTCCAGAGGCAATGTCCCTACGGGCGAATGGTCTCTACACCCGCAAACAGTTCGGCTGTTGTGGGAGAGATTTGGCAAGGCGGAGGTGGACCTCTTTGCGTCCCACGAAAACGCTCACTGCCCCGCATTCTTTTCCAAGAACGAAAGCGCGCTGTCACGGAAATGGCCGTGCTGCCCGCTTTATGCGTTCCCTCCCGTCTCCCTCCTTCCGCAGGTGGTAGAACGGGTGAGAGAAACGAGATGTTCAATACTGCTTGTGGCACCTCTTTGGAAGAACCAACCATGGTTCCCAGATTTGATGCAATTAGCAGATGTCGCCCCATGGCCGGTACCGTTGAGGAGAGATCTCCTCTCGCAGGCCAGGGGCTCGATTTGGCACCCTCAACCGGAGTTGTGGTCCCTCCATGTATGGGCACTCAACGGTTACCCGCTGATCTCGCAGTGGGAGTGCTAAATACCATCACTCAGGCTAGAGCTCCGTCGACACGACGTCTGTATGCCTCGAAGTGGTCGGTGTTCTCCAGCTGGTGCACAGCTCGAGGTTATTCACCCCTTAGTTGTGAGGTGACGGAGGTCCTCTCCTTCCTACAGGAGCTGTTGGATAAGGGCAGAGCCCCATCCACGCTCAAAGTTTATGTGGCGGCCATCGCGGCGTTTTCTGAAACGGCGTCCGGTCAGTCAATAGGAAGGAACGATTTAGTCATCCGGTTCCTCAGAGGAGCTAGGAGGCTGAATCCTCCCAGGCCTCCGTCAGTCCCTATGTGGGACCTCGCGGCGGTTTTGGAGGCCTTGAAGGGTCCCCCTTTCGAGCCTATCCAATCGGTTAGCCTTCAGCATCTGTCGTTCAAGACAGTATTCTTGTTGGCTCTCGCTTCTGTGAAGCGTGTGGGTGATTTGCACGCGCTCTCGGTGAGCCAGTCGTGCTTGGAGTTTGGGCCCAATGACTCAAGGGTCATACTCAAACCTAGGCACGGTTATGTGCCGAAATCCCTCAACACACCGTTTCGGGCTCAGGTTATTGCCCTGTCCGCCCTGCCGGTGTCAGGGGAGGATGGAGACTCGAGTCTTCTTTGCCCTGTCAGGGTTTTAAGAGCTTATGTGTCTCGCTCTGCTGCCTTTAGGCAGACGGAGCAGCTATTTGTCTCATTCGGTGGACGTTCCAAAGGAATGGCTGTTTCGAGACAGACTCTATCCAGATGGATAGTTGACGCCATAGCGTTAGCTTACGCTTCCAGGGGCCTTCAGTGCCCGTTGGGCGTCAGAGCACACTCCACAAGAGGCGTCGCCTCATCGTGATTGTGCACTGTATATCCTGGGCGTTGCTTCAGGTTTATCGGTGTGTGATCCCTGCGCGCACGGCGTTTTACATCGGGTTCCCGTAGCGTCTTAGCTAAGACGCAGTACGAGAGAGCTCTCGTAAGAGAACGTACTCGGTTACTAAACGTAACCTCGGTTCTCTCTAGAAGAGCGAACGAGTACTGCGTTCTCTGCCGTGCGTACGATTCACTCTGGTTCGCTTCGGCGATGAAATAAATCAGGTGAGTCAGCCTTTTCGAGCTCCTTTTATAGGTTGGGCCACACCCGTTTCGGCGGGAAGTGGCAAGAAGGGCGCGAAGCGCCCTTATTGGTCTGATGTTGCATCAGCCTGCGCTCGATAGGCTGTGCAGTTGCCGCAGAACAAGCCAGTGAGCGAGCGAGCCGTCTCGCCTATGGCTGTGTACTGCTGCAAATGCGCTTTACAAAAATACAAAATTAAGGATAATTTTTTTGCTTCAGTATTTCGTGAAAAGAGACTTTTCCCGTAGCGTCTTAGCTAAGACGCAGTACTCGTTCGCTCTTCTAGAGAGAACCGAGGTTACGTTTAGTAACCGAGTACGTTTTGTGCACCGTTATTTATTTTTGTATTTTGCACTCGATTATAACAGGTGTGATCAAGTTTTGTTGCGTTGCTATCTTTGCATGCATCGAATGTTAATCGCATTGCATTACTTGCAAAATATATATTTTTTTTTATGCGTATGGCTTTTATAATAACAGCCGCTATAAAGTATTGTTTGTTGCAATCCCTGCATGCATGCAATTTTAATGCATAACTCGCTTGCAGACTAGACATTTTTGTTTATTTATTATGGGAGCATACCAGGTTTTTTCTACACTGCAAGTAAGCAGTGCAAAAAACTGCGGTAAATGAGTTTTGTTGCATTTTGTAACCATCACAATGTATAGTATATGGATTTGATTATAGCAGGTGTCATCAAGTTTTGTTGCATCACAATTTCTGCATGTATGCTATTTGGATTTTGTTGCATTGCTTACTTGCATTGTAGACAGTTTTGGTGATTATGGCAGCATTCTAGTTTTGTCTACACTGCAAGTGAGCAATAAACAACTGCGCTCCCTTAAAAACCAGTGAAACTCGGAGTTGCTGCAAGTGAGTAATGCATCAAAAGCAGAATTGCACATTTGCAGTGTAGACAGATTTGTTGATTGCATATTTTTCCTATGCTGCAAGACAGAGATGCAACGCAACACAACAAAACTAGACCGCTCCTGTTATAATCAGCAAACCTGTCCACATTTCCAGTGGTGTGACACAATGAAATTGCATGCTTTTAAATAAACGGAAGAGAGTGGTGAGATGTAACAAAACTTGCAAGTTAGTGGTACAGATAGCTTTTTTTATAATAATAAAGTAAACCAATTGTGTGGCAGTTAATTGTTGCATTGCAGCATTGCAGTGCAGTTTTTTTTATTAGAATGAGAGCAATATAGTTTTTTCTACACTGCACACAAACAGTGTGCTTACAAGAAAACTAGATTTTCCCCATTAAAATTAATTAAGCAGCAAGATGCGACAAAATGTGACGTGATCTAGTTTTGTCGCATTGAATCACTAGACTGTGAACAGTTCGAGCACTGATTATAAGACGCTGTTCAGATTTATTTACACTACAATGTGCAAAGCAACACAAGACAACTGATTTGCTCCTTCTAAAGCTGTTAAAACTGCATGCAACACAATGCAACGTGAAAAAGCTTGACATTTTGTGCGTGCAGTATAGACAGCTTTGTTGATTATAATGAAAGCGAACACTTTGTTCGACATTACAAGAAATGCAACGCATGAAAAATAGATTGCTCCTGTTATAATCACTGAAAATGTCTACTTTGCAATTTCACAATGCGCAGCAACAAATGCGACATGCATGAGTTTGCCATTTAATGAAAATGATTGTTTCCTTGCACAGCCATGCTTATTTTCTTGATTATAACGGTAAGGATATAGTTTGGTCCTGCAAGCTCACAATGTGATGCAACACATGCAACATGGTAAGCTTGCTGTTAAAAATGTGAAACATCTTGCGTCGGTGTGAATATAGTTTGGTCACTTCACTCGGTTGTGGTGTAGACACCGTGATAGGCAGCAAGCTTTCCCGCTTGCACATCTCACACTGGTGTGGTTTTAGTTTGCGACATTTGCTGTCATGGCATTCACACGCTTGGCCTCATTCGTTATGCTGTTTACTCCCTTTTTGCTTTTGCTTTTGCCCTGAACCTTTTGTCTTTTTCCACTGTAACGTCTGGGTCAGAGGTTGATGCAAGGACAGTATTGGCTCACCAGCCATAACAATAAAACAAGAGTGAAAATAAAGCCAGAGCATTCGGTGACCTAAGATAAACCACCAGCTTTGGCTACAGGGTAAAACGCTGTTAGCCTTAAGGTGCAATGTCCTTTCCTGATTATGATGTAATGCAGATAACGAAACAGATTTTTTTCTAGGGTTCAAACCGGGCCAGTTACTGTAGGAACGCTGAAGCAATCGATCCCCAATGCGACCCCAGAGAAGTCAGATGATACAGTTATAGTTTCTTCATTTTTTTGCCTTTTAGTTGGTCTTTGTTTTGTTTCGTTTATTTTTTTTTCACCAGTGGAAGGTTATGTAATTCTGTATGATAAATCCCCGTGGGTGGCATATTTATTTTAATGGTTCTCTATGTTGGCGGAGGGGAGCAAAACATTCAACTCTTGGTTACAAGAAAACCTTCAACATGCACAATTAAAGTGCATCTTATTCTGATGTTTATTAAAAGCTGTACTTGCCAGCTCTGTTCCTAAACCTACTGATCTTTCTTCCTAGACGGCACTAGACTATCATAAACGTGACGCCAAGACTGTTCCAAAGGATTTGTGCATTATTATGCTGCTTTCCAAGATGCCTTGTTTTGCATAAATTCATGCAGCAGATATCCTTCAGGGAGAATTTAATCCCAGAATGTATTACGACAAGCTCAGTGAAAAAACCTAAGATGACAATGAGAGCAATACAGTTCTATTTTAACACCAAAGCTATCACTAAAGTAGTTAAATCATAACAAATTACCATTATATTCATTATTTGTGAATGCTGCAATTAAAATACAAACTATTTTGTAATGAGTAATTATGACTCCAGTGCACTTTGCGTGAGAAGTTGCTGCCTATGTAGATTGTTTCAAATAAGTCATATATGCTTGAGAAGGTAGCATTTATGTAGACAACAATGCAGCTCACTAGGTTTTTGAGCAGAGCTCGAGAGAGTCCAGACATTTATGTTTTTCCTGGCAATAAAATGTCTTTAAATGATGCATTGTATTTCCCTCATACCCTTTTTCTGTGACTTTATTATAAAGAAAAACATGCATTTTTTCTTTTCCATTCAACATCCGATTTTTTTGGTGTGTGGCTATTCTGATTTCAAGCATTTCTGCATGGCCCTCAGCGTCATCTCATTTCAAGTGTCCTTTTTTGCTGCCACATCTTTACTTATTACCAGTACTTTTGCATGGCATTTTATTGGCGAGGCATATTCCAATGTGTGCAATGTAAGTTGCATATAAATATTTAAATGTAAAAAGAAAGAAATTAAAATGGGCCACAATAAATAAAAACTAGTAATGCTTTTAAAATGTCCAGCGTAAAATAACTTAAATTGGACGTTCTCAAATATAAGAATAAACAGAGCTCCACATTCTGTGATCAATCACATCAGTTTTTTTCTTTTGGTTCCGTGACATTTACGATTTACATTATGCTAGTTGCAAGAAATTGCAACACATTGTGACTGAAACAAATCTCAGGGAAGGCGTTTCGGTGTCCTTTTGTTTCCTTTTTGCTTAGTGCTGGTAAATGTCATGTAAATGTTTTCGCTGCACCATGTTAAAATCGCCTGATGAGCGCTGGTCGAATTGGCTAACTTGGCCCATGCGGATTGCACCCAATTCCAGTCTTAATAGACAGCATGCAACCTCACGTTGCTTCCGAACACAGCCAAATGACGTTGATGCCTACCTGACACAACTTGAATTCGCCAGATGTTATGCACACAGATATCGGGTGTGTTTTTTATGCAGCGAGCTCTTATAACACTAATATCTACAATCCCATTAGCGTGTTTGACGTTTGATTGGTAAATGGTGAGACTCTTGATTTCTGACGCTTTTAACACAGGTATTGTAGATGCTTTGTGCTTTCGTACTAATTCAGAACGTAGTGAAATGTTTCTTTGAGACAAGTTTTTTCGTTTATGTGCATGCCTATTGTTTTGTATGTGGTATTACTGCATTCAGATTATTTTTGTTTTTGTTTTTTTCCTTCTCACCTATTCCACAATGCAATGCTGTCCCCATGATGCACCTCTGCTTGCTGTTACCTGTATGTTAATACGCTTGAATCCCATTGGCCCACTGCCATCATGTGCTCGCTGCCTGCTATTAAAAGACTCAGTCGACTGCCAAAGCAATGAAGCGACCCCTCGAGGCATCTGTAGATCTGGTACTATGACCTTTCACCTTTTGCTTTGCATGTAGCTTTTTTAATGTACTGTAGCGACTGACAGAAGTTTTTAATTTGGCTTCTTTGTTTTGATATAAACAGTAAAAGTCACATTGTAGTCAATTTTGAAGAAAGAATGTTGTGTCGTCTTTCAAAGTAAAGTAGCTTTATTTAGTAAACGTAAGTGCCTTGCTTAAGTATCTAGCGACGGTTGTCGTCGTCCTTGTGTAAAACGGAGCGATGCAGCTTCCAGTCAACATGTGCATGGATATAGAAGTGGTGCAAGACTCGTTTAACTGGTGCATGTTCTCTTTCACGCTCAGGCGTTTCCCCATGGAGTCCTGCAGCCCCTACCAAAGAGACAGGCACTAGAAAAGAGTAACGGGGCCAGCACGCTCTTCAACCCCAGTGTCTTGCACTACCAACAGGCTTTGGCCAATGCACAGCTCCAGCAGCCCACCGCTGCGTTCTTTCCCACAGGTGAGAACAGACACACATGCACACACACAAACCCAAACACTCCTCCAGCACTGCTTTGTATTAATCCCTGGGTCACCCTCTAAACGTTACACCCTTTTTCTCTTCCCCGATCCTGGCGCAAACGTCATAACCGAGGCTTTTAAACAGCAACGTGTCCCAATTTTGCATGCAGTGTGTGTGCACGGAATACTAATGCATAACGTTTTTTTAGAAGGGAAAATACAGACATTATTTCGAGAGCACTGCTGACTTTAATTTGGACAGTACTGCTGGGATACTTTGATCTAAAAATGATAGCCGGCCATAGATAAAATTAGAAAAATTCTAATCTAATCTAGAGGCGGTTTGATCTGCATGCTAAAATGCATTTACAAATGTACTGATACAGCGCAATGATTTTATACATACATATATATATATATATATATATATATAGATCGATTCCCATCAATACTGGTCAATACATAATGTATTACAGTTTTTGATTGCAATTATTGTTGTTGAGTAAAAATTTTGTTTTATTAAAATATTAATTTAAATAAAATAAAATAACAAATATATGAATAAAAGTGGCTTGCTAGTGGCTGAGGCAACTTTTCTTGATGTGCTAAAATAATTCAAACTAAAACTGAAATGAAAATTAAAAAACATTAATAGACATTCATAAAAAACAAAATAATTCAAACAAAAAATGTTAATAAAAAAAGTTTCAAGAAATAAAAACTAATTCAAAATAAAACTAATTCTAATATCTCAGTGGTGCTAAAATAGCATTGCATTTTTTTTAGAATTAATTTAAATAAACTTTGACATTTGTCTTTCACTACAAAATTGCAGAAATTACAAACTTGTGTGTATTAATAAATATATATAATATTTTGAACACAAAAAATATATAAATATATATTATACATAAAATGTAAGTGTAAATATTTTAAAACATTCTTTATTTCAAATATAGAATTCGCGGATGCTGATTATTATTATTATTATTATTTTTTTTTACCTAAATGAATAATTTGCCTGGCCGATGAAATTGCTGTAACATTTTAATAACTATATTATATATTTTTAAAATATTTACTCAATATAAAAAATGACTAGAATAAATTAAAATTATTATAAAACAAATTTTTGTCCTATATAATATAGTATAATATTATATTTTTCATTTTAATTCATTTAATATAATATAAATAAATAATATTTTTTTCTGAGATGCCTTTAATATGTTTTGATTATTGCATGTGATCAAAGTTTAAAAATATGAGAAATGTATTCAGCGTAAAATAAAGAATAGCCATATATATATTCCACCTACTCTGGCTCTGTACCTGTAGGCGTACACACTGCAGTATTTTTATAACAGTAAACACAGATAAAGCTCTCCGTATGTAGGGTCTCAGAGCGAGTCCGGCTGTCTAATCCCTCGTAGGTGTATTTTGTCATCACACACCCACATGGTGGTTGGGTTTCTTTTCACCGTCCTCCTGTGCCCCCATTCCTCCCTCTTCTCCAGCTCTGGGGCTTTTGTAACAGCACTATGTCTATTTTAACCGTAGGAGTGGCTGTTGGCTCACCGCATGACTCTCTTGTGTGTGTGTGCGAGTGTGTGGCTAGTTTTTTGCCCTGTTGCCCTCTTCCTCTTCTCCTACACTGTTTCCCTGCGCTCTAATTTCACAATGCTAAGCTCCTGTCCTCTCATTGCGGCCCTTTGCGAATATTGATCCAGTTTATCTTCCCGGAATACGCTGAGTTTTTACCGGAATGACGACACGGTGGAGCGCGTGATCTATAATGACAAGCCTAATTGGATTTGTATGGCATGCTGAATACTGAATCTCTGGCTCTGTGTCTAATATGTTTTTCTTCCCTATTAACCTCTCTCCACTCTTCACTGCATGGTCACAGGGTCAGTTCTGTGCATGGCTCCTGCTAGCAGCATTGGTAGGTTCCTCCTCTTCCTGTCTGTGTTTGTCTGTGTCTGTTTTCTCCAGCTCACGTAGAGATCTAGTCGCCCTTGCAGGTGATTTGAAGCTCGAGACACCAAAAACACCAAATTAGCATCAGTTTTCTGCTTTATTCTGCTTCTGTTCACCTGCAAGAGCACTCGGTTTGTTTGAAATATTCACATTTCTCTTTCTGGGGTTTTGCAGTTTAAAGTTTGTTTAAGTGCATATTTAATATACTTATTATTAGTGTTGTTATAGTAGTTCTGTATGTTTTATCTATTCACATATTTCAGTTTGTTCTAATTACTATTTTTATTATTATGTATATTTTATCAGTTTGTTTAGATTTAATTTCTAATAACATTTATTATTAATAATATTGTTTACCATAAGTCTACATATTTTATTTATTCATGTTAACCAGATTATTTTAAATTATTTTAATAAAAGTAATAATAATAATAATTATTATTATTATTGGAATTATATATATTTTATACATTATTATTCAGTTTGTTTTAACTTATTTCAAATTCCAATATTTTTTTAATCTTATTTGAATTATAGGAATTATATGTATTTTACATTCATTCATTCTAAATTATTTTTTGTGGATTTTATTTTAATTTTACTGTAAATTTAAAGTTTATAATTTTTAAATTCATATAAATTTTACTTTTAAATTTTTACAGTATTATTAATATTATTTAATTGTTTTAAATTGTAATTCTTTATATTTTATGTATTCCATTCATTCTAAATTAATTTTTATTATTATTGTTTAAATATATTTTACATTTTTACTGTGGTCTTTTTACGTTCACTTTTTATATACAATTCATATATATTATAACTTTTATTTTTACAGTCACCATTATTATTCTAATTGTTATTAATATCAGTTGATTGTTGCAAACAGTCATTGGTTTGTGTGAATGATAGGCTTGTGTAGAGTTGATTGGGAAATTTGATCAGTTTCCTAGAGAAAGAGTGGAGTCGATCCTGAACTTGTGTGTAGTTTTCCGTAGATGGCAGGATCAGTGCTTAAAGAAGTGTGAAACCGCTCGTGCACGAACCGCTCACGCCAGACTTCTCTGGGTACAAACTGATAATGCTGTTAAATTTCC
Source organism: Carassius carassius (assembly GCF_963082965.1). NCBI lineage: Eukaryota > Metazoa > Chordata > Actinopteri > Cypriniformes > Cyprinidae > Carassius > Carassius carassius. The sequence continues at coordinate 2,149,542 of NC_081761.1, forward strand.
TTGAGGTGATTTATAATCAGCCTTTCTCCTCTTCTTTTGTTGTTAATGGTTTTGTTTCCCATGCTTCTCTCGCTTTGCATCGTGATTGCATGCCATCCGCTGGTTTAACCTAACGATGGCTTGCTGCTCTGTGATATACACCATTGCTAAACGACCAAAACAAACTACAAAAACCCTACCAACCAACCAAACACCTGTTTCCATAATGCTCCACCTACCTGTTCATTGCTTCCATGGTTCCCTTCCTGAAAAAGTACCCATGATGTACAGTGCTACGCCTGCTACTGTCTCTGCAGCAACAACTCCTGCCACAAGTGTCCCCTACGCAACAACAGCACCAGCCAATCAGGTTTGCTCCTTTTAAAAGCTTTCTTTCATGAATCCCTGAGCTCTGAATAAGCACTTTGCTACAAATTCATTCCGCGGTCGCCATGGCGATCAGTGCACAATCTCCCGGCAAAACCTGGCACTTGCGCTCAGTTCAGTGCTTATTCAGAGCTCGCACATTGGCAAATAGTAGTTGTGTTGTGTTGCATTATTTTCTCGTTTTGTTCTGCATGTCCTTGCTTTGTTTTGATGTCAAGATATCCTTCCTCATCTACACACACACACACACACACACCGGCTAAAAATAGACATGCCTCACTCCGTTCTAGTTCTATTATTAATGTCCGTCTCAGGCTTCAGGAAAGCAGGCGTCCAGCGAACAGTCAATTTAACAATGTTTAATAACCCGATAATGATAGTAGTATTTTAATATTGTTGAATAACTGAATAACAAACAGCATTTTAAATTAATAATAATAATACAATTGATTATTCGTTTTTTAACACTGTTATTAAATTCATAAATATATGGAAATAATTATCATTTTAATCCCTAACATTTTAAATTAATAATCATAATAATATATTTTTTTACTGTTTAACCACTTATATTAAATTCTTAAATATATATTTTTTTAAATGATTATTTTTATATAAAAGTTTTTACATAAAAAACACTTTTTAAACGAATTACATATTTAAATAATAATAATTATTATTTTTTGTATTATTATTGTTAATAGTTTAAAAATATAGTACATTTCAAAATCACAGAAATTAATGTGAATGATTATATTTTTAAATAATTTTTTTTTTATAAAAAAAAGTTTTTTTAAACATCATTACATTTTTTTATAGTAATTATTGTTATTATTATTTTTATTATTATTATTAATAGTTTAAAAATACAGTATGTGAACATCAATTTTCCTTTATATATTAACACTATGAGTAGTAATGGTTTTATATATAACATTTTACTTAATAACATTATTTTAAAATCTGGTAATAATAATAATCCCGTGACATTTATTTACACTTGCTTATTAACTTCAGCAAAAAATGCACCCATCATAGCTGCGATGTTAAAAAAAGATCCTCTTTGGTCCGCTCCCTTTCTTCGGGTATTGTTCATGCAAGGAGACTTCCAGCACTTTTAGACGAAGCCTTCCTGTCAGCGAGCAGCATTTCCTGTTGTTCCAGGGCTGCATCAGGAACTGGGACATACGTCCAGGTTATTTGTAGTCTTGTCATGTGAAACTGAACCTGTTTCCTGAGGGGCTTCTGCCAGACACTTCCAGGCTCTGTAGCGCCACCTAGCAGGAGAGAAATCTGAGCAGAGAAGATGTGCTTCCTGCAGTGTTTTCAAAGCATTTTAAATTAATATAATAATAATAATAATAATAAATGATTTACCGTTAAACTACTGTTAAACTAGTTCTTATATATATTTCATCTGTTTTTGCTTACATTAAACTCATTCTTGTAATCTAATTCTTAAATATTATTAAAATGATAATTAAATTTAATTATAATAAAAATTTAATTTTTATTCATAAAAAAAATTATAATTCAGTAATTTTTTTAATCTAATTTTTTTTTTAAATAACATTTTACTTTATTTTAAAATAAATTTTAAAATCCATTAATAATAATAATGCCATTTCATTTATTTTAATTATTTGCCAATTTAAAAACAACAGTATATTTAAATAATTTCTGTTGTCATTGTTGTTATGAATTAATTTAAAATATTGTAAATGACAAAACCTCAGAGAAATAAATGATAAAACTGTAATAATAATAATGACAAAAATTATGATAATCATAAGAATTAATTTTATTTAATAATAATATATTTGTATATATTTTTCATTTATATATTGCTCATTCATATTTTATATTCTATTCTATTATGTATTATTTGTTTTGTTTCAAATTATTTGAAATTCAAATGATTTATTATTTTGAGTCCAGCAGGAAGAAATGTAAGTAAAAATGTGATAAAACGGTTTAATAGAGAGAAGTGTCTCCATTACAGGTGGCTCGGATGGAAATATTATTTTCTTCAGAATAACAAGCCCAGCACAGAAACCGTTCAGAAAGTAAATATAGCCCATTTAAATTTCATGTTGGCTTGAGACATGCATTGCATGACTTTCAAAATACAAGCATTAATATTTATATCATACATTTAGCAGATGCTTCCATTCAGAATAGCTTGAGACTCATGATGTTACACAGAGGCCTTTTCTGTGGAGTTTGTTTGCGTCAGTCTCAGACCCAGACAGACACCGCTGACTCATCACCGCCAGCACTGACCTCACACATGACTTTAATTATACAGAGAGAGAGAGAGAGAGTGTGATAGAGAGAGAGAGAGAGAGAGAGTGTGTGTGTGTGTGATAGAGAAAGAGAGAGAGAGAGAGAGAGAGAGAGAGAGAGTGTGTGTGTGTGTGATAGAGAGAGAGAGAAAGAGAGAGAGAGAGAGAGAGAGAGTGTGTGTGTGTGTGATAGAGAGAGAGAGAGTGTGTGTGTGTGTGATAGAGAGAGAGAGAGAGAGAGAGAGAGAGAGTGTGTGTGTGTGTGTGTGATAGAGAGAGAGAGAGAGAGAGAGAGAGAGAGAGAGTGTGTGTGTGTGATAGAGAGAGAGAGAGAGAGAGTGTGTGTGTGATAGAGAGAGAGAGAGAGAGAGAGTGTGATGGAGAGAGAGAGAGAGAGAGTGTGTGATGGAGAGAGAGAGAGAGAGAGAGAGAGAGTGTGTGTGTGTGTGTGATAGAGAGAGAGAGAGAGAGTGTGTGTGTGATAGAGAGAGAGAGAGAGAGAGAGAGAGTGTGTGTGTGATAGAGAGAGAGAGAGAGAGAGAGAGAGTGTGTGTGTGTGATAGAGAGAGAGAGAGAGAGAGTGTGGGAGAGAGAGAGAGAGAAAGTGTGTGATAGAGAGAATTTTGAATTTTAACAGAACTTATTACAAATACATCTCACAGTACAATTAAATTACACTGTGCATAAATATTAAGAGCAACCTCAACTCACAATAAATGTGTAAAAAACAAATCACCTTCAGATACAAAACACAAAGCCTCGTTGCAACACCAAATACCTTCAAAGGTAATGAGATCATCCATTTGCTTGTAATAAGCAAAATCAATCAATATTCTTGCTTTCACCATGTTTGAAAACATTGCTACTACATTCTGTCCCAAATTTTGCTCAACTTTCTTTTTTCTACTTATATAAATAGCCAATTTTGCTTGGCCTAAAACACAATTTAACAACTGACACACAAATCTGTTTTTCAACACATATTTAAAACCCAAAATAAATAACACAGTAGAAAAAGTTTCGTTACACCTCTGAAAAATTACTTCTAAAAGCAAAAAGAAAGGGTTGATCGAATCTCCAGATGTTGAGCCGTTGCTTCATCATTCATGAAATCCATTCCTGATACTTCCAGTAACTGTCCCAAAGGGATGATTTTACTGTCAGTGAGTGTCTTGTTAAGTCCTGGGTACAGTCCACTGGCAGACAAATCCAGACGTGCCCCACGGATTAAAGGCTCTTCTAACAACCAATGAAGTGACTCTGAACCCTCTGTTTTTTTAAAAACAAAAAGACTCCACACCTTAAAGAGGTTTCTATAAAAAACTGGTAATCCAGAAGTGTTCAATTTCAGTGGGTCGAGTAAAAAAAGAGTTTTATCTAGTCCCAGATTCTCAAGTTTACGTAAAATCACATATGCAACAGCACACCGTCTACATTCAGCTGAACCAAGAAGAAGTTTTTGAATGAATTGCAACCGAAAAGTTGCTACTCTACTTTGAAGATGAATTAAGCCCTGTCCACCCTCCTCCTTAGGCAAGAATAAAACATTCTGTGGAATCCAATGCAATTTATCCCAGAAGAAGTCTACTAAAATTGCCTGGATTTTTACTAACAGATGCGATGGAGGGTCAATACATGCAACCCTATGCCATATTGAAGAAGCGACTAAATTATTTATAATTAATATACGCCCTCTATATGACATTTTTGGAATTAACCATCTCCATTTATCCAGGCGGCCTTTCACTCTTTCAATGACTCCTTCCCAATTCTTTTGCACTGTTAACTCATCACCAAAATACACTCCTAAGTATTTAAAACCTGATTTTCCCCAAACTAACCCATATTTGCTGTAAAAGTGGCTCTATTGCCAAAGAGTAGAGCATACCAGACAATGAACACCCCTGCCTGACACCTCTATGAACTTTAAAAGGAGCACATAAACCACCGTTCACTTTCACAATACTCTCAACGCCACTGTAAAGAACTTTAATACAATTTATAAAATTTTGACAAAACCCAAAAGCCTCTAAAACTCTCCACAAATAGCGATGTTCAACATGGTCAAATGCTTTCTCCTGGTCTAATGAGATTAACCCACAGTCTAGATTCACCATCTTGGAGACCTCTAAAATATCCCGAATCAAAGAAACATTGTCAAATATTGACCTACCAGGAACACAGTAGGTCTGGTCAGGATGGATGACACCATCCATCGCTCCTGCTAGCCTGTTAGCCAAGGTTTTCGAGAGCAGTTTGTAATCGCTACAGAGTAGCGAAACGGGCCGCCAGCACTTTATGTCCGTAAGGTCTGCTTTCTTGGGCAGGAGGGTAAGCACTGCTCTACGGCAGCTCAAGCTTTCATTCAATACCTCCAGAAGGTCTTCTCTCAGTTCTGACCAGAAGGACTTATAAAAGTCTACTGGCAGGCCGTCAATGCCTGGCGCCTTTCCAGACTCCATTCCTTGTAGAGCCTTGTACATTTCGCCCATGCTCAAAGCACCAGAGATCTCAGCATTGACTTCCTCAGACACCTGGGGTAAGTCGCTGAAAAAATCGCTGTCACTCCTGTATTCTGGCCCAAGTTCGTTTTTATACAGGTTTTCATAGAACACAACTGCTCTCTTGCGAATGTCCGCAAAGTCTGTCAATAAACCTCCAGACTCATAGCGCAGAGCATGGATGACTCTGCTCTGACCGTTCTTTTTCTCCAGGTTAAAAAAGAACTTGGATGGAGCATCCATTTGGTCCACACTCTGGAACCTTGACCTGACCAGAGCCCCCTGTGTTTTGATGTTCAATAAATCAGCCAACTGTGTCCTTTTCTTTGACAATGAATCTAAATACCTCTGGCCATCAGTCGACTCAGCTAATTCTAGAAGTTTTAAAATGTCAGTCTCCAAGGTGTTCATAATCAAACTTGTCTCTCTAGTGACGTTTTGAGTATACTGCTAACAAAATTGTTTTATTTGGGCTTTCCCAAAATCCCACCACTGTCGTAGAGACTTAAAAGAACCCTTTGTGGTTCTGAACTCATCCCAAAACAGTTTAAACATGTTCTTAAAGTACCTGTCACTTAACAAAGTAGTGTTAAGCTGCCAGTATGCACTTCTTGGTTTAACGGAGTTTAAAAACACAGAACACAGCACCATACTGTGATCAGAGAAACTCACTGGGGTAATTAAACATTTCTTTACAATATTACAGTGATGCTTAAAAACATAAAACCGATCCAATCTTGCCAGCGAAATCACACTGTCACGAACATGAGTCCAAGTATACTGTTTTTTTGCCCCATTAAACTGTCTCCAAACATCACATAGCTCATGGGTTTTGAGAAACTGGATCAAACGATTACGAGACGGCAAGTGAGGTTCAATATGGTTTCTGTCCAAGTTTGACTGTGTACAGTTAAAGTCACCACCCACGAATAAATATTCTTCTACACAGCATTTTTGTAAGACTGAAAACAAAGTATTTAAAGTAGCATTCTTTCTATTGGTGCAGTTAGAATATACACGCAGATAAAAACAAAAATAAAATTCTCAAAAATAGCTCTTACTTTTAAGAGCCTGCCCTTGACTACTTCATCAACCTGATAAGAAGTTGGATTAAAAGCCTTAGAAAAAAGAATAGCCACCCCTCCGCTAACAGAGGTGTTGTGGCTCAACACAGAGACCCCGTCCCACTCCTCAGCCCAATCAGATGCATTCCTTAAGTCACTATGCGTTTCTTGCAACATAAGAACATCTATTCTTTTTTGTTTAACTACTTGAAACTTAGCTGTTCTTTTTCTCATTTCTCTTACTCCATTTGTGTTTAAAGTCGCAATATTCACTTCACTCATACTTGGAGAAATGAAAGAGACTAAGACACAAATTAGCACTCCATAAACACACAACACATTACTAGCCAGGCTGCTATACTTTCTCACTGCCATCATTGGCATTGTCAGAAGTGAGTTTTCTCACAATCTTTTTTAGTCGATATAACTCCTTGTTTGTAAACAAACTCTCCGACATAAAAAACCTGGTTTTATCAATGAACTGCTTCGTGTCAGAAAAATAATCAGCTACACAGACCCCTCTCTTGTTTTTAGTAGCTTTTAAAAACAGTTTAATGTCTTCCACTTCACAACCTCGACTAGAGAAGTCACTCTGAGAGAGACTGACGCTAGAATCAGAAGATTCACTGTCACTTTCACCACAACAAGCATCCACGTCAGCTTTTTTAGCTCTAACCGTCTGAAACTCGACAGATGTTTTCCTTTTCGACGGAACTTTGAAATCAATCTGCTCTGTCTCCATTTCAATGCCATCACAAAAAGAATCGAGCAGTAAAACATTAGGTAAATTAACACTTTTTTGCGTATTCGATGTTTCAACATCACCCAGTCTATTTTCCTCAACCACATTTTCAGGTTCATTTACCTGGATCGCCGCACTCTCGGCCGCGGTCGGATTCTCTGCAGCTCTTTCCTCCACCGCACCTGTCCCCGCTGCACCTGTCCCCGCCGCTCCCGTCTCTGTCGCACCTGTTCCCGCTGCACCTGTCCCCGCCGCTCCCGTCTGTGTCACACCTGTTCCCGCTGCACCTGTCCCCGCCGCTCCCGTCTGTGTCGCACCTGTTCCCGCTGCACCTGTCCCCGCCGCTCCCGTCTGTGTCGCACCTGTTCCCGCTGCACCTGTCCCCGCCGCTCCCATCTCTGTCGCACCTGTCCCCGCTGCACCTGTCCCCGCCGCTCCCGTCTCTGTCGCACCTGTTCCCGCTGCACCTGTCCCCGCCGCTCCCGTCTCTGTCGCACCTGTTCCCGCTGCACCTGTCCCCGCCGCTCCCGTCTCTGTCGCACCTGTTCCCGCTGCACCTGACCCCGCCGCTCCCGTCTCTGTCGCACCTGTTCCCGCTGCACCTGTCCCCGCCGTTCCCGTCTCTGTCGCACCTGTTCCCGCTGCACCTGTCCCCGCCGCTCCCGTCTCTGTCGCACCTGTTCCCGCTGCACCTGTCCCCGCCGCTCCCGTCTCTGTCGCACCTGTTCCCGCTGCGCCTGTCCCCGCCGCTCCCGTCTCTGTCGCACCTGTTCCCGCTGCACCTGTCCCCGCCGCTCCCGTCTCTGTCGCACCTGTTCCTGCTGCACCTGTCCCCGCCGCTCCCGTCTCTGTCGCACCTGTTCCCGCTGCACCTGTCCCCGCCGCTCCCGTCTCTGTCGCACCTGTTCCCACTGCACCTGTCCCCGCCGCTCCCGTCTCTGTCGCACCTGTTCCCGCTGCACCTGTCCCCGCCGCTCCCGTCTCTGTCGCACCTGTTCCCGCTGCACCTGTTCCCGCCGCACCCGTCTCTGTTGCCGGCCGAACCGCGTCTGACGGACCAGACTCGACCGGCTCACTAACATTAACGCCATCAGCCGCTGCGCCGTTTTCCGTATTTTTCCCAGGACAGACACGGTGCAAGTGGCCCGCTAATCCGCATTTAAAGCACTTCATCTTGTCCGTGGTAACATAAACGACATAATCAAACTCGTCCACTTTTATATGCAGAGAAAGATCTAAATCCTCGTCATCTTTTAGGATCATGTAAACGAATCTCCTAAATGAAACCACATGTTTCAAAAGAGGAGATCCACTAACAATCGGTATCATTTTAATACTTGAGAGCAATTTTCCATATCGAGGATAAAATTCTGACCAAACAGAATTTCGACAACAACTTTTTTTGATGGCATAGAAAGTGGTAGAACATGAGTAAAAAGATTCTCAATCACTATAACATTCTCAACTAGGTCATTTGCCTTTTCAACAGAGCTAAGAAAGATGACAATGGCACTGTTCATTCTGGAGGCCGACATGATATGTTCATGCCCAACAACCTCTCCTGCAGCCAGGCAACAGTCTTCCACGCTCACCGCGGCCGCCACTTTTACTCCATGGTGCCGTGTGAGTTTACTCAAACCTTGCATATGTGGGGCCGTCATGCTGCCCGCAAAAAAAAGCACGGTAGCACGCGGCCCAAACCAACAAATACACCACCACTTCTTAACACTAACCCATACAAGAAAGAAAGAAAAAAAGAAAGAAAAAAAGAATTCACTCACAAGCTCCAATTCACTCGCAAACGCTCCTCTCACACTCAGCAGTCACACGTCACACCGGAAGTGAGAGAGAGAGAGAGAGAGTGTGTGTGTGTGTGATAGAGAGAGAGAGAGAGAGAGAGAGAGAGAGAGAGAGAGAGTGTGTGTGTGTGTGTGATAGAGAGAGAGAGAGAGTGTGGGAGAGAGAGAGAGAGAAAGTGTGTGATAGAGAGAGAGAGAGAGAGAGAGAGAGAGAGAGAGAGAGAGTGTGTGTGTGTGTGTGATAGAGAGAGAGAGAGTGTGTGTGTGTGTGATAGAGAGAGAGAGAGAGAGAGAGAGAGTGTGTGTGTGTGTGTGTGTGTGATAGAGAGAGAGAGTGTGGGAGAGAGAGAGAGAGAAAGTGTGTGATAGAGAGAGAGAGAGAGAGAGAGAGAGTGTGTGTGTGATAGAGAGAGAGAGAGAGAGTGATAGAGAGAGAGTGTGGGAGAGAGAGAGAGAGAAAGTGTGTGATAGAGAGAGAGAGTGTGTGTGTGTGTGATAGAGAGAGAGAGAGAGAGAGAGAGAGAGCGTGTGATAGAGAGAGAGTGTGGGAGAGAGAGAGAGAAAGTGTGTGAGAGAGAGAGAGAGAGTGTGTGTGTGTGTCTGATAGAGAGAGAGAGAGAGAGAGAGCGAGAGTGTGATAGAGAGAGAGTGTGATAGAGAGAGAGAGAGAGAGAGAGTGTGTGATAGAGAGAGAGACGGAGAGAGAACGAGACAGAGACAGAGAGAGAGAGTGATAGAGAGAGAGAGAGAGAGCAGCAGCGTCTCCTCCTGGACACAAAGAGCAGCGGCTGAAGATTTAGACTGATTTAATTCAAAGTATATTTAAATTGAAATCTTTTAACCACTGTCTACTTATTACTTATTTTGAAATAATGTAATTTAAAATAACCACATAGCTGTCAAATATCAAATGTTGTCCTAAAAGTTAAAAAAAAGTATTATTAAATAAATATTTATTATTAATGTATTTGAGTATGCTATCGTGTGTGTGTGTGTGTGTGTGTGTGTGTGTGTGTGTGTGTGTGTGTGTGTGTGTGTGTGTGTGTGTGTGTGTGTGTGTGTGTGTGTGCGTGTGTATAAATATATATATATATAAATGACATAAAAAAAACAATCAATAAAATATATTTTAAATCATTTTAAATAGTAAAAATTCACAAGATATTCACATTTAAAAATGTAAAGCTGTACAGAATTACTTATTTACTTATTTTATTATAATAACAAAATAGGTAAATTATTTAAAAAAGATAAGTATTATATAGTCTTTATATAACGTATTTGTTATTCTTTTAAAATGTGTTTTAAAATGTGTATTTACTATTATGAATTACAACAGTTATTTTATGTGTGTGTGTGTGTGTGTGTGTAATACATACACACACATACATACAGTAAATATAAATAAACTAAATACATTTAGATTATATTTTGACATCGTCAAAAATACATAATAAAACATTAATTTAAATAATGTGTTATTGTTTTTAACGTGTATTTACATTATTAGCATGTTTACTGTTGATAAATGAAATATCTATAAATTAACAAATAAACACAAGTTTTAAGAATTCATTCTAATAATATAATTATGTTGAAATGAAATATAATAAAAATTCCGTCTGATTATGAGTAGCATGTCATAGTTTGTCATTATGTCTTAATTAATACTTCATTTATTTGTTGCCCATCTGTCGGAGGCAGCTTTGTGTGTTTTTTTCTCTGCTAGTGATATACTTCTCCAGATTCCTGATTCAACAGGGAATACATTAAACCAGGACAGAAAACTTCACGTGTTCTTTAAATACAGTAGTCTGAAATAAATGATATATTAGCTGAACCTGACTGACATCACATACATCCCGATCCAACACGACATAGAGTCGCTCGCTTTCCTACATCAGCATCGTCTCATCAGGCTCTGTGTGACCTGCATGAACCCTCTCTGGCCTTGCTTTCCCATCATGCCTCGGTGCAGCCGGCTATCAAGCTTCCACACTGTCGTCTCGCCTCAATGCTCTGCTCACAACGCTGACGGTGTTTCATAGTAACTTTCCACTTTTTGTGACTAAACTAGGGTGCCACATGCTTCCTGATCACTGCAATTCTACTGTTTGGCTTGGGCTACTTCTGGAATACATATCAAGATGTTTTGGATCCAGGCAAAATATTAGTTATACTGGGAAACGAGACCAGCTTTCATAAAACAGTACTATTTATAAATTATATATGTAACCCTGGACCAGTTGTAAGGGTATTTTTTTTATTATTATTATTATTATTTAAAAGCATACATAAGGTTAACTGAATAAATAAGCTTTCAATTGATGCATAGAGGACAAACTTTGGTACAGCTATTTGAATATCTGGAATCTGAGAGAATAAAATCTAAATACTGAGAAAATCATCTTTAAAGTTGTCCAAATTAAGTTCTAAGCAATGCATATTACTAATCAAAAAATTTGTTTTTATATATTTATGGTAGGAAATTTACAAAATATCTTCATGGAATGTGATTTTTAACTTTCTGTTCTTTAAACAATCCTGAAAAATAAGATGCACCACGTTTTCCACAAAAATATTGTTCAGCACAACTGTTTTCAACATTGACAATAATCAGAAATGTTTCTTAATCTAGAATGTTTTCTATAGGATCATATTACACTGAAGACTGAAAAAAATTCAGCTTTGATCACATCAGTGAATTACATTTTAAGAGATATTCACATAGAAGACAGTTTGTTTATTTATTTATTTTGTATTTTTGATCCAATAAATGCAACTTTTATTAACATAAGAGACTTGAAATGCTCTAAACTTTTCCACTTTCGTTTGCAAACAAGACGCTTACTTTTTATCCAACTCCTTTGCGTTCGCTGCTTTCCACACCTGAGAACACTACACACGACTTTCTAGGGAGCATTTGAGTCACTACCGTACAAACGAGAGCTCATAACCACTACATTAACATGCATACGCTCAGTAATTAGCATGCACATCCCTCGCTCATGCCGTCTATATCCACACACATGCAGACGACACATAGCTGTCAATCAGAGCACTAAAGATCGACTGATGCTTCTTAACAAGCCTTTACTAATATTCCCATGCCGTTTTGTGTTTTTTCTCTCTTCTGTTTGCGCAGATCATCTTGAAGTAAACCACCGAAGAGGAACAACGGGGTGTCAGGAAGCTGCTTTGAGAAACCCAAAAAGATCCCCGTGTAAATACGACCTACCCTCCTCCCCTTTAGAATTACAGCAACCTGCATGCTAAAGCGTAACACACAGAACACACACACCGTATACCTGTTAATTCTCGGAAAGGTGACTCAACCGATTTCTAACTTAAAAAAACGAGACTAGAAAATATAAACGAGTATCTATAAATATATATGTATGTTAATGTACAGCACGTTTCATAGAGGCATAAGTGAGATTTCATCCGAATGATCGGTCACCCGTCAGATAATGTGTATTTTTCTCCCATAGTTGTTTTAAATACAAATGCACAATGAGTGAGCGACGAGCGAGGGGACACACACACACACACACACACACACACATGGTTTGCACTGTCAGAAATAGTGCTTAATAATAAGTGCTTGATTGTCTTGAACGGGAGGACGTCTCCTGCAGAGGATGTCTTAAACTTCCCCATGCACCCTCTAGAGAGGGGAAATAGGGACTTTGTTTCTTATTTTAATTTACAAAAACACAGAATGTGACATGGCGTACACACAGAAGATTGTCTACTGGTCAAAATGCACCTCCCTTCTTGGACTCGAGCTGTCTTTGGAAAGATGTTATTCCCAACTCTTCATCCCCACTGGCCAAAGAAAGGTTTACAAGGACACAAAGCGCATACTGATTTGAAAACCTGTCAGTGTCGCGAGTGCGAATGTGGCAAACCGCGTGCCATGCAACCACGTTTCTGTCTGCGTCTCTCCTAAAGTACTGTGTTTCACTCTTTCCTTTTTTGTTTTAAATGGACGCTGAATGATTTCGATGTGTCTGTGGAAACACTGGCCATCTGGGAGTCGATTCTGGCTTCTATCCCGTGCCAAGGGCTTATTGAACATTAAACTGGAGAGCTGCTGTAAACAAACTCACACACGAAACGGACTTCTTCTCCAAATTGTCTGGGGCCTGTTCGTAGTCCCACTCACACGGTGCCCAGCGAACGGAAATGACGAGGGGGAAACATTGCAGTAGACTATCTTTGAGGCGTTGTGAATGGAGAGCCCTGCGCTCTCGCCGATAAACCTGTTTTATTTGATAAACAGTAGAAGTGCCTAAAAAAATCTATTTTACACAGCGAGCATCTTGAGAAGATGACTTTATGTGGGGTTTGGGGGTTATAAAAACATTCAAAGTGAAGCTCCCGAAATGATTTTGGCCAGACGAGTGATGAAAACAAAACAAAACAACAACAAAAAAGTTAAATGCATTTCATGCACATCATGGTCTGTTTCATTACACAATGTCGATGTTGCTAGAATTGGTGTGAGACGGCACAGGCAGAATGTTTGTTTTGTTGTACCGTGTTAGCTTTTATGCTTTCTTGGAGTAGGTGACATTGGAAATGTAAGGAACTTGGAGCTCAATGTCTGTAACACACGTGAAGTTTTGAGTTTGGTAAATGATTGTCATTGCAGTGTGTTCTTAACCAGTTATGTGGACTGTCTGTTAAAGGGACAGTTCATCCAAAATTTGCTGAAAATGTACTAAACTGAGATTTAGATGACTTTGTAATGTAGCATTGCATCACTCGCTCACCAGTGGATGCTCTGCAGTGAATGGGTGCCGTCAGAATGAGAGCGGATTAAAAACATCACAATAATCCACAAGTAATCCTCACCAATCCAGTCCATCAGCTACCATCTGGAGAATTTAAAAGCTGCATGTTTGTAAGAAACAAACTGATCATTATGGCTTTTTTTTAATTCAAAGTGAAAAAGTGTTCTGGGCTGAATCAGGAGAGAAATCTGCACAGATAAAGCACAGTTTAAACAGCTCTAAACAAATATCTGGTGGATTTTGATGTGAGAGACAACAGGAGATGGACTTTTTCACTGGAGGAAGTGTTGTTATGGACTATGAGCTCATATTTTAACCCAAAGCAATGGTTTGATGTTAACCCTTTAGGCGCCAGGGAATTTTTGGAAAAATGCTGGATTTTGACATCAAGCTTGAGGCTTGAAAGGGTTTGAAGATAGAGATCTACTGTAAATTAGAAAAATGTTGGGCATGATCGAAAGTTCATGTGGGGTTTAAATATACTGGTCTAATTTGCATATTATGACATCATCATGGGGCGGCAATCTTGAATTTCATAATATTTAGAAAATAGTAGATATTAAATTAATGTTTGAACTTGTTTGTATGTTTGTTTGGTTTTTGTCTTTTTATCCTCATTGCAAATTTCAGAAAAGAGCTAACCAACAATAAAGCAGGAGAAACAGACCGTCTTTATAATGGATTTGGTTCTGCTGAAGACATTAACTGATCGACTGGAGTGGTGTGGATTGTTTGTGGATTATTGTGATGTTTTTATCCGCTGTTTGGACTCTCATTCTGACGGCACCCATTCACTGCAGAGCATCCATTGCTGAGACACTGATGCAGGGCTACATTTCTCCAAACCTGAAGAAAAAACAGTCCCCTCAACATCTTAGATGGCCTGAGGATGAGGACATTTACAGCAATCTTAAATTTTTGGGGGTGAACTGCTCCTTTAACAAACACATTTTTTCATTTTCTTACTATAACAAATCATCTAACATCATTGTTTAGTTTTTATTTGGATGGTGTTTTACCTGGAATAGCGCGCTCAGCCTTCTTTCCTCCCTGATTTGTTATGGGTGAAGCATGTGTATCTGCATTGTGCGAGTGTGTTAGCGATCCAATCAGAACCATCATGTATTTTCATGGTGCTCGATTAACACAGACAATCCACGAAGAGATGTTTGGTTTCGCAGGAATATGGCACTGGTCTTAGCATTTTTGTTTTTAAATTCATGTCAATTTTTTTTTTCCTTTAGGGATTTTTTCGGTGTTGTCGCAAAAGTTACAGTTTTAATGTAATTTTTGACGTGGAAAGTGATTTAAATATATTTTATTGTCATTCTGTTCATTCTTTATTTTGTTTTGTTAAATACTAGAACACAGAACAATGGTGTAACCTATTTTAAAAATGAATGTAATTTATTAAGCCGGGCTTAGCTATGCGCAGCGGTCCTCGGCCAATCAGGAGCCGCTTCTAAATCTCTCGTTCGGGACGCCGCGTCGTAGCGTAAGCAAGGCTATAGAATTGCTTGTGTTATGTAAAAATGTTTATTGTATAGGTAATGTTTTACCAAAAAAAAAACTAAAATGGAAAAAAAACGAAGAAAAAAAACTCTGTAGTATGATAGTTATTTCATAATAATAATAATAATATTAAGTTGTTGCTGTGGCAACCTAAAAAGTTGCGAATACTACATTTTGGTATTTTTGTAAATGATGTAATTAAGTTTTTTTTTTCGTTTGTTCTTTTTATTTTCTTTTTTTTTTTTTTTTTTTTCCTAGAGCACTGTAAAACAATAGATTGTAAAGCAGATATTGGAACATTTCCTATTTTATGTCGAGATTATATTACCAGGAGATTTTTCGGTAGCATTTAACGGCATCTTCATTGGTGTAACATTTTATGATAGTAGTAAATACTCACTGATACAATAGTGTGACGTAACTTAAGAAACGACTCTAGTGTTGGGTTAAACTGAGTCCATTCCCCTTTTTGATTGACAAAGAATCTCAAGTACTTGTGAAGATTGTTTTTTTTTAATATATTATTTATGAACGTTGTCCTGGTTTGTTCAGCAACTTAAATGAATTAACGATTGCACTTTGATTTCATGTAACCGTATGATGTTCATTTCTAAAACAGATGCACAATGAATATGGTATGGCGACACGAATCAATGAAGGTTGTTTTATTGCTTTCGTTAAACCAGATAACTAAATATTCAATAAGCATCTTGCATGGTATTTTTATGTCAAATTAAGAAGTTATTTTCAATTTAACCTGAGAAAATAATAATAATAATAAAAAGAAATCTATTGAATGTTTCTATCTACATTATAAAAAAAAAAAATAAAAAAAACTGCACATGTGATGAAAGTAACGGGTGTCCTTAATTTGGGATTTCTTACACCCCAGACGAAATGTACAATGAGTTGTGGGACAAAACAATTGTTGACTGATTGTGAAAAAGCACTTTGGAATCAGTTGATATACTGAGCAGACACAGCGTATCCAAACACTTTGCCTTACCTTTAGTCTATTGTTTAAGCTTTTTGTGTTTCAGAGCTATTAATATGTGCTAGGGTGTCAACAGGTCTACTGAACTTACTTCTCACCTCCATTTATGTATGAATATATGCTATACCTATAACTAATGTAAGAGTTTTTAATGATTATTATTATTTCGAAGAATTGTCATGGAGAGGCCAAAGGGTTTGAAGGTGTTGATGCTTTTCAGTGCCCTTTCCTGTTTACGACGAGATGCCGTTCTCAAGGGATTGTGGGTATTTACGCTGTGCTGCTTGACTTCCATCAGTAATGCAGTAGCCCATCCACACACACACACACACACACACAGATAATACAAGAAGAAATTATAAACCAAGCCCTCTTTGGATAATATTAGTTTTCATGTAACCATTTTAAATGTTTTATTTGTGCATATATATTATGTGCTGTTTTATGTCATATAGTCAAATGTTTCCAGAAAAATAGTGTAAAATCTATTGAGACAAACTGAATAAAGGAAGAAAAAAGGACGTGTGTTTTTTTTTAATGCTTGATTGAGTTTCATTTGCATGAGCATGTGTGTAACTAGGAGTACCTTGGTAATACATTGGTTTCCCAAAAAAAAAGAAAGAATATGTTTATTTATATATATATATATATATATATATATATATATATATATATATATATATATAAACGTATTCTTTTTTTTTTTTTTGGGAATAGCCAAGTTTCCATCATCTTTTTGCACTGTTCTGTTGTCAATCAATGTTATTGTAATTTTTTGTAATATTTTCAGCCTTTTTTTCTATCTCTTTTATATTTTCCATCTTCATTTATATTTAAGTTAAGCTTTTAGTAATTTTGTCTAATTTAACTTTTTGCTCATTATTTCATTGTCATTTTAGTGGTTTTATATGTATATATCAAGAGAGAGATTTAGCTGAAATAGTTTTTAGTTAACTATAATAATATAAAACCCTGTTATCGACAGAGTGAAAATGCATTAAAAAAATGAAATTTGCGGTCTCCAAATTTGCTATTTTAACTGATAAAATGCTGTATGTTATGGTGATACTATGGCATATGAATATGGTTATCATTCAAATCTGACACATCTTGTTACCATGGTAGAACATTACTGTGAAATGAATACTATGGTATTATTTTAATATTTTTAAGCTGTGCTCTTGTATTAGTTATGATACTGAATTTAACAAGCCGTATATTATTAATTCTTACAATTAAAATGAATATTCATTGCACAAATTAATATTAATTGTATTATATTGTTTAAATATTTTTATTGTACATATGGTCCTTTTTGTAGCTTAAAACAAGCCTCAGTAGTAATTGCATGCAAAACAAAAACCAGCCAATTCTGATTTGTGTTGCATTGAAGAACAAAATACTGAATACTGATATATATATATATATATATATATATATATATTCTTCATTTTTGGCTGAACTAGTTCCAAAATCAATGCACTTTGGTGTAGCAGAATTTTATTTAATTTTGTTTCATTAGGACAGTGTATTGTTCTTTGTACAAGACTCACTTGGATTCATACTCAGTGAACTGCTGATGCATTATAGATATGATATACCACTGATGTAACTCGAGCCAGCTTCATAATGAAAGCTGTAGGCCTGACATGTGGACTTGGATAATTTATTAAGAGGTAAGAACTGCACAACCCTGTGTTGCATAAAGACATGCTTAAAAAAGTACAGATGTCATTGTATTGGATAACAACATCTAAATGCAACTTATTAAAAGCACACTATTCAAGAAAAACATTGATCAGTTTGAAAAACTCAAATACTGGATGCAGTGTTGAAGAAAGGCTATGTGACTCTCAAAGTGGAACATGCAAGAGCGTCAACTGATCAAAAGAGTGACATTCAAATACTTAAGAACCACTGCAGACCTCCAGCCTCCATCAGTGCGCACAATGGCCGCATCGCTGTTGCTTTCTATTTCAGGTGCTGATGCAGGCGACGCGCTGTTGCCATAGGAACAGCATCGCCAGCATCATTGATCGTCACGCTCCCTGCCGCCGTCCCTCATTGGTCGCTCAGCTGCCACTGTAACCATTCGCGTCGCAGTTAAGAGCGGAAGTCCCGCCCACCACATTGCCTTATTAAGACAAGGAGGAGTTGCTTACTGCGCTTCTCCGCGCCCATTGATCGCCCAGCGCATCAATCCCGCCACAAAACTCCTATCCTCGAACCGAGACGGAGTGCTCTGGCTTCAGAAGGTCTCCACCCGAGAGTATGGCGGTTGAGGATGCTGGAAGATACAGAAGAATAGCTATTCTGGAATGCAGCAGCGTCCCTAACGATTTCCAAATGACGCTCGGCGGTGACGCGTGATGCCTTGCATGCTCGCCCTGGCGCTTTTATAACCTAAAATGCATGCAAATGCGTGTTAAACGATTCATTCTCTAAGCAGCTGTCGGGTTCTGGGTATTCGAGGTAGCTAGAGATGCCATGAAGTCCGCGCATTGGCTCTTTGTGCGCCTTTGTTATTTGTCTCTGTGGTGAGTGTTGTAATACAGCCAGCCATGGCTCCGCGTCTGCTCGACTTCTGCGATATTCAAAGCAAGTTTCCCGTCGCGTCTGATCGGTTTGGACACTGTTAGCTGGCTCCATTACGCGCGTCACGTCGCAATGCGCGAGTACAAGGTGGTGGTGCTGGGCAGCGGAGGGGTCGGGAAATCCGCGCTCACGGTCCAGTTCGTGACCGGGACCTTCATCGAGAAGTACGACCCGACCATCGAAGACTTCTACCGCAAGGAGATCGAGGTGGACTCGTCACCGTCGGTGCTGGAGATCCTGGACACGGCGGGGACGGAGCAGTTCGCGTCCATGCGGGATCTCTACATCAAGAACGGCCAGGGCTTCATCCTGGTCTACAGCCTGGTCAACCAGCAGAGCTTCCAAGATATAAAGCCCATGAGAGACCAGATCATCAGGGTGAAGAGGTGAGACGCATAACACATGGTGTTCTTTGAGGCTAACATGGTAAAACCATCTGGTGCAATCATTTGAGCAGGCTGAACCATGTCATATACCATCACTTTACACTGCTATTATTACCAGAGTGTCTTGTTACTTACGCAAAAACCGTTAAACTTACAGAAATTTAACCCTTTTTTGGGCATGCACCATGGTTAGGGTAGAGTGGGGGAAACACCTCCCTTAATGACTGTCAATTTATTTTATTTTCACAAAGTTAATTGTGACCATGGATCACAGAACTGGTCGTAAGGGTCAGTTTTTTTAATTTATTAGGATCGGACAATATTTGGCTGTTATACAACTATTTGAAAATCTGGAAAATGAGGGTGCAAAAAAATGTTATATATATATATATATATATATATATATATATATATATATATATATATATATATATATATATATATATATATATATATATATATACTGCTTTTGGTACAGCCACACTACTTTTTTATAAGAACTTTTTGAAGTCTTATATAATTTGGTAATCATTCAGTACACACTGTGTTAAATAACCATGGCATTACCATAGTTTTTACCATGCTGTAATGCAGTATGTTTATTGTAAGGTAAAAAATAAACGTAGAGAAAATAGTGGTATTGCAATGTATTTGGACATGAAGCATGGTAAACATTGAAGTACCTAGGTGTTAACATCTGATACCATCATTTTACCGTAGTACTACCACGGTACCAGATAGTAATGAAGCCATCTGACTCATTCTTGGTACCATACTTTTACCATGGTACCGCCAAATCACTAATTGACACAATAAACTTATAGAAAACTTATAAAAACACAATAAACTTACAAAAAAAACAATGATATTACCATATTTTGGTAATGTTCCATGGTAAATCTTAAAATACAATGGTCAAGGTGAAAAGCAAACATGCAGGAATTATGGCATTACCATGTTTGTGGACATGTACCATGGTAAATAGTAAAGTCCCATGGTATACCATCATTTTACCATGGTACTGCCACTGCACTTTTTGTAAATTCAAGGCAAAAGAAAAATTATTAGCTTACAGAAATCAATGATATTACCATGTTTTGGTTGTGTACCATGGTATTAACATCTGATACCATCATTTTACTCTGGGACTTCCACAGTACTTTTATAAATTCAAGGTGAAAGAAAGCGTACGGAAAACGATTAGTTTTTGAACATGCACCAGCATCTGATATGATAGCTGTACCAGGGTACTGTCACAGTGCTTTATTAGTAAGTGTTATATGAATATGTAATCATTCAATATCGCTGTACATACAGTACTACAGTAACTACTATTAAAGAACAATGGCATTATCATAATTTTAGCATGATACTGCTCGATCTGGCAAGCAGGTAGTTTGTTTTCTAAAGCAGATGGAAAGACTTGAGCGTGTGTGAAATCATATAATGCTGTGTCTTTATTGTGCGGTTAATAATAAGTCCAATGGGAGACTGCTTCTGTTCTAATCTTTCCATAATTTAACCTAAGGCCTGGAAACAGATGCTGTATTGTTTGTGTTTTTCCAGATCAACTCTTAAAAGAGATTTGAACACACTGCTTTCATAAACGACACGTACAGGACAATAAAAACAGTCTGTGAGGTAAAGCATATAGATGAAAGATTGATCGCTGCAGCCTGAATTATCATGTCAAAACTTTAAATCTAAAACGCTTTTAGATATTAACGCTCTTATCTATGCAGTGACCAGTGTAGTGACATAACACATCAATGCAATGGCGTTCATGACAAAGTGACATCTAGAGTTTCTGCATATTTAAATGCAGTAATTTGATCATTTTTCATGAAGAACAGCATCTTGTAAAAGGCTTTTGTAATTGTAATTGTCTTTGGACTGATTTGGTGCTAAATAGTTTATATAGCACACATGTTAAGTTTATTCAGACATCATGGCAACTGTGCATTTATCCCTCTTATTTTTATGTAACAAATTTATAAAAGCTCGTTTCCGCCAAAGTATTATTATTTTTTATTTTTTTGAATTGCATTACAATTCTGAGATATACACAGAGAATTGTCAAATACAAACTCGACATTCTTAATAATATTCTCTTAATTCTGAGTTTACATCTTAAAAATTCTCTTTTTTTTCTCTCTTAACTTTGTGTTTATATCTCACAATTATGACTTTTTTCTCTCAATTCTGATTTCTTTTTAACAATTCATCCTTTTTCCCTAATAATTCTGAGTTTATATCTCACAGTTATGACTTTCCCTAGTTGTATATCTCAAATCTAACAATTCTAGCTTTTATCTCTATTAATTTCCTAGCATTTCTTCTAATTAGTTTATATCTTACAATTCTGACTTTTTCCTCACAGTTAAGTTTATATTTTAAAATTCTGACTTGAAATGTCAATACTGTGAGATAAGTCACGAAAAGTCTTTTATTTATTTATTTATTTTATCCTGTGGCAAAAAACAAGCTTCCAGCTTCAAGATATAGCTAAATAAACAAACGAATATTGATTGGAGTTTACATTATTTTAGTGTATGTGAAGTTAATGAGCTGTGAGTTATGAGACAAAAATTCTACTACAATATAGAAAATGGATACAAAAAAACAAACAAAAACTAGAAAATCACTTAAATAAAATGCTTTAAATGAACTGACAAAAATCGAAGGTAATTCCTGTAGAAATTCCCAGCACTAAACACACTCTGGATGGACACATTATATTTTATGCAGCTTGAATTGAATTGGCACAGTTTCATGCCAGAACCTGCGAAACAGCTCTGAAGCTCTGGCACAGGTTGTTCATCTGCAGGAGAAGACAGATACATGCTGAGCCGGCGGATGATACTACAGTAACACACTCACCACAATATAAAAGAGACTGTGTGCCACTGGAAGCCAAAGAAACATCACTACTGCATTAGTGCACACTAACCCAAAGACACACTGGACTTCTGGCAGCGAGAGCCTGGGAAGAGGAAATGTGGACGCATCCTGCTTTATATCTAATGCTAAACACGCTTTAATCAATTTAGATTCAAACACACGTCGTTATATTCAGTTTAGCTACAGTGGGTGTTTGAAACACACAAAGAGCGGCCCACACACAGTCTGTCTGAGAGTGGACTTCTGTGAACAGCATTTACATATTGTAAAATGTGTTAATTTATGATAATTGATATCCAAAAGCATTCATTTGAAAGGAGATGCGTGAATATGAAAGACGGGCGTTCAAAGATCACGCAGACCCAACTGAATGCCCCATAAATAAAGCATAATTTTGTGTGCAAATCATTCAAGAGGTTTTTATTTTTTATTTTTTGTGTAGTTCAAATTAATGTTGATGAATCTCACTATAGTGAAAACTACACAGACATCATTCCTCCAGTCTTCAGTGTATCAGTACACGATCTTCAGAAATCATTCTGATATGATGATTCGCTGCTCAAGAAACTTTTCTGATTATTAGCAGTGTTGAAAACAGAAATTTTTTTATTTATCAGGATTCTTTGAGGTGTTTAAAAAAACAGCATTTCCTTGAAATTGAAATCTTTTGTGACATTGTAACATTTGATCAATTTAATGCAATCATCTGAAAGCTGAATAAATAATCTTTCCATTGACGTGTGGTTTCTCAAAATACTGAGAAAATCGTCTTTAAAGTTGTCCAAATGAATTCTTAGCAATGCATATAACTAATCAAAAAATAGGTTTTTATATATTTACGGTAGGAAGTTTACTAAATATCTTCATGGAACATGATCTTTACTTAATATCCTAATGATTTTTGGCATAAGAGAAAAATCTATCATTTTGACCCATACAATGTATTGTTGGCTATTGCTACAAATATACCCCAGAGACTTCAGACTGCTTTTGTGCTGCATGGTCACGTGTGTGTGTGTGTGTGTGTGTCTGGTGAAAATGTCATGTCAACAGCACCTTTAGAAATATATTTACTGATTAAAATGGTTCTGTGTTCAACACTTATTTTACCCGCTGAAGTATGTTGTTAACACCTGTAAATAGCTATAGTCATTACAATTCATTTTCATAACTAACTGAATGTAGGATCATTTAATGCAGCACACACGGTGTCTCATGCAGGCCGTGGGGACCGGGTGGTGTATCTTGGTGGAAGATGAGATTGTGTTCTTGAGGGTTTATTGTGAGAAACCTGCTGTTTGTGTTGCCAGATATTGACATTTCACACTCTTCTCAAATCCCTTTCTTGCTGATACAGTTGGGAATGAAGAGACGGATCTTAGATTAGTGTCCAAACATCCTCATAGCTCTGAGACACATGGAGTGTGTGTGTGTGTGTGTGTGTGTGTGTGTGTGTGTGTGTGTGTGTGTGTGGAGTGCCAGTGAAGACAATGATTGCTGTTTAACATGGTTCAGTTATCTGTCCGTTCCCCTGCACCGCTTTTGTAAGGTGTATTTATAGCGATAGTTCATCACCAAAAGCACAGTTCTGTCCTCATTTGTTTCATTCTGAACCTGTATGACTGTGAAGATGATGTAGTGGTGGTGAATTTGATTCATTACAGTGACTTGAATCTTTTGATTCAGTTCACCAAAAAGATTTGTTCACTGAGTCTTTTAAAATTCGAATCATTTACTGAATCGTTCACGCAACAGATTCACAGATCACAGCTGCGTGTTTTATGATCCTTTATTATAATGTGCAAGTCTGTAGCTGATTTTGAACAATACATGCATGACAATATATTACATCTAGTAATTAATGAACAAAAATTATTTTAATAATATTATTATATATTAGGCAAAATAATAATATTATTATTTCTGTAGCACTTTTTAGATTATTTTTCTTAATAATAGCATCATTGTTAAATGTTAAATATATTATTATTATTATTATTATTATTATTATTGTAGTGCCTTTTAGGTTCCATTTTTTTCCATTTAGTTTTCATTATTTCCGTTTTTTTATAATATTAATAATATTATTAATTATTAAATAAAATATGACCCATTATTATTATTTTTATAACTCCATTTAGTTTCTTTTTTTTTCATTTATTTATGATTTCTTATTTTAAAAATATATTATTAAATGTGATAATAAATTACACCTTTTTCCCATTTGGTTTCCAATTTTCCAATATAATGAAAAAAAAAATTGAATATGAAATAATTTTTTTTTTAATTTATTATTTTCATACAGGCAAGGCATGCAGCTCAAAGTGCTTTACAATAAACAAAGCATGACATTTCAGCACATTACACAGTACTTAAGTAAAATACCGTAATCAATATAACATTTATAATCTCTCATGTCATTCCAAACAATGATTTTAATGTTTGTGTAAACTTTGTTCTTAATATTTCATGTTATTCCTGTCCTAGTCTAGTTTAGTTTCTGAAGGCCGTGTTGTGTTCAGTGTTTTTGGACTTTATTCATCCAACTCTGCTTTTAATTTCTGACAGACCTTTTTATTTTGGGAAACTTTGGAAAAGAGAAACATTCCCCTTTTTGTTTTCATTAACAACTAGGTTCCTTTGTTTCGCTCTGAGTCAGCGTGTGGCCAACCAGCATTTACTGCCAAAAGCGTCCCAGCATGCACTGCTTCCAGCAGCGTCTCTGGAGACTTCACATCTGTTTTTGTGTTGGAAAGCGGCGGGGGTCGCAGGGTTACAGGGAAACAGAGGCCTTCAATGCACCGGACGTCACTCTCTGACAGACGGAGCTTCAGCGCTTCAGCGCATCACATTTACAACAATCACACTCAATAAACTGCATCAGGTAGTTCACTCTTCACTCTTACACTAGAATCATTTGTTTCGATGATTATCATGTAACTATTTTCAGATAATACATTCAAATTATATACGTGTACAATATTATAGTCAATTAATTTTGATTTATTTTAATCAAATACTTATTTTCAAATAATTACAATTATATATTATATAAACTTTTGAGTTTGTAATTCGTTAGCAGTTTCTATAATTATTTTCTATTATATATAATTTTTGTCATATTATTAAATAATTGTAATAAAAAATTATATGTCTGTGATTAAAATTATAATACATAATATAATCATATAATTTTGTATTTGTAATTTTTTTTAAATCATATAGAATTATTTTCATATTATTATAATCAATATTTATTAAAATAGTAAAATGTAAAAAAAGAATTGGCATATAAATAGTATAATTTTAACTTATTTTAAACATTTTTGAATTATTTTGTTGTTTCCATTATTTTCCATTAAATATAATTATTTATAATATACATATAATTACAATTAAAGTTGATTGAATTTTCTATTAATTGAAAAATAAAGGAAATTAAGGATATAATAACATTTGTGTGGGTGTATACACACACACACACACACACACACAGTAAAACAACACCCCTAATAAACGTTGTCAGTTTCTGTCGTCAGGGTGCATTATTAATCCCAGGGTGAATCTGTACTCTGATAGATCTGATGGATTGGTCATTTCAGCCGTGTGGATTCGCTCTGGGACTCAGGAAAGCGTGTGCTGTGGCGTATGGTTTCAGGCAATAAGGAAAGCATTCATGCAGCAGCATAAAAGATTAATGAGTTATTGAGCTGGACTGGTAAAAGCAGCTCGTCCTGTGTGTTACATCACCATCAGTCAGACGCTCTAACAGCGGCTTGTGCTTCGTTACACTCCAGGGTAATTACATTCACTTAACTACTGCTGCTCTGTTTCTTATCTTGCCACTGGATTCAATTCTTTTAATCAGCGAGACATTAAGATGATAATAAAAGGCATGACATTTTGGAAAATGTCACCAAGCAGCTTTAGATGAACTGAATGAGAACCAGTTTGTCTGGTGAAACATAACGACCGGTTTCAATCTGAATTATGTTATGTCTTTTATATAATATTTATAAATATTTATTATATGTGTTTGCATTTATTTTTATACATTTTTGTAGTGGTGGTAAATATATTTGAATATCATGAAATATTTAATTATATAGATGTATATGTGCTTTAATATATTTTAAAATAGTTTTTATTATATATTTATATTCTTTTTACATTTTGAATTATAATATGTAATTTTACAAGATAGATAGATTTGAATTTATATACATAGATGTAATATTATTTAGATAGATATTTTACATTTGAATTATTATAAATAAAATTGTATACTAAAAAAAAAAATGTTATAGATAATTTAATGAATGAAATAATATGCTTATTGAAGCACTTACAACATAAAATGAAGTGTAAAAGGCACACATTAGAAGTGTGATATCAATGACTGAATGGCCAGTATTCTTCCAGCCTGCTTTATTGCTTTTCTTCATCAGCGGCACATAAAACGTACAAACTGAATGTATGACATGTCAGAAAAACAGTGCACTCTTGGAAACGCTCGTCTTATAAACGGCGTGATTTAGATGAGCTGAAGCAGTATGAATATATGATAGAACTGATCCCAGACCTGCTCAAACAGCTTTAACTTCCCTCGAGTCAGTCTGGTTATAAATAGTGTTTCTCCTGCTCGCCACCAATACATGACATTTCATCTGAGCGCCGCTTTACTCCCACTCAGAGCATTCACAGTCGCTGTTAGATGAGGAACATGATGTGAAGGACGCTAGAGACTCAATAATGCTGAGCAGAGTCACACACGTGCTCTATTCTTTATCTACACTGACCAAAAGTGACAGGAAAGACATTTATAATGTTACAAAAGATTTTGTTTCAAATGAATACTGTTCTTTTGAACTGTGAAAATATTGTGTATCATGCCTTCCACAAAAATATTGTGCGGCACACCTGTTTTCAACATTGATAACAATCAGAAATGTTTCTTGAGCAGTAAATCATCACATTAGAATGATTTCTGAAGATCATGTGACACTGAAGACTGGAGGAATGATGCTGAAAATACAGCGGAGCATCACAGACATATATATTTTTTAATATATGTTATATAATACTAAAATAATATAATATTTTTATATAAACTAAAGGGAGTTACATAAATAATAATAGGCAATATTTTATTTAATACTTAATATTATTATTAGGAAAAAAAACGGAAACAAAATGAAATAATAATAGGCAATATTTTATTTAATACTTAAAATTATTATTATTATTATTATTATTATTAGGAAAAAAACTGGAAAAAAATTGAACCTAAAAGGCACTACAGATATAATAATAATAATGATAATATATTTAATATTTAACAATGTTATTATTATTAAGAAAAAATAAATGTCAACATTTTTGTAAAACATTAAAATATTATATATGTGTGTGTGTTTGTTACTTATCAGACAAAACAAACAAAAGATATATAAATATTTTTACAATTTTAAAAATAAATAAAAATATAAATAATTAATATATAAATAATACATATATATATATATATAATTTTCAATACATATGATATAAGTCATATTTTTAATAAAACATTATTCAAGATATCTTCTTTTGTGCTCCGCAGAAGAAAGAAAGGCAACTGTCACTTTAAGTGTCTGGAGCTATTAAAAAGAGCAGTGCTGTTTTCCTCTGGCAGTCATTGAGATGGCAGTCGATCCTTTAATTCTAGTTGATATCAAGCCGATCCTCCGTTCTCACGATGAGCGCTGGACACACACTCGTCTGAAGAGCTTCGGCTGACCGATCAATAGCTCTGACTCAGAGTCTGTGGAGGGAATGATTCACAGCGGATCGGGGACACACAGCTAATGCCAAATACATTTGAGTCGTCTTTAATGATTGTGACCTCAGGTATCGGATGGAGGTTCAATAACTGGAGCGAAGCTGAACTCAATCAGTTTTGGTAAAGAAAAAACATTGAACTGTTTCATCTTGAGCGAGTTATTCATTAGTTGTTGAGCGTTGACATATTTTATCGATAATTATTTAATGTATAATTTTTGGTATAATTAAACATTTATTTATGTTGAAAATGGTGTCAAATATACAATTTAACTGATTTGTTATCAGCATGTTTTTTTTTTTTTTAATTGGAAAATTAGCTCAGCTAATGCAATTTCAGATGCAAAAAGAAAACGTTTTTAAAGATTTTTTTTGTACACTTTTTTGACATTTCTTTTCATTTTCTTTTCCAATTTAAAGGATTGATTGATGGATTTAAAAACAAACACTTAATTTCATGAATTTATTTATTTATTGTTTAAGGAACAATGCACAATATAGATTTTATATTGTTACAGCGCTGCTTGAAGCAATTTATTTGTAGCTATATAGATGATTACAAAATATATTTAATTGTGAGTAGATTTTAGCTTGGTCATTGTATTTCTAAAATGTTATGATTAATTTTAATATTAGAATTATAGCTTTTGACCATTTTGTGTTTTTATTATTGGTCTCAAGATCATCTGACCCCATTTTTGTGAAGTCTGATTAAAAATGTTAAAAGTAGTAACATAAAGATTGTTTATGAAAAGCTGTAAACACTAAAACACATATTTACTATTGTAAAAAATTATGTATATATTAATGCTGTCAAACAATTAATCATGATTAATCGCATCCAAAATTAAAGTTTTATTTACAATATATATATATTGTGTGTGTGTGTGTGTGTTCTGTGTACATTTATTATTTATATATATATACACATGCATGTATATTTAGGAAAAATATGTTACGTTTATAGATGTAAAATATTTATATATTATAATATAAATTATATGAATATAAACATATACATGGATTTATATAAACAATATTATGTAAACAAAAACTTTTATTTTGCATGTGATTAATCGTTTGACAGCATTAGTGTATATATAGTGTATATGATATTTTTAATGTGTAATGTCCACAGTTACTTTTAGTGAGTCACTGGTAGTTTAACTCTGAAGAGTAAAACTTTGTTCAGTTTTTTCAACTGTTGACTTAACCAATGACATGGCTTTGGAGGTGGGACTGTCTGTTTGCCTGACCAATTGCAGACAAAGGCAATGGATGCAGTAAAACTATTAGGGAAACCTGTTCGGAAACAACTGCAGTTAATGCTGAAATGTCACATTTTAACTTGGACTTGTCATTTAAAGGGTTAGTTCGCCAATTATGCCAAAATTATGTCCTTAATAACTTACCCTCATGTTGTTTCAAACCCGTAAGACCTCCGTTTATCTTTGGAACACAGTTTAAGATATTTTAGATTTAGTCCGAGAGCTCTCAGTCCCTCCATTGAAGCTGTGTGTACGGTATACTGTCCATGTCCAGAAAGGTAAGAAAAACATCATCAAAGTAGTCCATGTGACATCAGAGGGTCAGTTAGAATTTTTTGAAGCATCGAAAATACATTTTGGTCCAAAAATAGCAAAAACTACGACTTTATTCAGCATTGTCTTCTCTTCCGGGTCTGTTGTGAGAGAGTTCAAGACAAAGCAGTCTGGATATCCGGTTCGCGAACGAATCATTCAGTTCACCAAATCGAACTGAATCGTTTTAAACGGTTCGCATCTTTAATACGCATTAATCCACAAATGACTTAAGCTGTTAATTTTTTTAATGTGGCTGACACTCCCTCTGAGTTTCAAACAAACCAATATCCCGGAGTAATTCAATTACTCAAACAGTACACTGACTGAACTGCTGTGAAGAGAGAACTGAAGATGAACACCGAGCCGAGCCAGATAATGACTTGAATGAATTTTTGGACCAAAATGTATTTTCGATGCTTCAAAATATTCTAACTGACCCTCTGATGTCACATGGACTACTTTGATGATGTTTTTCTTACCTTTCTGGACATGGACAGTAGACCGTACACACAGTTTCAATGGAGGGACTGAGAGCTCTCGGACTAAATCTAAAATATCTTAAACTGTGTTCCAAAGATAAATGGAGGTCTTACTGGTTTGGAACGACATGAGGGTGAGTTATTAATGACATAATTTTCATTTTTGGGTGAACTATCCCTTTAATGCTGCAGCTTTCTCTCATTCTCGTGTCGCGTATGTTCACAGGTACGAGCGTGTGCCCGTGATACTCGTGGGAAACAAGGTGGACCTGGACAACGAGCGTGAGGTTTCGTCGAGCGAGGGTCAAGCTCTAGCTGAAGAATGGGGCTGCCCGTTCATGGAGACGTCGGCCAAGAGCAAAACCATGGTGGACGAACTGTTCTCTGAGATAGTCAGACAGATGGACTACGCTTCTCAGCCGGATAAAGAAGACCCATGCTGCTCCTCCTGCAATATACAATAACCACTCACAATCACATGAGGTTCTGAGAGGGGTTCAACATAGAGATCATCAATCAAGTGGTGTTCATACACGTCATGCCCATGTGAATGGCGTCTACACACTAGAGAATGCTGCAGATTCATTGGGTTGAATGGGAATGATGCATTGCAAGGACATACACAGCCAATAGGGAAGGTTGTCTCAACGTTATGAACAAACGTTCTTCCAGTAACATAAACAGAATGTTCGTTCAAAGTTTAAAAATGTTCTCAGAATGTTTGCACAAAAACATTATTTACACATCATTCATGGAATGTTTATTTCTACAATGTTACCTTTAAATGCTACCATTTGTTTTAGAATGTTAGAGAGTATTTAATAGTAACGTTCCTCTAATGTTTGCAAAATGGAATGTTCACATAACCAAGAAAGAATAGTTTTAAGACATGAAAAAAAAGAATGTTTTGAATGTTCAGAGATCATTGAGAAATAACGAAATTGAAACTTTAGCCAAACATTTGTTAGCTGCCAGTTTCTTCTTGGCTATGCGAATGTTACAGATATTCAGAAATAATGAATATTCAGAATATTCCAAAAATTATGTTTTCACAATGTGATGGGAAAGAACATTCTTAGAACATATTTGTGTTAGCTGCCCATTTGTTCTTGGTTATGCGAATGTAACAGAAAACATTAATGGAATGTTCCATTTGATCATTTTACAAACTTTATTTAACTAACTTTCGCAAATAACTTTTCCAAAAAATGTTCACAAAACATTCTTAGAAAATTTTTGTTAGCTGCCCACTTTTTCTGGCTTATGCGAACATTACAGAAAACATTAATGGAATGTTCCATTTTTATCATTTTGGGAACGATATTTTTAAATGTTCTCGGAACGTTCTGAAAACGCAAGAGGTTACATTTAAAAATGTATCAAAATTTTCCATGAGGCATGTATCAATAACGATTTTGTGAATGTTATTATAGGCCATGCAAATTTAAATGAACATTCTATTAATGTTACTTGAAAGAACGTTTTCTTCAACTTTGAGAGAACCTTACTGAGGGTTTGTGAAAGGGATTTTTAGCATCCGTTCAGCTCTTGGAATCTCGAGTGAGGCCAAATCCAGTTCACTGTTTTCCCGCTTATGACCCGACATTTCCCTCCACGACGGATCGTAAAGTGCAAAGCTTGTCTAGTGTGTAAATGCTTTAATTCAACACAATTATGATTTAAGAAGAAACTGTAAAAACGGTCAAAGGGGTTAAAAATGCACCAAACTTGAGTCTTTCTTTTCCCCGCATGTTTTCATTCTAAGTTTGACGCTGTTCGAGACTCAATCACGTTGATTTTGCCGTTTAGTTTGCACATATAGAACCTGATGTCTTAAACTGCCATTACTTTAATAAAGAGCCAGAATGAGCTAGATTTGTTCTTCCAAACGGCCCGCTGTCAGCGAAGATGACGTTTCATCAGAGGGACTCTCAGACGTCATGGGTTGAAATGTTCATGAGGGGATCGATAAGTGCGCGGGTGTCCTGTTGCAGCAATGAGGCGCTTTACTTTGAGGGACATTTTCTTTGAGGAAGCCAAATAGGATGATGAGAAGCACTTTTATTTTGTAATCTCGTGTCTCTTTTGATTCATAAAACTGCTGGGAATATTCAGCTGATTATGTTGTGGTTTCTAATTAGCACTTCTATATAAAATGTTGCAATTATGTATTTTGTAATAATGTAGTAAAACAATCATGGGATTCACTTTAGAATAGCTTTGAATTGGGCGGGAAAAGTATTTGTAATGAAACGCTATCGGCACTTTCCACAAAAAGAGTCCAGATGCCCTGTTACTTTTATTTGAAGCAATAAAGATGTAAAGATTAAACTGTTAAATTAACCTAGCAATCAAAGTAGATAGTTTTTAAAATGTCTGTAAGAACCCTTGAAAATTATGATTTTGTTCGGTCACACCTCAGGAGATATAGACTATATTCATATTAAATCTGTTGAATTACTATTTGATTAAATGCAGAAAATTATTCATTATTTATTATTAGTAAGTATTATTTTAAAATATTTAAATTAATAAAATAAACAATTTAAAGCATTTAAATATTTGTCAAATATGTTATTTAATTTGAATTAATTAATTTAATTTCAATTATTAAATATTAATTTTTAAATTTACATTTCGTCATTTTAATTTTAGTTAAAGTCTCCCGAGGTGGAGAAAACACGATTCTTCAGCATTTCAAACTCTATTGTGTACTCTATTTGTGGAAAGTGCCTTTAATCTTGAAGCCTGTAATAGATGTGATTATTAATTTAACTATAGGCCTACTTTGGAACAGGAATAATCATAATGCAGTCAAACACATGAATGTTGTACAGAAACACATGGAGGAAAACAAATATAGTTTGCACAGGGTACTTTACTTTCAATCGAAGCGTCCCTTGATTCATCTGCTTGAGCAAAAATGACAAGAAATAATAATAAGCAAAATCATTTCATCATACCTTTCTCAGGAGAGTTCCAGGCTACCAAATCTGTTATTAAAGTTTATGAGTCATTTTATTCCTGTTTATTTAATCATAGAGTACAATATAATAATGTTTCTTTATCTATATTGTCATTTTAGTATTATGGTCATCTGTGGTTCATGAATCCAGAAATGTACAAAGGGGTAAAAAAAAAAAAAAATGTAAAAAATTATTCAAGATGTGTAGTTTATATAAAAGATGCCAAACTTACAGTATGTTGATTTAGCGGTCATATGCATGGATAAAACATCCTTGTTTGTTAATATTACAGCAGATGGGACTGAACAAGAGGAATAGACACACACACAAAAATACACGATCCCTCAAGGATCCTCCAGACGATCATTTATGGGTGAATTTGCCTTGCCATGCGAACTAAGGGTTTGCCTTTTTAACTTTCATCATTGATCTTATATTTTTTTAAGTGAACATTTACCCTCTTCCACATGGTAAATGGATTGTGAATGTGGGTTCATTCAGCACTACAATAAAGACATCTTATTCACAGCTGAAGATGCACGTTTGAGTTTGTCTGGCTGTTAGAGCCAAACTTTTTCATGGAAATGAATTACAATATATGAGTGTGATTTCAGCTGAGGTTGCACACTTCGTGAGTACATTGTTGCCAGATTATATTCTAAGTATTTTATTATAATATTGACAAACAGTTTCTGAAATTTTAGTATTTCCCTGTTCAAGCAGATGAAGCTAAATGACTTTGTCCGTGGTACAGTAGCCTATATATAACTCTTTGTAGTGTCTGTCAAACCAATCAGAATCGAGATTCATATATCGGTTTTATTTTAGTATTATTTACATACTCAAAGTATCTATTAATATTTGGAATTTGCATTTCTTTTTACTGTATATTTATCAGACTTCAATTATATTTTAGTTAACATTTTAGTAATTTTATGTCCTTTTGTCATATTTATTATTATGTTATTTTTATAATTGTAAAGTTTCTATTTAGGTTTAGTTTTTAATTTATATAATTTATTATTTTATTTCATTAACTTATGTACTTCATTAAAATATTTTTTTTTAAGTTTTAGTTAACTAACCATGACATTTTTATTATTTATGTAACTATTACATAACTGTTTTTTTATTAATTTATTTATTTATTAGTAATTTTAATACTTATTGTTTCATTTCTAATTTTAATTTCGGTTTTGTTTTTCATCTATTTCATATTATACACACACACACATTTATATATAAATAACAATGCTGTGTGTCATAAGTGAATATACTTCACACATTTCCCTCCTAATAGAGTTAAGGTGTTGAATTTCTCCAGAGCTGAACGTAAAGCATGACTTTACAGCGTTTGGAGTGAGTGCGCTGTTATATTGTGGAGTGAGTGAGACGTTTGACAGGAGATTTCACACCACCCACGACAGCAGGCTTTCATCCTCCTCTGACGTCCTGTAATGATGGAACAGCGTGTGAAGAGCAAGCTACAGAGGATGAGATTCGCCCGAGGCGACATCGCTGGGTCTCATGGCAACAGGATGATAACATAACATGATGTCGTTGTCTCTGTTTATGGTAAATTGAGTTTTTGTATAGAAGAAGGAGCTATAGGATGTGCGTGCAGAGACTCTGCATTCTCTCAAACGCTCTTTAATGTCTCAGTTGTTTCTCCCACACAGCAGTGGCATTAAACGGAGTCTCCTTAACAATGTCTCAGACTTGGAAGCATTTCTTAGAAGCATTTCGAATCAAATTCACATGATCTAAACTGATGAAGACAAACGTTGCACTGGTGAATCGCTCAATAAAGCAAGCATGAGAAAGTACAATAAGTCAATTCTGATTTCATGTTGGCTTTAAGTCTCACGGGTTTTAAAAAAGGAGTCTCGGATATATTTGATTTGGATAGTTTGGACATTTCTATTGCTCTTGCAGTTGTTGTTTTGAATGGTCTCTGTAATCACTTGTAAACTGGATAGTGATGTGATCTGGAGATGCCATTCAGTAAATCAGAGATGTTGGTACAGTAATGACAGGAGGGAGGCAGGGACACAGGAGATGCTTGTGTGTGTGTGTGTGTGTGTGATGGGAGAAGAACAGTTTATTCAATCACAGCAAACGAGGAATGATTCACACAGAGTACAAGTCTTTATGAGAACATCCATCTTCCTCAAAGAAAAGTGTTTTGTTTATTTATTTTTTTATTTTTGCATTTCCACTGTATGTAAACATGCAATACATGGACATATTTGACTGTTGCACTCACGTCTCACGTTTTTCCCAAAAACATGGTGCTTTTTAAAAATGCTTTTTCTAGCCTGCATTTTGTACGGTGGCCGAGAGAGCTCAACGCACTGCAAATAGAAAAAACACCTGCAGATTTAGAAAACAACTTCATCAATTTGACATCGCACACATGCAAATACTCACTACACAACCAAATAAAGCACTGCAAAATGCACTTCAAATAAAAAAACGTATTTGGTTATGTTGTGAGCATTTGCAGCGTGTTGTCAAATGGATGTATATGATTTCTATTTGCATGTGTTTTCTGAAGTTGCAACACATTGAGCTCTCTCGGCCACCTTAATTTTGGGGGTTTTAAACACAAAATGCATCCTGTGTGAATGTCCCTTTAAAATAATGCAGCACTGTGCTGGGCTCAGGAAAACGTGTGAATTTTCACTATTCCCCGTAAATGCTGTAGTTTATGATATCACATGGACTAAAGCTGATTGGTCATAGGCCTCACTGATTCCACTGACACCATTTTATGAGTACATATTACCAAAATTATCCACTGATAATGACTTTTCACTCAAAAACTGAGGTGCATATGCTCAGTTTAATGAGGCCTACGATCAATAAGTTACACTGAATCAGAAATGTTAAACGTTTGCTAATTTTAATTTAAACAAGTTGACAAAAGGATTGTCATTTGATGATAATATATGATAATGACATACTGTAAGGCTGGTACAGGCTCAGTACAGCACAAGAGTTAAACTAGATTTCCATCTAAAGGGTTAAAAAAGCTCTTCAGAACTTTCTATCATATAACAAATGGCTTCAGAATAGTGTCGTTTTTTTAGAAACTAGCAGCAGGTCACATCTGGAAACAACTTCCCATGATTCATCATTCGAGGCTCGCAGCGCTCTTTAAAAGGCATTATTTGCACTAACGAGGGCCAAAATATCCCGCTGATTCTGCTAGTGGGGTACAACATCCATCACTTACTAATGCTTCATTAGAGGCTGAGTGTTTTTGGGACGTTGTCAAGCTAATTATGACCATTACCTCCACACTAGAGAAGTTTAAAGTTATCATCAAATATAGCTGCAATGAAAAGAGCATTGTTCATGCTTACAGCAGCAAATGTGAAGTGATTTTTTTATTGTGCAAATAAACAAATACCCAGATGTTAACACGCTGTGTTTTCACCAACTGGCAACCTGTGGTGTCAAAATACTATTGGGTAAATGGTCAGTGGGTGGAGTCACACAGACCAAAACAAAAACACATTCTAACAATGAGCACACACTTCAAAGTAGATTAACTGGCTGTAGTGTTTGTTTTGTTTGTTTGTTTTCAGAGAAATAAGCCTGTGAACTTTATTTTTTATTTATGATTGAATTAGTACAGTACAGTCAGAAAAATGACATACACAACCTTTACATTTTGTTACTTTTAAACGAAACATCATGAGAAAAATCTGAGACAAAGTTCAACATTTCAAACTGATAACTGCAGTTATGTCTTCAAAACAAAACTAAATCCTTATGAAGTGCAGATTTTTGAGGAGTGCTGGTCCAGATCATCATTTGGGCAAAGCCATCTGAAGCTGGTGGTGGGTGGGGATGAAGAAAGCTGTGAAGTCAAGGCTTTCAAAGGGTCTCCGTGCTGAGAGTCACTCTGTCGGGAGGCTCTTGGATGAGAGGTTTCAATCCTGTTCCTGGAGATTATCTCCAGTTCTGCTCCAAACACACCTGTCTGTGATTTATAAGTGAACTCAAAGACATTGCAGAATTGGTTCAGCTGTGTTTGACGGGAACTGAACGTAATGCTAGAAGATTAGGAATTACCAACTTCCTTTTCGCAAAATTGCTATAAAGTCAATAGATTAAGTTTATTATGGTTCCCTATTGGTTAGATATTGTAGCTACAATATGCATCTTCCATTCTGTTTTGGTCTGTTGCCAGGGTGTTGCTATGTGGTTGACGGTGTTATTATTTATTAGGATGTTTTGGTTAGTTTCCAGGGTGTTGCTGTGCAGTTGCTTAGGTATTGTGAGTTGTTTTTGGCATATTTCTATGTGGTTGCTAGGATGCTTTGGGTTGTTGCCTGGGTGTTGCTATGCTGTTCCTAGGATGTTTTGTTTTTTTACCATGGGGTTGTATGCATTTTGCATTTTTTGTGCTGTTGATCGTATGTTTTGGCTTGTTGTCAGGGTGTTGCTATGCAGGGTGTTGCTGTGTGTTTGCTAGAGAGTCCTGTGTTGTTATTCTGTTACTAAGATGTTTTGGTTGGTTGCCAGGGTGATATGTCTGGAGGGCTGTATGCATGTTGCGTTTCCATTCTGTTGCTAGGATGTTTTGAATTTAGGGTGTTGCTATGTGTTTACTTGGGTGTCCTGTGTGGTTGGTAGGGTGTTCCTATACTGTTACTGGGATGTTTCGGATGGTTGCCAGGGTGTTGCTGTGTGGTTGCCCAGGTGTTCTGAGTGGGGTGTTAACATGTTTCTATCTGGTAACTAGGGTGTTGCTAAGCGGTTGCTATGGTACTCCTATGTTCTATTTAGTGGTAGCTAAGGCAATGTTCTTAGCATGTTAACACAATTTATTAAGGCACATTACACAATTTTTGTATAGATTTGAGCTCATTAACATATAACCGCCCACATTTAGATATCATCACCTATTGAGAATATTTAAACTGTTCCTTTAAGCAAAGTTTGATCAATCATAACAGGTTGTTTATTTCTTTTAAACAAACAGCCCATTTAAGGAAGTGGAAAATTGTCATAAAAAACTACATTTTGACAGTTTGTGGTGCCAGAATCCTTGATTAACATCATAAGTGGAAAAATAAAGTGACACCGCCACCCTCGGTGAACTCCACATCAGGCCTAGTGATGTTCACACACCGCATTCTCCTCTGAATCTTCTGTTTTCCACACACACACACACACACACACACACACACACACACACACACACACACACACACACACACACACACACACACACTTTGATCTGTCACATCTAACAAACATCCAGAGTTGGGTGCCATCTGGAGACACAATCTGCATCAGATTTCGCAGATTGTGTTTCCTCAAACTTCATACTCATTTCACAAAGGAGCCAGTAGCTTTAAATTTGACTTTTATTATTGCCTATATTTTGAATATCATATTGCTATACCACAGCTCATGCTACCTCTGCATTATATGCATAGTATGGACATTTTTAGTATGCTTCTATATTTGCTGAAGTGTGCAGTGAAATGACTTAGTGTATTACACTACAGTATAACAGTCTGAAACCATCTGAAATTATCAGTATCTGAGGGTAATGGTATAGATTTAGAGAACATGATTCAAATTAATATTTTTATTCTATCCGCTGCATACATCCATAAATACTTTCCCTCCTGTTAGTCCTGTTCTCCCAAACACACCCACGTACATTACACACACTTTACATAATACCCATGAGCCCCTTTGTTCTGGGCAGCTGTGGAGAACGAGGGCTGAAGACGTCTCTAAAGGACACATGTATGATTAGACATCAGACCACAATGCAGATACCAAATCATGAACTAAACTCTGAACATTTTCAAAGAAAATGTAACTGATGTTCATAGAAAACTTGCTCGAGCATTGATGAATTATAATTTTCTGTATAGTGCATTTCTATGCTGTTGTCTATGTTGGATGTTTTTCTGTGGTTGTTGGTATACAGTTGCTAGGATGTTTTGGGTTGAGTTTTTGAATTATTATTATTTTTTAACTCAACTGTACATACAGTGATTTTTTCCTTCACTAACCTATATTCAGCTGCAAAGGCTTGACGGGTAGTTTTACTCCACAGAATGCATGTCTCTTTCTTTTCCAGCTTCTATTTCTTCTCCGCTTTGGTCACTGTCCAAACTTCCAGAGGAATTCGACTGCTGCCAAAATGCAGAGTGCTATTTCCACATCTCCATCCCACATCGCAAAAGGTCATGGGAGACCCTGCTTTCCCCGTCTGTCAGTTGATGTGGCCTGGCTCAGAAACATTTCAATTGCCATTACAGCTCCTGGCTCCAGTGAGTGTATCTATTTTCTATCAATCACACTCAGATCTATAGCAAACGATCTGTGTATTTGATTCAAACTGCAGGTTGTTTAATGAGACTAAATATGGGATGCACTAGAGCGAACACTCTTTTAACAAATCACATTTTTACAAATAACCCAGATACCCTGACAACTGCATGGCAACGTCCTAGCAACCCTAGCCACTCCCTAACAACCATTTAGAACATGCGTAGAAAATACTGGAAAAGATGGGAACATGCAATGGTGAGTTTTCATATTCTCTTCAGAAAATATCCTCTTAGTTTGTTTTTCAAGTGTGTGCACTGGCTCAAAGAGTGTGTTATGGAAGAGGATGGACACTTTCCAGAAGCCAGCCCATGCATCCCTTCACAGGCTGTGAGCTTGACAATAAAAGCTGTTGACAAAATATGGAAGCCATTTAAATATGAATAAACAATAATAGAACATAAACATTTATGGTGT
Source organism: Carassius carassius (assembly GCF_963082965.1). Taxonomy (NCBI): domain Eukaryota; kingdom Metazoa; phylum Chordata; class Actinopteri; order Cypriniformes; family Cyprinidae; genus Carassius; species Carassius carassius. The sequence goes on from NC_081761.1 coordinate 2,189,117, forward strand.
AGGACTAATTTACTTGTGCACAAGGGTAAATAGACATTGTGTCATGTCAAAAATGTCTGTGTGAGCCAGGGTTGATTGATGATTCCTAAATATATTCAAATATCGAATTGTGTAACTCTTTTTGTGCATAATCTTTGACCAAAAGAGTTTGAAATTCTAAAACAATAGATGCAGTGTTGACATTGAAGACAGACAGCATTGTGTGACTTGTGTTTGTTAGTGGTTTCTGACTTCAAAAATCATAAAGAAAAGTGAAGTTGAAAAGAAAAGATCCTGGAGCATTGGAGAACAGATGAGAGTTTGACATTTTGTTCTCTAGTGTAATGACATTCAGTGTGACTGAAGAGAGCAAATAGTTTTGGAAGGCTCTGCATGTGTCTGGAGATTGACAGAGGGGGGTTCTCTCGCGCCCTCTTGTGGCCAATTAAAGATTCATTTAAAAGTTTTATTCCTTCAGCAGAGCAAAATCATTCTCAGATTCCCAAAGTTCAAGATTTTTTTTTTCATTACATGTACAGCACTTGCATTGCAAATGGATGGATATAAGACATGTTTATTTGTTAAAAGTTTAACAAAACAAACATCACAGTCCAAAGCATGGACACACACACCTGTTTAAAAAAAAGAAAAAAAAAAGTTTATACAGTCTATGACACACACACACACACACACACACACACACACACACACACACACACACACACACACACACACACACACACACACACTTTGATCTGTCACATCTAACAAACATCCTCTAACATATTTTGCCTGTTTCATTTTCCTTTCAAACAATGCACAATAGACTTCAAAATAAAAGTTATTCAAGACATAAAGAGAGAAGCTGAACAGCAGAAAAGACAAATACAAACAAATATATAATATAATATAACAAATATAATATAATATAATAGAATGACAGGAAAACAAGACTTATTTATGATAAGTTAAACTCTTCATCTCACTATAATGTAAAAACAAATGGTAAACTTTAGCACAATTCAATGTTAAGAAATCAAGGCCATCTGAAGTTATTTTATCACTTACTATATTATCTAACTACTGTACATTTGAATAACGAATGATAATATATATATATATATATATATATATATATATATATATATATATATATATATATATACAAATATAATTAAAATATATTTGGATTGTATTTGTCTGAAAGAAGAAAATCATATACACCTAGGATGGTTCGAGGGTGAGTCAAACACATGCTAATTTTCATTTTGGGTGAACTAACCCTTTAACATTCTTCACAAGATAATTTCCCGCATTTACGGTCGCACTTATTTTGCAATGACGTCATTGCGTCTGTCTAGACTCCGCCCACTTCGACTTTACCCGGGTTCCGCAGCGATGGTCAGCTGCTGAATTATATGAGCGTGACGATGACTGACAGCCCAACGCACCAACCACGCCAATCATTTAATCTCATTCACAAGCGTTAGCCAATCAGCAGCGCTGAGACGGCGCGTCAGGAGCCAATCACGTCCCTCCGTACATGCCGTCCGGTGTCAGAGGTCGCTTCCCCCGCCGGCTTTCATTCGCTCGTCTCTCTGTCTGATTTCAGCAACGATGGCGGAGCAGCAGCAGTTCTACCTCTTACTGAGCAACCTGATGAGCCCTGACAACACCATCAGGAAGCAATCCGAGGTATGGAAGTCTTTGTGTGGATGTATGTGAGGAAATCTAACGCAGGTTTAGCGCGGGCTTCGCTGTGGCCCAGCACATGTGTGAAGCGCGCGCTGCTGCTATGCGGCTCTGAATCACTTCAGAGAGTCGATTCGCTTCAACGAACCAACTCCAGAAATAAATTCCTCTGTTTTTTTTTTGAATCCTCAACACAACTTTTTGATTATCTTATATTGTGATGTTTTATTTTTGTTATGTGGATTTAAATTACTTTTATATGATTTCAATGTGTTTGGTTAGACTGTAAAGATTACATTTTAAAATCTACATTTGAGACTGAATTTGGTTTAGCTAACACATTTTAATCTTACTATATCTGTCATACGTGGATTGCAGGCGTAATATGAAAGAGATGCAATTTCGAAATCAATCCCCAACCCTCAGTTCGAATTCGAATCGTTTAAAGGAATCGATTCAGATGAGCCATTGCTGTCGTGCGTTGCGTATCAACGTGGCCTAACCAGCATTACAAACATGATGTATTACGTTTTGTGTCCCGTCTCGTTCAAAACTCTTATAAATCAGCCGGGTTTTTTTTTTACCCCTAATCTAATCTTTGAACGTCGTCTTCCTTGTTTTGACTCCTGTGACGCTCCAAACCAGTCGTTAAATCGGTATTTCAAACACGTGAAGGTTTTAAACGAGTCCCATTCCGAGAACTATCCGTCAAAGTGACCACACAGACAAAATCGCAGTCTGTTTGTAACTCTATGCGGTTTACTTGATTTGTATCTCACCTCAACAAGCAACACGATAATGAAACGACGTTTCTTAGAAGAATGATGAATATTTAAAAACTCTTTATCGTCGCTATTGTGGCGAGGCTTGTATTTCACTCATTAAACCGTAACTTTACACCTATCTTCACGCCGTGAGCTGCTTTTTTTTCACAAAAGATGTCCATCCATACTGTCGTGTTATGGGAACACTTTGGATTTCGGCTCAGGGATGTGAAGTCAAGCGCATAGACCTTTTAAATTTCTTATTATATTTAATTTAAATGTATAAACGCACTTTTGCATTGACGGTCACCAGCGTAGCAGATTTCGCGGCAAATTCGAATTTCCCCCCTAAACCTAGTTCCCCATTTGCACGTGTTCAGACTAGTCTTTTGTTAGGCTCTTCTTTATCTGTGGAGAGCTCAGATCGGGGCTCATGTGGATCAGATTGGGTCTAATCGCTCATCTCTGCCATCGGTCAGCACTTTCCTTCAGCACAGAGAATGCTTGACCAGCGTGTAGCTAATGCTGAGCGAAAACAGAGTCAGACTGGCCCCCAGAAATCAACTGGGATGTCACTTATGTCTGACACAGTCCTGTGAAATTATTGGTAAGAAGTTTCCGAAAGCTTTGAGGTGTGTGATATCCTTGTTTCGGTCACATTCACATTCCTATTGCACCGTTCATTCCAGACATTCTGCGCATAACCATGTCCATTTATCACTGACTCCAAGAATCTGTTTGACTCATGCAAAATGAACATCCTAAGAGGCTTAGTTGATCTCTTTCCTCCTCCTGCATGAACAGAATTCACTTTTTTTTGCTTTTAAAACCATAATAATCCACCAATGAGGCATTAAAAGTCTGAAATTAGAGCAAGGCGTTAAATGATGGATGCATCTCAAATTAATGTCTTCCTTCCTGTTTTTGTTTTGCAATATGAATATCTATGCATCCTCGTATCATGCATTTGCTTGAGATGCAAATATAAGAAGTCTTAAAAAACTGAACAATTAACGGTAAGTTTGTTTAAAATTAGAACGAATATGACAATTGAGGAATGCTAATGTTTCCATTTGAATGAAGTTGATTTGGATATATTTGTTGTTTTTCTGTGGACTTTTGCATCACTTAAATACAGTAATGTACGTATTAAGAATCTTTGGAAATTGTTCACTGGACAACAAGACAAATGTCTAATTAATCATTTAAGTCTAACCAAACATATTGGAATCTGATAAGGGTCGTTTAATCCAAATGAGAAATTATCATGTCATTTGAAAAAATACAAGACAGAAGTGCCACAACCAAGCAATTTTTTGTGATTAATCAACAACAAAAAAAACTTATTTGTAAACGTTATTTCTACTGGTATTCAAGCCTGTTTTGTGTGTGTGAAGTGAATTAAGAAGTAATGGAGGTTGGTTTGCGATTTCTAAACCTGAAATGTTAATGCAAATGCAACTTTTACAAATATGATGCAACAATTTTTCCGCCCTCATACTATTCCAAACCTGTGAGGATTATTTTTCTTCTGTTCTGATATTTTGAAGAATGTTGGTAACCAAAAAGTTACTGGTAGCCATTGATTCCCATACTAGGGAAATCATTTCATGGTTACCAGCATTCTTCACAATGGTGTTGTTGTTTGTCTTCAATGGAGGAAAGAAATGATTTTAATTATTGGGGGAACTATCCCTTTAAGAAAGCACTGCTGATTCCTTGTATTCGGTCTTAAAGTTCTTATAACCGTCTATATGTATAAACTCTGATGGCGCTCATTAACTTCTTCATTTGTTCTTGTAGGAGACGTATGAGACCATCCCTGGTCAGACGAAGATCACATTCTTGCTGCAGGCCATCCGTGATGCATCCGCTGCCGAGGAGGTGCGTGAGAGAGTCTGTGTGCTGTCATCAGAGCTGGAATATTTATTCCAGGCATCCCTTTAGACTCTATGCATGGCCTTTAACAGTATAAATGGCAGGAAGTTATGCCTCATACCTGCTCTCTCAGGGTCAGATGGTGTGCTGCTGTCTGGAGGTTGTCGAGATGTTGTTAGTAGTTGTGCTGAAAAAGTTTTTTTTTTTTTTTTATGTGCATGTTGTTTAAATCCATTAAAGGTTGATCTTTAAATAAAACTGCACTGTGTGTTTCAGAGGGAAGCGAATCAACTAGTTGAGCTATATATGACTATTCAAAACTCGATCATTTGTACTATTTTTTTATTTTTATTTAATTGTTTAAATTCTTAATAGCAATCACAAACAAAACAATATAGTTATTAATTTATAATGTAATTTAAAATGTCTAAATTGTGCAGCCGTGCAAAAAAAGCAGAGCAAGCCTGGATAAATAAATAATTGTAGGTGTTATTTTAGCATTTATATTTTTTAAATTGATTTATTTTGTGTTTAAGATAAATTGAGTTTTGTTATCATGGACTATTTCTGTAAGTAATTTGTATGTATGTGTGTATATATATATATATATATATATATATATATAAAATAAAAATATCTATATATCTAAATATTTTTTTGTTTACGTCAGTTTTGGTTTATTCCCAATTAGCAATTGTCTTTTCAGCTTAAACTACTTCAGAATCTTTTTTTTTTTTTTCAGCTTTGTCAGTACTTTTTTTTTTTTTTTTTTTTATCTGTAATTGGTCATCACAAATTGCAGTTCGATTTTTTTTTTTTTTTTTTTTTTTTTTTTCATGCATTGTCATGTCAAACAAAACGTTGCACATTTTGTGAATGTCTACTAACCCAGAAAGTCCAATCATTGTGAGAAGTAGAATTAGGCTTATATCTTAAATCAATGATTACTCAACAATGACATTACATTGTGCAAAGCCCACCTACAAACATCTCTAACCATTTTAACCACCCGTATGCCAAGATGACAATGCGGTTAAACATGCCTCTCATTGTCTAGTTGTCCTCTCAACACATTTTAAGCCTTTGCTTCACCTACTGTCTCATTTCACTCTCCTGACCTCAGATATTTATAGATGAGTGAAACTAGAGTGCCACAGACAGTCACCCTTTAAAAGTCCTCGTGCATCCTTGTGTTTTCATGCTCTTTAAATGTGACCAATACTAGTTCACTTAGTAAAGCAGCACTTATCCTAGTTAAGTGTTCTTTATATAGCACAGCATAATGCGTCATTTTTGTGTGAAATTATCTCCTGAGATGCTCTCTAGAGTTATTTTAGACCGAGTCTCTCACCTGGACAGGAAGCTGCAGTCATTAGTCAACCCTGCAGTTGTAAACTTCCTTTTAATGCCTTCATCTTTGTTTTTCCCAAGTTTGAACCTGTGGCTTTATTTGCGGAGCATGTCTCTTGAGTTGTGTGATGCTCTCGAATGCGTCTCTGCAGGTCAAGCAGATGGCAGCCGTGCTTCTGCGGCGACTGCTGTCCTCGTCTTTCGATGAGGTCTATCCCAGCCTGGCCCTCGACGTTCAGACAGCCATCAGGACCGAGCTGCTCGCAGGAATCCAGTCTGAAGCCTCCTCCAACATCCGCAAGAAGGTGTGCGACATCGCCGCCGAGCTCTCTCGCAATCTCATCGGTGAGTTGACTCCTACATCTACCGAACCAAATGGCGTCCGTGTGAACTAATGCCTTGTGTTTTTAACCAAAGATGATGACGGGAACAATCAGTGGCCAGAAATTCTCAAGTTCCTGTTTGATTCGGTGAACTCTCAAGACGTCAGCCTCCGGGAAGCAGCGCTGCACATCTTCTGGTGCGTCAAGTTCAAGCTGCTTCAGTTTCGGTTACTTGTTTAGAACGGATTCAGAGTTCGTTCGTGCGGTGAAATTGTCTTTCTGAACGGTTTCCTCGTGTACAGGAACTTCCCAGGTATCTTTGGCAATCAGCAGCAGCATTACCTGGAAGTGATCAAGCGCATGCTGGTTCAGTGTATGCAGGATCAGGAAAACCCACAGGTCAGTGCCCCCCCCCCCCGTCACACACACCTGATAACCAGAAATGCGTTTTTGAAATAAATTCTCCCTAAACTCTTCATTTTTCGAATTACTTTGGAATTAAGTTGATGTGTTTGTTTACAAATGTATGCTTTTAAGAATGTATACACTCACACACATTTGATTTATTTTTGAATCTTTCTTAAATTTATTTTCTTTCGGTACAAAATACTAGTTATTTTTATCACTTTAGTGGAGAATGTTGGCCTGATTTAAGGTTCCATTAATGTTAGTTTGTGTATTAACTAACATGAACAATACATTTATTACAGTATTAATCTTTGTTAATGTAAGTGCATTAAAATTGATGTTCACTGTTAGTTCATGTTAATTAACAGTGCATTAAGTAATGTTAACAAGCACAACTTTTGAATTTAATAATATATTGGTAAAATAAGATTAATAATGCTGTAGAACGACTGTTCATTCATTGTTTATGTTCACTAAAGTAGTTAACTAATGAACCTTATTGTAAAGTGTTACCATGTTTTTTATTAAAGTACTTTAAAATCCAGTTTTGTTTTTTTTGTTAATTCAAGGTTGGTAAAAAAAACAAAAAAAACAAGAGTCGTTATGAAGCATATTATGAGGATCCTAAATAATCCCACATTTACAAATAATCTGACATCTTTGATTTCCTCATCGGTTGGTTGCTAGTTTGAACTTGCTCTGTTTAATTGCGTTTTTTTTTTCTTTCTCTTTTGTCCCCTCATATGTTGTCTGGATTCCTCTCCACCTTGTTGGTTTTGTGACTTTGCACCAGAATAAACTTGCCAGAGTGACTCCTTTTAAACCACTTTCACTTTCAGATTCGAACCCTGGCTGCGCGTGCGGCTGCGTCCTTCGTCTTGTCCAATGAGAGCAACACAGCTTTGCTGAAACACTTTTCAGACCTTCTTCCAGGCATCCTACAGGTGAAGAGATGTTTTGACTCAGAAAGTGCTAACTAGTTCCCCCTTTATGTGCTTTTAAATATATCCTTTTGTCAAGTTTACACTGGAGAACTGAAAGTCTTAGGCCGGCATGCATATTAACACTTGTATAGTTAAAATTGCACAGCTTAACGAGTTTAATGCACCAAAATCACATATATTAGTCAAAACATTAAATACTGCCAAATACATGAAAATATGCTGAAGACAGTTGATCAAAAATGTATCATTTGCATGGGTTTAGTTTTGCCAATTGTGATTTTTAAACCAATCCTATTGCAAGACATGAATGTACGAAACGCTTCTGGATTGAGTCCTGTTTCACATCTTGTGCAAATACAATCTAATGTCATCAAAAAACCAGAAGCGAATAAATATTGAATTGTGCGTTAGGTCTTAAAGTGACCGCAGCGTAATATACCTGTTGCTGTCTGTCATTAATGTTAATCCGTTAACAAAATTAAATCAATCACTGCTGTTGACTAAATAACTGTTGTAGCTTGAATTATATAATTTACACAGACTCCGCAGACCCTTTATGCAATTTCTGTATCTAAATACCACTGTTATACCTACATGTTTTCTAATTTAAAGCAGCGTTTCTTTGATTTGTGTCTTTGTTCTATTGTAATGAGTTGGTCTAAGTTTTACTGTGGAATCAAGAATTGTGGAATTTCACTGTTTTCTAAGTCCTTAGTGTTGAGTGCTGCGAAAATAAGTGCACAGACAAGAATCTTTCTTTCTCCAATCAGGCGGTGAATGAATCCTGTTACCGTGGTGACGACTCTGTGCTAAAGTCATTGGTGGAGATTGCAGACACGGCCCCCAAATACTTGAGACCAAACCTGGAAGCCACTCTCCAGCTGAGCCTAAAGGTGAGCAAAGCTGGGACTGGATGCATTTATTTGATCAGAATATACAGTAAAAATAGTTTATTTCTGTGATGCGCAGTTGTATTTTCAGCGTCATTATCCACACACTGTCACATGATCTGCAGAAATCATTCTGATATGATTGATTTTAACGATGTACTACTGTTCATAAGTTTGGGGACGGTACACTTTTTTTTTTCTTTTTTTTTTAAGCAAGGATGTTAAATTAATGTGAAAATCAAGATCCAAAATACAGTAATAAGTAAAATTGTGAAATTATTGCAGTTACAAAAAAATTAAGTGAATTTATTTCTGTGATGCTCCGCTGTATTTTCATCACCATTGCTCCAGTCTTCAGTGTCACATGATCTTCAGAAATCATTCTGATGTGTTGATTTACTGCTTGAGAAACATTTCTGATTATTATCAATGTTGAAAACAGTCGTGCCGCGCAATCTTTTTTTTTTGGAACATGCGATACTTTCGTTTCCTTGATGGAAAAAGTTAAAAAGAACAGTATTCATGAAAAAAAAATTAAGTTTAAAAGTAAAACAAGTATTAGAAATAAATACAAATCTTGATTTTCACATTAATTTAACATCCTTGCTTTTAAAAAAAAGTTTCTTCGCTCATCAAGGCTGCATTTTTTTGTTTTAAGTTCTTGTATGTGTCTCTTGCATTATTACGCTCTCAGTTGTGCCTGGTGGTTCCTCGAGGCAGCTCGTCTGTGCTGATCCATGGGGTTTTATTTAACAGGCACATATCGACCTCTGCGATTTAATGCTTGGAAGTTGCCATTCCCATGCAGCTTCCACAGCCCGGTTGCAGAAACATGTTTTCATATATTATATATGCACGTATGTATGTGTGTGTGTGTATATGTGTGTGTGTCTGTGTGTGTATATATATATATATATATATATATATATATATATATATATACACAGACAGACAGACAGTGTTGGGGGTAATGCATTACAAGTAACGCAAGTTACGTAATCAGATTACTTTTTTCAAGTAACTATTAAAGTAACGCATTACTTTTTAATTTACAAGAAAATATCTGAGTTACTTTTTCAAAAAAGTAACGCCAGTTACTTTGTATTCTCATTTTTTGACTGACAAGCCTCCTGTTCCCATATTGGGAGAAATCGGAAGTATGGAGGCGTTGTGTGCGCTGTGTGAACATGTTACTGTAGTTCTAGACTAAATGTGAATGTGCATTAATTCATCCCACTCACAAAAAAAACAAAACAGATTTAGTATTCATCAAAATTAATCAAAACAGTGAAATGCAAACTCAGAATATGACGCAAACCTGCAGTAACTAAATATATTAAATAACACAAATGTATCTATTCCCATTTTATTAACAGTGTCTTTGCTGCTGACCTTTAATGATGCAGTTCAACCATACTAATAATTAAAAAATGACTTTAGATAAACTAACAATTGTGCTTGATTGATTTTTTTTTTATTGCTGAAGAGTGTTGAACCTTCTTCTCCTGTGTTCAACTGTACAGACGTGAATTTACTTTTCCTTCAGCCTGAGGTTTATTCATTACACTTTTTGGTGTGAAAGGGCTTTTACATTTGCTATAAATAGAACTTCTTATATTAAAAACAATCAAGCCCTGCTTGTTTAAAAAGTAACATGAAAGTAACGCAAAAGTAATGTAACGCATTACTTTCCATAAAAAGTAACTAAGTAACGTATTTAGTTACTTTTTTAGGGAGTAACGCAACATTGTAAGGCATTACTTTTAAAAGTAACTTTCCCCAACACTATATATATATATATATATAGCTTTTTAGAATGCGCATTAGCTTACGTAGAACTGTTCATGGAGCAGATAAATATAAATGTATCATTCTGACTCATCCTTTTATTTAAAAAAAAAGTAGTAATTTACTGCTGATATATTATGATTTTCTTTTTTAAAATGGTCAATTTTATTTGAACACGTAGTAGATGTCAGTAGATAACATGTTATGAATATTTTTTGCTAGTTTACAATTTTAGTTTAGGCAAATAAAAAGTGCATAGTGCTGCTAATTTTATGTTATCATAAAATTGGTGAAATTTCAGTTTGTGTATCCGTACTTTTTTTTTTTTATATATTTCCAGCACATTTTAACAACGGCGTGTATAGCAGTTTGGATTGATACATTATTTAAGAGATTTAACATTATAACATTAGTCGCTTTCATTTAAAAAGTAGCTCTCGAATGAAATTAGTTTGGAGACCCCTGCTCTAAACCATGTGACCTTTTAATAGATCGAGACCAATGCAGAATAACAATCATTCTAATCTGATTAATGTGTTTTTTGGTTCCTCGTTTGACTCCAGTTGTGTGCAGACACCAACCTCACAAACATGCAGCGACAGCTTGCGCTGGAAGTCATCGTCACACTGTCTGAGACCGCTGCTGCGATGCTGAGAAAACACACCAGCATCATTGCTCAGAGCGGTAAGAGAGGGACATTTAACGCTCCATACGTCACAATACTAATTACCAGAGTCAAAGCTGATGAAAGAGAAACTTGTCTAGCTTAAAGCTATTAAAAGTGCACCGTACCATGCAACTTGACGTGCATTTTGACATTCTTCATCAGTGCTTTGTAAAGTAAAAAATGATTGCAGTTCAGAAGCAACTGATCCGTTGTCACACATCAGAAAAATGAAGCTGATAGCAATGCTGTTTACTCTCCCAGCACTGTTAATGACTTGCCAAATACACATTTAATGATGTTTGCTCTTAAATGTTTAGTGCCTCAGATGTTGAGTATGATGGTGGATCTGGAGGAGGACGAGGAGTGGGCCATGGCTGATGAACTAGAAGATGATGATTTTGATAGGTGAGATTAATATTTGCATGGTTTTTTTTAGACAATTGTTTGCTCATGCTAAATATTTAACCACAGTTTAGCCACAATTGACCAATCAAAGTATTCAGGGTCACTGGGTAGTTTGCATACAGTTACTAAAAATAGTAATTTGTTTCAGCAGCTCGCTGGGATTCGATCTCGGTGGAATTTTGTGGATGTTAAGACCGCTGTACAAATTGATATGAAAAGGAGATGAAAGTCCTAAATTCATGAAGTTATGGCACTAAATTTAGCATGTACTGCAAAAAATTAATATCCTTTTTTTTTTCTTTTTTTTTTTACAAGACATATCTAAACTTCCCTAAAACCAAGGTACATTTACCTGATGCAAAATGAAGAAGTCTTGTTTAAAAAAAAAACACAAAAACAAACGTTACTTGAAAAACTTTCATTTAAGAATCTATAGACTTTATATTTTAGTTGACAGGGTAAAAATTTGCAATTTATTTAGTTTAACTAGTTTTACTTAAACTGAGTTTTTTTTTCTTAAACGTAGACATTAATAAACAATGCTGACAAACTCATAACAAAAGTATTAATTTAACAAAAATGTAAATAATAAAAATCAAATGATAGTCAACTAAACTTGAATTAAAAAAAAAATATATGTATTGGTGAGAGACTTAAATTTTAGCTTGTAGTACAGTAAACTGGAAAATATTAATAAAAACCATTTGTGTGTATATATATATATATATATATAACTATTAAATAACCCAAAACTGCCAAAAACACTACAGAATTATTAAAGGGTGGCCGCGGGTCCTTAATGTCTTAAATACAGTTTTCCTTATAAAAGGCCTTAAAAAGTCTTAAAAAGACTTTAAATTCAGATTCGATAGGTCTTAAATATTTTTGGTAACTTTACGACGGGGGAAAAATCTTCAGTCGGATGGACCAAATTACTTTTTACGGTCATTGGACTAGACCTTTTTTCCAGCGGTAACGTAAGTTATTGCGTCATCAGAGAGACGTACCAGTACGTGGCTCAATGGCACAACTGCAGAGTCGCAGCTCTGATGAATGGAGAAGCGCGACAAAAAGCTGTGAGGCCAAATGGTCAAATATATCCATCTGTTGCGTATTTGCATAGAAAAGCTCATTATAAAGCAGCGGAGCTTTGTAAACCGCTCAGAGTAATCATGTCATCTCCATAAGAATGATATGATTGCCAAAACATATTTACCGGGATTTCTGAAAAGGTCCTGTTCACACATGATCTATTAATGGTAACTTTACCAGTAATTTACCAGTAAAGACTGTATGTGTGAAAGGGGCTAAACTCTTCCTCTGTATACGCTGTGAATTTGATTTGCTCAACGTAATCTGGAAAGACTGGATTATCTCATTAGATTTGTTATGTAAATCATTTATAAGCCTTCGCCAACACAGCAGATATATCAACCTACGTCTAAATATGCAATTGGATTGTACATCGCGATTTCAACAAATGTTTCTGCACGTGGCCAAATATTAAAATCTTATGGATTTAAACATTGTTTAATCAAGCTGTTAAGTGAAACCTCACCAGGCCGTTGGCGTCCTCTGCAGGTATTTGTTTTAATACATTAATGTACTTAAGTTATGATCATGAGTTTTATATATATATATATATATATAGGCATATTACATTATGTATTTTAACAGTGTTGTTCAATACAATCTTGTAATTTCATGGTTTTGATGTTTTATTTGAGCCAATTATTATTGCCTCATTGTTAGTTTATATATAAATAGTCATACTAAAGCCTGGTTTCCACTTAAGTCTGTTTGTTACAAAAAAATAAAATAAAAATTGGATTATTCACTTGTCAAAATAATCAGTAGATTAATTGATTCCCAAAAGAATCATTAGTTACAGGCCTAGATAAGTTAAAATATTTCTAAATACAACTGCATTGTTTTTGTAATAAAAAGAGACAATTTTATTGAAAACTTCTTAAACCGTATTAAAATATTGTCACATTCTAGTAAACCAAGTATCTGTACTTTGTCTCATCTCATTACCTAAGTGTATTGTTACACCCCTAGTGTCGATAAGCGATGATATAGCTCATAATTTTGAAAGTGTATGATACAGCTTTCATTCTTCAGGTCAATCATATATTCATGAAAAAGAAAATCAGTTTGAATAAAGAAAGCAATAACTTTGCCATAGTATCATTTCAAATGTTCAGGTTGTCACAGTCATTGCATGCCTTGCATGTGCTGCCCCGCCCCCGGAAAAGGTTTTTAACCCCTGAGACCTGCGTATTGTTTAGTTTTTGGATATTGTCTGTGAAAAACTCAGTGTATTGTAATAAAATATTATTGCTGTAACATTTTATTGTTTTTTTTTTTTTTTTTGGTGTGTGTGTGTGTGTGTATATGTATATATGTGCGTTTTCATCTGGTGGTCTTAATTTCCGTACAAGTCGGTATTAAAAAGATTTAAGTCTTAAATGTAACTTGTTAAACTCTGTAGACACCCTGTATTTAAATGAAAAGTGGGTATGAAAATAAAAACTACTTCAAAATGTTAACTATATCTCACTATAACTAGATTTTTTTATTTAATCCTTGAAGTGTTGCTACTTCAACTCTATTTGTATACATTTATATGTAATGATAATTGATGCATCGCTTCTTTACTCTCGCTTCTTTATATTTTTAATATAATTTGATTTTGAAGTCTGAAATGTTCTTTCAGGAGCCCTGCTGTATCTGCAGCGTTTCTGCTTCGAAGCAGCGGTCACTAAAGCTGTATTCCTGCTGATTTTAGATGTTTAACTCTGCGTCTCTCTCTGCTGCTGTTCAGTAATGCTGTTGCTGGAGAAAGCGCTCTGGACAGGATTGCGTGTGGCCTCGGAGGAAAGATCGTCCTTCCCATGATCAAACAGCACATCATGCAGATGCTGCAGAACCGTGAGCAGATGCCTCAGGATCTATTATTGCGATTGCATTTGTAGAAGTGAGATTTCTGATGTTTATTTCCCCGCTCAGCCGACTGGAAGTACAGACACGCCGGTCTGATGGCGCTCTCTGCCATCGGCGAGGGCTGTCACCAACAGATGGAGGCCATTCTGAGCGAGATCGTCAGCTTCGTTCTGCTCTTCTGTCAGGATCCTGTAAGAACAATCACAGCACTTCACTTCTGATGTGTGTTAACGAGAACAGGCGCTAAACCTGAGCCTCTGACCCCCTGCAGCACCCCAGGGTTCGTTACGCCGCCTGCAACGCTGTTGGACAGATGGCCACAGACTTCGCTCCCACCTTCCAGAAGAAGTTCCACGACAAGGTGTCGCTTTTATATGTTTAAGCCTCATTTGTGTTACCGCTTTTTTTTTCTGCTCCAAAAAGGAAAAATAGAAGTTTGATTGCTTTTACGGTCTCTCTAAACTACTGTATTAATGGTCAGTCATTTATTTTTATAGGTTAAATATAATATACAGTCATAATTTACATTAATCAATTACTATTTGTAGTCGATGTACTAGTAAATTTAAATCAATATTACTATAATAATAATAATGGTCATAAACGATAACATTTATAATTGTAGCTGTAAATATAAATTGTTACTTTGATATAATGTAGCGATTAAAATAAGCAATAACATTTTTATTAATGATATAGGATATAATGAAAAAATGACTGTATAAATAAACAAATTATATTTTTAAATATATAGTGATTATGTAAACTACTACTAAAAATAACAATAATAAACAGCAGTTGTGATCATTTAAATCGATGTTTCTAATTAACAATAATAGTGAATTATTATTATTATCAGGTTATATAATACAGTAATTGCTATTACATTTACTGTACAATTATAATTAATAGAAAATGATTTATTATTGTTAGTGGTTATAAAATATGGTAATATTGATAAATTACGACTAAACAAATTAATACATTTAAATGAGTCCGTATTTTGTACTTCTAGTAGTAAAAGAAATAACAGATTAAGACTAATTATTATTTAATAGTAATGGTAATAAAATATAGATTTTATTAAAATAACGGTTTTGGTCGTTTATTTAAATTGAAATCTGAAGTGAGCTGTGCTGGTGGTGTTTGGAGGAGTCGTCCTCTCGGAGGATGGTTTTCTCCTCGATCAATGCTCTGTCTGTGTCTGCAGGTGATCTCTGCGCTCCTGCAGACGATGGAGGATCAGTCGAACCCTCGTGTCCAGGCCCACGCTGCCGCTGCGCTCATCAACTTCACCGAGGACTGTCCCAAATCCCTGCTCGCTCCTTACCTGGACAGCCTCGTCCAGCACCTGCACGTCATCATGGTGGCCAAACTCCAGGAGGTGCGTCCCGTCCTTCATTCATTGCAGCGGTTATACAGAGATTGCATCCCAAGGGTTTTAGACTGCAATCTCTTTTCTTCTGTTAGGTGCACGAAGCTAACGCAGTGAGATGTACTGGATTAGGATCCGTTCAACTTCAATTCAGAAATCAGTGCGGTTTCTTTTACATTTGCTGAATTGGAATTGAATTGACCTTCATTTCGGCTGTTGTGTGATTTACACGTGTCCCTGGAGCAAGAAACCAGCCTCAGGTCTCTGGGGTACATTTGTAGCAATAGCCAAAAAAATATTGCATGGGTAAAACCTATTGATTTTTTTTCTTTAAACCATTAGGATATTAAGTAAAGATCGTGTTCTATGAAAATTTTTGTATGTTTCCTACTGTAATTATATATAAAAACCTAATTTTTGATTAGTAAAATGCATTGCATTGCAATTTTTTTTTTTTTTTGCACCCTTAGATTCCAGATTTTTTAATAAAATAGTTGCATCTCGGCCAAATATCGTCCTCCTAACAAACCATACATCAATGGAAAGCTTATTCGTTCAGCTCTCAGTTGATGTGTAGATCTCCGTGTCATCATGACTGGTTCTGTGGTCCTGGGTCTTCTGCCGCTTGCGGTGTGTGATGCTGTGTGTGTGTGTTATGGCAGTGAGTCGTGACTGAATGTTGGCTTTGGTTCTTCCAGCTGATCCAGAAAGGCACTAAACTGGTTCTGGAGCAGGTTGTGACGTCCATCGCTTCGGTGGCTGATACTGCGGAGGAGAAGTTTGTGCCGTACTACGATCTGTTCATGCCCTCGCTCAAACACATCGTGGAGAACGCCGTTCAGAAGGAGCTTCGTCTGCTCCGAGGGAAGACCATCGAGTGCATCAGTCTCATCGGTCTGGCTGTGGGCAAAGAGAAGGTGCGTCTGAAGGACACGGATCCTACTAAAACTATACCTTTTTTTATTTATGCACTTTTTTTACAAAATTATTTAAATGAATGCATTTTATCAAATTTATTTTAGTTTAAATTATTCTGATTTTCTTTTTCAATCTAATTGAAAACTAGATTTTAATTTTAGATTATCCATTAAAATAAATATTGAATCGGATGAGATCAAAATAAGTGAAAAACTCAATTGAGCTTTTTATTTAAACATTAAATGTGCCAACTACTCTTTTGAATGGAAGACTTTTTTAACTTGATCTATTTTAAGTCACTTTTTTTTAAATTAATCAATATTTTAATTCTTTTAGGTACAATTAATGCATCTAGTTTTTAACTAATTTATTTATACCTTGACAAGTGGATTTATCTGGCTCAAGCCAACTACACTTTCAAATATGTACTTTTTATTTAGTTTTAATTTTGTAAATATTTAGTTTTATTTTAGTTATTTTAATCTTTCCTTTTTTTATCACTTGATTTTTTTTATTTTTTATTTTAATTTAGCCATTAAAGTAAAAAATATTGAATCTGATTTGTTAAATTTCAAATATTTTTTAATTAGTTTATTTAAACAAACGTGCCAACGTTTATTGTTTTTAACTTGATCTATATTATTATTTCATACCATTTTTAATTGCTTTAATTTGAGTTTATTTGAATCTAAATATTTTAGTTTATTTGAATACACCTAATTTATTTATTTTCTAACTTAATTTTATCAGAATTTAATCTTTATTTTAAGTTATCGTTTTAGGTACAATAAATAGCTTAATTCATGCATCCATTTTTATTTATAATTTAATTTATACGTTGACACATGAATTTATCTGGCTTAAGCGAACTACACTTTCCAATAGAAAATTGAAGATCCTGAAAAAAACTTGGTCCATTTTATTATTTACACTAAATTACATTTGAATAATGCTCAAAATACATTGCATTCACGCCAACTACTCGCTCTCTTCATCTGTGTGATTGCATCTGAACGATGTGTTTGTGGTGATTTCTCTGGTAGTTCATGCCGGACGCTTCAGCAGTGATGCAGCTCCTTCTGAAGACACAGACTGATTTCAGTGATCTGGAGGATGACGATCCACAGGTCAGCGAACACCAGCCGAGCCTGATCTCGTGTGTGTGTGTGTTTGAGCTGCTTTCTTGTGTCTGCAGATCTCCTACATGATCTCGGCCTGGGCACGCATGTGTAAGATCCTGGGCAAGGAGTTCCAGCAGTACCTTCCTGTAGTGATGGGTCCACTGATGAAGACGGCCTCCATCAAACCTGAAGTGGCTCTGCTTGACAGTGAGTGAGCCGTCCACACAAACATAGACACTCTTATGGTTTAAATCCATGTATCTGTGTAGAAGAAAAATATTGTACTTGTTTTAATACAGAATTTTTAACCCTTTAAGGTTCATTTAACTACTTTAGTTAGCAGGAACTGAGTATGAACTGTGCTTCTACATCATTTATCAAGCTTAAAGTTTTTCAGCGTTTACTAATGCAGTAAAAAGAAAAAGTTGTGCTTAACATTAGTTAATGCACTGTGAATTAACATGAACTAACAAAAAACGCCTGTGTTTCATAACACTGTAATGAGTTGTTTGTTCATGTTAGTTCATACATTAACTATGAAACGATCCGAAATGGTTTTCTTTAATCTGGAGTGCGGGAGGGGCTTATTTAACTCTAATTTAAGAACTACATAAAAAAAAAAAAAAAAAGAATGAAAATGACATGCACAACAAAATTACTAAAATATAAAAATGGAAAATATTAAGAGCTCATTAAAAAAAATTTCCGAAAAAATATTTAGGTTTACAACTATATTAATATTTCTGATAATAGTCTACAATATATAAAATATTTAAGTTTTGAATTAAATTTACAACTACTGTAGTAAGTAGTAACACGATAAAAGACAGTTGCAATATTTTTAATCAATTCTATATTGGCTATTAATGTTTTAAAATTAAATTTAAAATAAAACAATAGGTGTAGTATTTTAAAACCGTACTTCATCAACTTTACTGTATTTCATCAACTTTTAAAATGTAGAAATACTGAGTTATGTATACAACTACATTTGTTATTATATGTAGGTGATAAAGAAAATCAGTATTACTATATTTTACCTATTTTATTTAAATTCTACATTAATAAAGAAACCGTTTCTTAGTGAAAAAGTCTAGGTGTAGTAGTTAAATACTGATTTATTTAAATTATGGCTGTTGTTTAGTTTCATTTAAATCTATTTATTATTGATAATAGTATTGAACCCAAAATGTTTCTTCAGATTTCACTTAATGCTGTTTTAATAAAGTGTTAGATTAGAAGCCTTTGGCTCTCTTTTGGACTTTTGTTGTAACACTTCTTGGTGCGACTCGTTCAGCTCAGGACATGGAGAACATGTCTGAAGACGATGGCTGGGAGTTTGTGAATCTGGGAGACCAGCAGAGTTTTGGCATAAAGACGGCAGGACTGGAGGAGAAAGCCACCGCGTGTCAGATGCTGGTGAGACGATCATTACGATTAAACCAGTGAGCACTTACTGAGCCTCCAGAACCAACGCTCGAGGAACCGAAAGGAGGTTTTTGGCAGGTTTTCTTTTTCCATCGAGTTTGGAAATGTAACAGCCACTATATTTCCTTATTAAAAATTCATTAGAACAAAATAATGCATTAAAAATTGTATAATAAATGTATGCATTTTAATGAAATGATGCATGCAAGTGTGAGTAGATTCATCTGCTTTGAACAATTCAAGTCCATTTTGGGCCCTGTAACTAAGCTAATCTCTGGCCTGTTGCAACAAAACAGGTTTCTGTTGAATGTCTGGGGTGATATTTAATGTTGTCTGTGTTTTTCCTCAGGTGTGCTACGCTAAAGAGCTGAAGGAAGGGTTCGTCGAGTACACGGAGCAAGTGGTCAAGCTGATGGTTCCTCTGCTGAAGTTCTACTTCCATGATGATATCCTTCATGAGATTACTGATCTTCTGCAGTGTAATGGTCCCAAATGGTTTTCTTTAATCTGGAGTGCAGGACGGGTTTATTATCATTTAACTCAAAGTGCTGAAACGACTAAAACTAAGAAGTACATATAAATAAATAAACAAATGAAAATGACAAATGCACAACAAAATTACTGAAACATTAAAATGGAAAATATTAAGAACTAATTAAAAAAATTGGAATACAACTATAAAATGTATATGCATGTATGTTTATGTAAATAAAATGAACTGCATTAAAAAAAAAATGAAATGACAAACGTGCAACAAAATTACTTAAACATGAAAACGGAAAATATAAACACTTTTTTTTTTTTTTACGTTCATGTTTGTAGTTTTTTTAAATGTCTAAATGGTTCTTGTTCCGTTTATATAGTAAGAAATTTTTATTTTCAGTTCACTCATTTCCAAGTCACCATTTCTCATTTCATTTTTAATTTCACTTGAAGTACTAAAATAAATAAAGGTAATAAAATTAAACGCATTAAAAAAAAAATATATATATAATGCATTTAGACTGTATAGCATGCAGTTTAGCCTTCACAAATAAGTGCACAATTTTAAACTTTCTGAAATAACTGGAAATGTGTATTTTTACATTTTGTCTATAGCTATTCCAGTTTGTCTTCTATTTAATTAACTATAACTTCATTTGTTTTGCAACTCTTGTTTTTTTTCCCCCAGAGTAATGACTAAGTTTTGTTTGTTAGCTGCACTTATCCTGATGGTTCTCGGTTCCTCTTGTTCAGAGATGATTGTTCACGCACCTGAGACTCTGTTAGCATCCTTAGCGTGTGTTTGACGTGTGCGTGTGGCGGCGGCCGAGTCCATGCCTCTCCTGCTGGAGTGCGCTCGTGTCCGAGGCCCAGAATACCTGACACAGATGTGGCACTTCATGTGTGACGCCCTCATCAAAGCCATCGGCACTGAGCCCGACTCTGACGTGCTGTCGGAAATCATGCACTCGTTTGCGAAGGTAACGAGTTGAAAAAGCTCTGTTCAGCAGTGTTTGTGTTTGTTTTAATAAGTGAATGTCTTGTCATTTAGTGCATCGAGCTGATGGGAGACGGATGCCTGAACAACGAGCACTTTGAGGAGCTGAGCGGCATTTTAAAAGGCAAACTAGAGGAGCACTTTAAGAACCAGGAGGTCAGACAAGGTGAGTCGCACAGGAATTAAGTGCTAACAGAGGCCGGTTATTTGATTAAAATACAGTAATGCTTTCTGTGAGAATCTGTTCAAATGTGTTTTATTCCTATGATGCAAAGTTGTATTTTCAGCGTCATTCCTCCAGTCTTCAGTGTCGCATGATTCTTCAGAAATCATTCTAATGTGATGATTTACTGCTCAAGACACATTTCTGATTAGACTGTTTTTGTTGAAACATTTTTTATTTTTCAGGTTTCTTTGATTCAAGAATGATTATTTGAAATAGAAATATTTTGCAGCGTAAGTTTCTGTACTGCCACTTGATTTAGTTCATCGTTAATGGATGAAATACATTTTTCAAAAACTAATATTACGGAGGAAAGTTTTCTTTTTTCTGAATTCATTTTCCTTTTTTTTTTTTTTTTTTTTTTTTACTCTCAAATTATGTATTTTTTTCTGGATTCTGTTTTAATTATTAGATTTATACTTTAGAAACCAGAAAGTGTATCTAAATGAAATTAAACTTATTCAAAAAATTTTGATTTTTTTTATTTTATTTTTGAAATTTTTCCAACTTCTGGTAAATTTTTCTGGATTCAGTTTGATTGAATATATATATGTATAATTTTTAATCTAAACGCTAGTTTAATTGAAGACATGAGACTTGTGCAATTTTACAAAACAGCCTCAAACTGATGATAGCTGGCTAAAGATTTACTATGCTGTAATTTTAAAATTAAATTATTTTGATTGGCGATTATCAGCCAATTGCATTCTTTAAGGCCTCATTTCCATTGATTTCCTATGTCTACGTGGCGTTATCAATTTTCATATTAAAAGTCATACAGGTTTGTAAAGTTTTACTACCGTATTTTTCCGGACTATAAGTCGCACTTTTTTTTCATAGTTTCGCTGGTCCTGCGACTTAGTCAGGTGTGACTTATTTAACAAAATTAATTTGACATGAACCAGGAGAAATGAACCAAGAGTTCACATAACTGTCTACAGCCGCCAGAGGGCGCTCTATGCTGCTCACTGCTCCTGTAGTCTACACTGAGCAACATAGAGTGCCCTCTCGTGGCTGTAGACGGTAATGTTTTCTCTTGGTTCTAAATAAATGCGACTTATAGTCCAGTGCGACTTATTTTTTTTCCTCTTCATGACGTATTTTTGGACTGATGCGACCTATATTCAGGTGGGACTTATAGTCCGAAAAATACGGTAATTCTATCTGTTTTCCGCAGCCAAACGACAAGATGAAGACTATGATGAGCAGGTTGAGGAGACGTTACAAGACGAGGTGCGCAGCTCATCTAACATGCGTTGCTTCGAAGCAGTTAATTGGTTTAGTTGACTAATCGTGAAGCCCCTCTTAATCTGTGTTCAGGATGACAATGACGTGTACATCCTGACCAAGGTTTCGGACATCCTGCACTCCATCTTCAGCAGCTACAGAGAGAAGGTTCTCCCGTGGTTCGAGCAGCTGCTGCAACTCATCGTCAATCTGATCGTGAGTCCACGTTTCTGTCCCTAGCCTTTACAGAAATAAAACACTTGAAAAACACTTTAGGGATGCAATTTCCTTTTATTCTAAGTTAAGATAAAATTAAATGTCTTACATTTTGGACACAATATTAACCGTTTTCACGTGGTTTGCTGATGAAAATAGCTCCAGTCAAAGCCACAGCAGAACGGTTTCCTAAATGAATGAATCATGTTTTTTTTTTTTTTTTTAACGAATGAAATTTTATTTCTTCCATGTTTTAATTTTAATAGCAAATCCCCTTTATTTACCAAAAATAAAATGTGTTTAAATTTCATAAATTAAAAGACAAATTAAATTTGGGTGAAACTTGTTTACTGTTTTTCATAATTATAAAACTTGTAGTAAAACTTTAAACACAATTGTAAATAAGTATAAAGAATGGCATTGGTTTTATTTTTAGTGCTAAAAAGTTTTTTTTTTTTTAATTAGCATGTTTTTGTTTTGCTTTGTTACCGAAAATGGTACCGAGAACCGTGGATTTTCACTGGTATCGGTACCGAATACTGAAATTTTGGTACCGTGACAACACTATTTCTAACTTCATCATCCAGATTGGGGGAATTGTAATGTTTAAATTATTTGCATTAAAGTATAGATTTTTGTTTGTATAAGCTGTCAATTATAGTTTTTAGAAGGAAAATCGCATTCAACGCTAATTGCAATCAGTGCATGTTTCTTTTGAAATAAAAAGCTCAAGATCTGAGAAGAAAGGCCTATAAGTCTTCAGTTATCAGAAATGTTCTAATTGATCTCATGCAAAGCTTTTAGTTGAACTCACTGGTGTGACCTGCTTTGTTACTACTTAATTACTTAAACTATTTAATTTAGTGAGTATACCTTGATTGCATTTTTTTTTTCCTTGAATATTGTCACTAGTATCACATTCGTTATGTGTAAATAAATGCTCAAAAAAACTTTAAGCTGTCATTTGTGCTTTTGTAAAATCAAAAGGTAATTTAATATTGAAAAAGTTATGTTAGAAAAAATCTTGTCATACCAAAAGTGGAGATTTTTGTGGAATGTTAATAGTGTGTTTATGGTGTTGTGTTCGTGACAGTGTCCTCACAGACCCTGGGCGGACAGACAGTGGGGTCTGTGTATATTCGATGATGTCATCGAACACTGCACCCCGTCTTCCTTCAAATACGCGGAGTACTTCCTGCGGCCCATGATGCAGGCGCTGTGTGACAGCAGTCCAGAGGTGCGGCAGGCGGCGGCGTACGGCGTCGGAGTCATGGCTCAGTTTGGAGGAGAGAGCTACAGGCCTGCGTTCACAGGTGAGACATCCTCGGTGACTTTATTTATGCTCGGTGAGCTTTATTAGCATCAGTAGCACCCTATGAAATGGTGCTATTTGTACCCAAATTCGTTTATTTTTCTTGATTCCGTTTTTTATTTATTTATTTTTTTTCTAATAGTTTAATCAAAGAGTATAGAAGTAACAAGAGGCGAAACTCCGTTGCAGTTATCACGCTGCTATCACGCTGCCGCCATTTTGGACTGAACCAACGGCTTTACCGTTGACAGAACTACCGTATACATTGCAGCATTAACATTATGTCTGTAAGGCAAGGCAAGGCAAGTTTATTTATATAGCACATTTCGTACACAATGGTAATTCAAAGTGCTTGACATAAAAGAAAGTAAAATAATCATGAAGAAAAATAATAACAAAAATAAAACAAGCAATTTTAAAATGATTAAAACATTTAAAAACAGTTAAATGATTTTACATAAAAAATAAAATAAAATAAAAAAACAGTGAAAATATAGTGCAATCAATTCGGACATTGCACAGTGCTCATTCAATAAAAGCACAGCTAAACAGATGGGTTTTGAGTCTAGATTTAAATGTGACTAGTGTTTTAGCACATCTGATGTGATCTGCTCAGATTTTCTGGTTCTAGTCAGAATCCTGGCAGCAGCGTTCTGGATGAGCTGCAGCTGTCTAATGGTCTTCTTGTGAAGGCCGATGAGGAGCCCATTACAATACTCCACCCTGTAAATTGGAAACAAAGAAAACAGTGTTCTGCCATCAACCGTAACAACTATCAGTGTACAACCAAGCAACTAGCATTTCATAGGCTAGATTCCCCAAAGATTCAGAGAGGTAAAATAGAAAAGTGTTTTATCAACGTTAAAGTGAGCTAACGTCAACGATAACAGGTGCTGTAACGTTAATGTAAGCTATCCCATGACCGCAGTAACAGTTTGCTAACATTATGTATTTGGTCAAAATTGGGTCAAGACTCGAAATGGGCTTTTTAAATCGAATATTTTCAAAGATATATGAACACCTGACATGGCAAATGACCGCTTTATTAATTCATTGTTATCACTAAATTAACCCTTTAACGGTCACCCTTTTTTCTCATAAACATGAAAATCACTATCCAAACTTAAATGGTTGTAATTCAAGAATGCTTTGGAATATAGACTTACTGTATGGTTGGTCTTGTTTTAAAGAAGACATTTGCTAGGTTATTGTTGAAGTGAAATAAATTATGAAAGTGAAACAGAAAAAAAGTTATATAAGTTTGAGTTTATTAAAATGTACAAATTAAAAAATATAATTATTTATATTCTATATAAAAAAATATATATATATATATTACAAAATATATTTTACTACTGCAAGAAAATGAAAGCTTAAAATCTGAACAAGTTGTGTTTCACATTTTAGAGACATGGGATGTCTGCTATAGAGATATTAAAAACTAGAAACTACTATTTAATTCCCTCAACCGCTTTTGAATTGAAACCGATATCATTCAATTCTATGACAGCTGTGTTGCGTTCAGTCCAAGATGGCGGAGCTGCAGCTCTGCGCATGGATGCGTTTGTTGCTATGGAACGTTCTATTGAGTTTCGCCTCTTGTTACTTCTATGCTTTTTGATTACTAAAATTAAACCAAAGAGTATGTCCTTTTTTTTTTTTTTTTATTAATTATCGATGATGCCGTTTATTTTTGGTTTAAGTTAAACAAATTACATCTTTAAGGCCCTTTTTGAATTTATTTTATTTTTTTCATTACGTTTTTATTTTCCAAAGTTTTTTTTTTTCTTCTGGATTCGGTTAATGGTTTTATTTTTAGTAATCATAAAACACATCCAATTAATTGAAATCATGAAACTTGTGTGGTTTA
The DNA here is from genome assembly GCF_963082965.1 of Carassius carassius. Lineage (NCBI taxonomy): Eukaryota > Metazoa > Chordata > Actinopteri > Cypriniformes > Cyprinidae > Carassius > Carassius carassius. The sequence continues at coordinate 2,214,321 of NC_081761.1, forward strand.
ACAATTAAAAAAAAAAAAAAAGCATGTGTAATTAATTGAAGTCATGAAATTTTACTTGTCTATGTATTTATTTATTTATAGTATTTTTTGTTTTATCCTTTAACCCCAAAATTTAGTTTTCATTTAGATTTTTTTTTTTTGCGAAGTTAGTTTGAATTTGGATTGTTTTAATAAAATTTTAGTTATAAAAAAGCATGTCTAATTAACTGAAATTTATGATGCCTGTTAATTGAAATTTATTGAAAGTATAATAACTTCACTTTTTAGGTTCCTTTTTTTTTCAGACTACATTTTAATGATCTTATTAAAAAAAGAATTTGATTTAGTATTTTTGAACTTTTATTTATTTATTTTTTATTTCAAATTGGCCAGATGCCTTGACACTGTGCTGTTTGTTTTGGTTAATTAGAGGATTCTGTGAGGTTAGTGTTTTTCTGCTTCATGGACATCATCTTCGATCCGTTGTTCTTCCAGAGGCCGTTCCTCTTCTCGTGGGTGTGATCCAGTCTCCAGACTCCAGAGCTAAAGAAAACGCCAACGCCACGGAGAACTGCATCTCTGCTGTGGCCAAAGTCATGAAGTACCGCCCAGAGTGTGTCAACGTGACCGAGCTCCTCCCTCACTGGCTGTCCTGGCTGCCACTCAACGAGGATAAAGAGGAGGCCGTCCACACCTTCAACTATCTCTGTGACCTCATCGAAAGGTGCGTGTCTGTCAGCCGACGTCAACTCTGGGAGTCTTGGATGCAGATTTGAGTTGAACCTTTGTTTTCCTCCCACAGTAACAATCCCATCGTTCTTGGACCTGATAATACGAACCTTCCCAAGATTTTCATCATCATCGCTGATGGTGTTGTGAATGAATCGATTAAAGGGGAAGACGGTTGCAGCAAACGATTGGCCAATGTGATTCGTCAAGTACAAGTGAGTTTAATGCCATGTGAACGGACCGCTTTATCACATTCACCTGTAGACAACCTCAGACTGATGCAGGATTGCAAAATTAAATCAATTCTATGTATTCCCCTTTTAATATATAAACATATATAACACATAAATGACTTGGTGAATATTATTGTTTGTAATTGTTAAATTGGTGCATATTGACAAAAATAGCAGCCATGCCTTATCGATTTACAATAAAAGGGCATGTTTATCAAATATATCTCTATGCACATTAACGTAGTTTTAGCATTTTTTTAGCAGAATTTCTGTCATAGCATTGGTTTAAATTCATGTAGATATTTCTAATTGTTAAATCAGTGCCTATAAATATTTAAGTTTATCCTTGTTCTTTAATGATCTTGTGAAATCCAAATATTCAGTGTGTAAATCTAAATATTATTGCAAATTGTAATGTTTTAAAATATTTTATCTAATTTGTCACCCTAGTCATGTACTGTATATTATCATTTCTTTTATATACACATGTACTATATATGCAATATATCATATTCATATGTATGCATTTAAATATTGCATGCACTTGCTTTTAAATGGAACTAATTTCAGTCTAGTCATATGGTTAAATTGTATTTTATATTTTGATATGTATATAGTGTAAATATCTAGAAATGTTTCTTGCATGTTTATGCATGCTTTTAAATGTTTGTTTTGCTATATTTATGCATGTAAATGTGGAATTGTTTATTCTTGTTCTTTAAAAATCCATTTTTTCCGAATAAATGCATTTTTAGTATGCATGATGGATATTTAGATCATTTCCGAGCACCGGCAGGATTTAGTTGTTTGCTTGCAGGTTGACCCGTGCAGAGTTTGCATGTATTGACTGCGCTGCATGCTTTCTCTCTCGCTCTCTCGCTCTCTCTCTCTCACTCTCTCTCTCTCTCTCTCTCTCTCGCTCTCTCTCTCTCTCTCTCTCTCTTCAGGTTTCTGGGGGACTCTGGACGCAGTGTGTATCGGCGCTCAATGAGGTGCAGCAGAAGGCCATCCAGGACCTCCTGAACACGGCCTGAGTGAACAAGCGAAGCCTTAACCCTGCAAAACAACCCATCGATTGAGGATTCAAAACTGTGCACCTGGAATTCCACATCTAGATTTTTGGCCCTTTCCCAGTTTCGAGTTAACCGTCATGTGACTTGAGTTTGTGTTGGGCCTCTGAGCCGTCTGGACCTGATCTCTCGAAGTCTTGGGGCAGAGTGTGACCAACGGCTTCAGAAACCCTTGTCTTGAGCGGAAATTGGGGGGGGTTTAGGGGTATGAAACTAACAGTCATCCATCGTAGATCTTTAAGAATCTCTGGTGTAGAAATTGTGCTTTTCTCCCTTCTGAGATCAGTTCGTGTGTCTGTGGATCCTTACCCTTGCCGAAGCTGATTTAAGGCTCGGTCCGACTCTCTTCTCCGACGGATCGGACCGAACGGACTCATGTTGGTTGAGCTCGAATGCAGTAGAGCAATGATGCAGCGGTCATGTCATCAAATTTTTGGTTTTCTTTTAGGCTTTTGTTTTTCTCTTCGACGCCGGCGCTGATGTTTTGGAGAAACTCTTATGATCTCTGTTACGTCTAATATTGTCTGTCATTGGCTCACTTAATCCACGCACTGAAATAAACAACATTGGGAAACCGGGACTCTGGGTTCGGGCTTCTGATATTATGAAGGCCGGTTGGCTTAAGAGTTGTCACGTGTCCATGCAACATTTGTATGATATGCAATTTCTCCTCGTTAATCATTTTACAACACTTTCAGTATTAAAACTGCAAGACATGATCAACTCTGTGTCAGCGTTTCATTGCAATCTGAATGCTCTCAATATGAACTGAATTCAGTTCAAGTGTTTCGTTCCTCAGGTTCTGATTCTTAACTAGTAAACTTCTGATTTTAAATAGTTTTACTCTCTCGAGTGCTCGTTCTTAACCATTGTTTAGGAGAGGCTACAGAAAGCAGAAGCTTATGGAGTCAATATAATGCCACATAAATATGCAAAATTGTAAAGTTTTGCAAACGAAAGTATTGAGAAAAATAAATGTGCTTTTTGCAAACAAAAATAAAGAATTGCAAAATATAAGTGAAACTGCGTGAAAGCAATGATTTTGCAATACATTTTCCATGGCCATATTCCATGTTCTGTGCAATTCTTTATTGTTTGCAAAAAGTAAATTTATTTTTCTCAATGCTTTCATTATCGTTTGCAAAACTTTATTTTCCTTTGCAAAACTTAAAAATTTTGCATATATGTAGCATTATATTGACTCCATAGAAGCTACGGAAGCTGTTTATGGATTTACAGCAGTAACCACAGATGAAGTTGATTGGGAGCTTTTACAACGTTCTAGTCAAAACAAACATGCACAGGATACTAAATTAAAGTTGATTTAAGATGCTACTGGATTTATCGACGTTTATCAGTGAGCTTTTTTGTTGAATTTAACTTTTGGCGGGAGTGAAAATGAGGCTGATGAAGTATGGCGCCTCCAGTGGATTGTGTTTAATGACTTGGTGCTTGTTCAGCTAAAGAAAAAACATTGCATGATCTAAGGTCGCTCACACATTTCATGTAAATTGGTTACTAAATTAAATTAGTTACTAATTGCATCTTACAGTGTGATTCGATTAATAATTATCAGCTCTAGAACTATTGCGTTATTAATTTCTATATCCCAGATCAACCTCGACGAGTTAAAAAAAAATGCATGAATCCTCTTTTTTTTTTTTTTTTTTTTAAGACTTTAAACATAAAATTGCATGATTATCCTTGAACTGACCAAAAAGGAGGTCTCATTAAAAACCTACGTTTTAACTCCATTAAATCCACTGTTTTATACAGAATTATTCAATAGTCTGCACTGTAGTATTTGTTGAATTACATAACTACTAAATTAGATTAAAGATATGCCTTTACCTTTTTAAGGAAAAATAATTGATTTGATCCACATCCGCTTCAGATGTTGACTTGTAAACTGTAGCTTATGTTGTAATCTCTTGGACTGATTTCAATTTAATCGATGGATCAGGATTCCTTTAAATGTTATTATAGAAATCCCGTAATAGTAATTACTGAGCCCCTCCCCCTTATTTATTAATTTATTTGAAGGGAAGTGACGCATCATCAGCATGGTGGCGCTGTTACTCATTACAGTACTTTATAAGACATAAATGTAGATTATCAAAAGAATCACTTGTGATTTTATACTTTTTGAATTGTAAAAATGTAATGTGGCTTTTTACCTTGGTAAAATGAAATGTGGTACATTGGTACCACTTGACTTGACTTTAATGTTCTTCCAAGTGTACTGTGGTACCGGATGCCCAAAAACGTAAATTTGTGAGCCTCGAGGACTCGAGCAGGTGTAGTTCGACTCCGCCGCCAGGTGGCGCTGTTATCACGAGGTTGTAGTGCTGCTGCTGGAGGCTGGAGGCGGTGTTTTATTGTATGAAAACTGTTTGGGATCAGTTCAGTCATGGCGTCTGGGAAGGCGGTGGATTCCAGCGCTTCCCGCGGATAACCGTGAACGAACCGATTTAACGCGACTCCATCCGCTGCTCTGCGCGCTGCTCCCGTGGAATATCGTTTAACAACACCGTGACGGAGCTATCCGGACGCTAGGAGGATTCATTCAGCAGTAAAGGTGAGATTCTGGGCTGTTTCATTGGCTCGCAGTAAACCGGCGGCTGCGAGCAAAAGTTACTATTAATCTTACGATCACTGGATACATTGTAGCGGTTCTCATGGCTACGCGATTAGATCAATCGCGCCGCCGCTGTTGCCACGCGTCATATCGTTGGATTCTAACGTTACTCCTCAACTCTGAACATCAACGATTTACTACAGTGCTTTTAAACTACTCTACTGTACTTTCACGTTTAGCAAAAATACTATGGTGATACCATGTTTTATTTGATTCTACAAAAGTACCTTTGGATTATATATTGTACAGTGATGCTAGTTTATTTAAATGTCGCTCTGAGGTAGCTCCAAGAATGCATTGACCCTTGTCCAAATACATAGTATTACCATAGTAAATGTTTTATGGTATTATTGGATAACATCAGCCATACAATGGTGTTACCACAGCATGGTCACATTGCTTTATCCTCAGCCTGCTTGTTAACTAATGCAACGCATCACATTGATCTATGGGTATATGAATAGATGGAGCACATGCATAGACATGCTTTTTCTTAATTGCATGAATTTTTTTATGTAATGTATTTTAAGTGGATCTACTGGACAATATGGAATTTCCCTGTCAACTGAATTCTTGATTCGGCTAAACCACACACACACACACACACACACCACACAGTCAACACAGCTTAACCTAGTAACATCTGAGCCTCAGGGATTACTTGAATAACCTACATCTGCTGGTCCACTGTAAACACGCACATTGGCATGGATATATATATATATATATATATGTGTGTGTGTGTGTGTGTGTGTGTGTAGGTGGTTGTGGACAATTAATAGATGGTTAGTCAAAAGAACCTCTTAATGAATAACAGAAAACTTTTCTCGTCATTACACGTCATGCACAGTAAAGTGTGTACTTGTCACTTAAAAGTAATGCTGCATCACCGACTCCTAACTAAAAATAGAAAACTTGATGCATTGTAGCTGTTCATTTACACGACAACATTTTGGGGGCATCAGCAAACATTGGAAATGGGTTTCAAAAGTGCAAGTTTTTGGAAAAATTACTGTTATTGTCTCCATGAAAATGGTGATATCATGTGCAAGCGTGTTACGTGTTCATTCTGTAGAAATTCATATGTGTGCATGCCTTGATGATACTACGGTGGCCCTGTGGTGCACAACACAACTAAAACTCCACAACACTTAGGAATGATTTGGTTGTTTTGTGCTATTTTAGCTGTGTTGCGACTTGTTTCTATTATGTTGCTACTTTCTTCTGTTACCATGTGACTTTATGTTGCGACTTTTGTATCCACTCCGTTGAGGCTTGTTTCTGTTGTGTTGTGCTAATTTTGTTGTGTTGAGGCTTGTTTCCTTTGTGATTTTGTTGTGTTGTCCACTACTTGGCCCTCGTATAATACAGTGCTTTTAGTCATTTAGTTGAATCCATGTGAATGCAAAGACAAACTTGTACTCAAAACAGACAGGCTGTTTTGAGTACAATCATTGTCATGCATGTTAATCCCAATATGAATTTTAAGTATTGCTTTGCAAACATTAGTATTTAGACATTATGATAAGTGTTGGACTGGTTTAGTATGTTTACAAGCACTAGGCGATAGAATGAGTCATCCTCAAAGTCTGCTTCACAGAGTTTCTCTGCCCATCAGCCCCTGAGCCTGCGGTGTTGATCCATGCGCTCAGATGTGTATGTTGAGTCTGTCTCACACTGAAGCCTCTGTTTCACTCCGTGCGCCTCAATGAACACTGGGAACTTTCAGGCAAACAAGTTGAAAGGCAGGTTAACTAGCCGAGCGAGAGTCTGGGAACGAACCCACGCTGCACACATTGTGTTCCTTGTTCGCTGTTTTCTGTGATGGGTGTGTGTGTGTTTGTATAGGATGGAAAAAGAAAGATTGTTTGCGTGAGAGTGTTTAAATAAAGTAACAGTTTGGGAAGCCATCACATACCCTGTTTTACCCTCCATGAGATCATTGACTAGCAGCTTGCTACTGAAATAGGTTTGCACTTTGGTTTTAATGACACATGATAGCTTTTGCTCCAGAAGAACTTCCTGTTTCTTGTCTCAGACGAGTTGTTTATCGGTGTGTGACCTTCCTTTTATGGTTCCTACTTTGTGTAAAACTTTCCCATTTGTGGCCTGCTTGCAGAGGTTTCTGTTTCACTCATTTGTCAGAGTTTACTGTGATGGTTTAGCATGAGACACTTCCTGCTAATGGACAGTTATAGGAAGATGTGCTGCACTGTATCAGGATGCTCTTATATAATAACACTTTAGTGGCCACACTTTTTAAGCATTTTGGCTGTTCTGTTACTCTTCAATGGCATCTGGGAACCTAAAAACTATTTTTTTTTAAACTGGTTTCAAATGTTGTTTTTGCATTTTTTATTATGCCATTATCATCTCCGTATAAACAACCAAAATGCAAATTATTGTGAAGGTTGAAGTCGTGCACATGCATGTTCCATGTTTAGTCTGTAGGGATGTATATGTGTGTATTCAGAGTGACATGGCATGATAATGCAGTGATTTTAGTCGATTCATTTGAGCAGGGATCGTCTGTAGGGCTGCAACAAATGATTATTAAAACGATTAATCGACTTGTTGCTTACACAAATTAATCAGTAGACTTTGATCAATTATTCAGCTTTTGCAGTTCGTTAAAATATAGTTATGCATATTCATTTCATACACGTATAGAGCTGCTTTAAAGTAGAAAATCAAGTTGTAGTTTTTACTGAAACTGATGATGCTTTTTCATGTTTAATACTGTAAAACTGTTTGGTGTTAGCCTATATAAATAAATGTCACGTGACATTCACATCACTCTGCTCTGATGCTTTCTTCACTGCTGTTTTCTTCATATTAGGGCTGTGCAAAAAACAACGCAGACTTGGCCACACTGGTTCAGGTGGAGCGGCATTTACTACACCGCGTAGTTCATGGACAAGCTGCACAAAATCGCTTTCAAAATCTGCAATGAATCATCTGTGATTTTGAAATCGATTTTGTGCCAATTGTCAATGAACTACGGCTCTGTGTAGTAAAGGCCAACCAGTGTTGCCAAGTCTGCGGTAGTTTTTCATCCCTTCGGGTCCTAGTTGCCTGTACGCGAAACTTTTTTAAAAACGTATTTTGGTAAATTTCTGTTATGTAAATTCACTTACAACCTCTGAACAACTAATTGAAAATATAAAAAGATAAAATATCACTTAGTATTGTTTCTTTATATGCTACATTGTATTTCACTGATTGTCCATCTCTCAGTGCAGCTGAAATGAGAAATGCGGTTATGGGAACGTGATCTCTTGTCTTTATGTTTGTCCGATCTCCTTTGGGAAAGATTATGAGGTCTGAGAAAACACAAACGAAGCTCCTCTGAGATGATATGAGCAGAAGCTGGAGTGTGAGAGAGTCTTGGTGCAAAAGAAGCTCTGTCAACCTGTTGAACCAGTAACCGGTGCGCTTCTTGTCAAGTGTGTTTCAAACCAGCGCATGGTTAAAGCGCAAACTTTACCCAACAACAGAGGAGTTTCTTCTGCAAATGGCCTGTTAAAAATGGGTGAACTAAAGATAGCAAGAGGAAGATTAAGGATAATGAAAGTGCATTTGTCATCATGTTTCTGTAAGTGGGTTTTAATGGCTCTGGTTTGAATGCAAATCCAGCTCTTTAGAGGTCTTTGTTCCCTGCCGTTTGTGTTTGGATTGTTCTCGTGATCGGTCTGTCTGTAATTACCGGGCCGCTCCAGTACAGTAGAAGCTTTGCTAATAAAGCCGCAGAGGTTCACTGGTTTATGCATAAATTAGACTCTCAAGTCTCTGTCCTGAACGAGTAGGTTTTGGGTGGGTAATGAAACTTGCAGCCGGGGGGGATTAATGGTCCCCGAGGAGCCGCTTCTCAATTACTCATTCAGTTTAAATGTGTGTAACCAGTAACTTCGGCCTGGGACAGGAAAGAATGGGCCCCTTTATTGCGGTGTTTGTGCTTGTGGACCGGCCCCTGAAGACTTCATGGGAGCCTGTTGGTCTTTCTCTGTCCCGTTCACTCTCTTCATCATCTAGTCCTCTTTGTCACACAAAATGTCACACAGAAGATAGAAGTCAACTCAAGCTCCTGTTACAGTGAACATCTCCCTCGCTCTCTTGTTCTCTCGATGAACAAAGCTTTGTAAATGTCTGCTGAGCTCTATTGATCAGCTCTGACCTCATTAACATCACATCCTCTGGATCTACTCGTATCCTAATGCCACAGATAGACTCGGCGGGTCTTTGGGATGGTGGTTCGTGTAGGTTGAATCAAAAGGGTTTTCTAATGGTGTAGATGTGTAACCCCCCCCATGCCTGTTAATCTGTCCAGACTCGTCTCTCTATCACACATCTAAGTGCTGGTGAGGGATGTGATTCTTTGGTAATCAAATCTGGATCTGAGATTCAGTCAGTGCTGTTTAGTGTTAGAGAGCTGATCAAGCCACTGAGTATTAGTCGTTCAGTCTGTGCAGTCTGTTGCTCTGCAGTCTTTGCCCATTTTCAACTGATTAATATTATTATTTTAGTTTTTTTTTTTATTATTATTTAAAAAAAAAAATCTGAAATCTGAGTAAATTCAACATCAATAGTTTTTCAATGTGTCTTGTATTTTCTTTCTGGCACCGTTTGCTTTCAGCTTTTAATTTTTTTATATTATTGCATTCCTTTGCATTATTTTGCATTACATTGCATTGAATTTTATTTTATTGCATTGCATTTAGTGGCATTTCATTGCATTTTGTTTTGCTTTATTGTACGTTTTATTTTTGCATTGATTTGCATTTTTTATTTTTCTTTATAAGTTTTTATAACATTGCATTGCATTTTTGTTTTGTTTCATTACATTGCACTTTATTTTGCTTTTATTGCATTTTGCTTTATTTTTTGCATTTTGTAAAGTTTTCAGTCTTTCTACTTCAAATTTCATGTAAAGTTCAATGTAACTTGGTGTTACTGGTTTATTTACTTGCAATTTTGGATTAAATCTACGTCAGTTTTTTTTTTTTACTGGCATAATGTTCCTGTCATTTGCATGTATTGATAGAATTGAATCCTGATGCTTTGTTATGCAGCAGTGTCATGTTTGTTTACGTGTGCAGATCCTCATGGCTGTGTGTGTGTGTGTGTGTGTGTGTGTTGTGTAAACAGCAGGAAGCACTACTGTACATGTTCCTGTTATGTTATGTTTGTAGTGTACTTCTGTGGTTCTTGTTGAAGAATTGAAAGTGGTGTCTCCATGGAAACCACTTCAGGTTATCATAGGAGAAGCTTTTCAGTGCTATGAGCAGATAATTGGCCTCTCATCTCTCTTTGATACAAACGCACTGTTTGGAAGTTTGATTATCTGCTGAGGTGTGTGTGTGCGGTTTGGCTCATTTTCCATCTGTGATTCCTGTAGTAACTCATTACATGCAGCTACATGTGTTTTTATCTTGTGTTTTTCATTGGCTGATGCCTAGAGAACAGGCTGGCAGATGAATGATACGGTACTTCTCTCCCAAGCACAAGGGTTGCTGCACTGAATATTGATATTGTTTTTATTCAGGAGTTCAATAAACAAGACGGCTATATCAAGTGACTGACATTTTAGAAACAATATGACCAGATGTTTGCTTTTATTGTGCTTTGTCAAAGAAATAGACGACGAAATGAGTGTAAATGGACTGACAGTGTGATGTAGACAAAATATAAAAAATATTTTATATATATAAATATAATTTTTTTCCCTGTTTATACTCCACATCAATGTCAGAACATTTGCCAAATTGCCGACAAGCAAAGACTAAATCTGCGGTTTATTGTTGCCGTTGATAGATTGATGTTCACTGAAATACTCTATTAAAATTTGATTGTATAACCCTTTATATGAGGGTAAATGACGCTTCCTAACGGAGGAGGCAGCGCTCCAGTTACTTCAAATAGAAGTGCTGTTTACTTTACAGTCAAATATAATTCTGTATAATTTAGACCCTTCAAACATAGTCATTTAAAACAGCATGCTTTTCTCCTTCCCAGATGAAATCTTTTGGAGGACACCTGTAACAGGGTTTAGATGTAAGTGGGCAGATTTCATTAAGTCTCATGTCCTTATAAAGACAGTTCTGGTTTTAGTGTCTTATTTGAAGGAATATCCCATCTTTAATGGACATTTCTGCTTTTTAATGTTTTCAAAACAAGTGGAAGATTAAAATGATTGTCCATTCAACCACGCTATCTTATAATCCAGTCATTATCTTGAAGGTACAGTGTGCGATCTGGTTCTTTAGGGTTAGAAATCCCTGGATTTAATGCCTCTAAACCCTTCCTAATGATTTCCTAAACCCATAAACTCAGATTGTTCAGTGGTGAGAGATGATGGGCCTATTGTTTGACTTTAAGCTGTCACTACAGTATTAAAGACCTTGTTGAGTTCAAGAAAGGTTTTGTAAAAGTATAATAGTTCAGTCACAAACATGTATACAACACACAGTTTCATTGCATTTCATTTTATTACATTTTAAAAAAAATTGTATTGCAGTGCATTTTGCTACACTGAATTGTATTACATTTCTTTTTATTGCATTTTTTACATTGACATGCATACAATTTTAATTCATTGAATTTGATTTTTTTTTATTGCATTGCATTTTGTTGTATTGAATTATATCTAATTATTACATGAAGTTGCATTAAATTGCATAATGTTGTATTACATTGACTTGCAATGCATTTTATTGCACTGGACTTTATTGCATTGCAATGCATTTTAATGCAGTGAATTGCATTGCATGTTATTGCAATGAATATCATTGCAGTTTATCACATTGAAATGCATCACATTTTACTACATTGAATTGCATTTTTTATTGCATTGAATTTTGTTGCATTAAATTACATCTCTTATTACATGAAAGTCCGTTAAATTTAAATAACATAACATTGTATTGCATTGCATTGAAATGCTTTGCATATTGTTGCATTTTATTGCATTGCATTTTTTATTACATTGCATCAATTACAATGCAGAGTTTAAAATGGGATTGAAATCACTAAGTATGTCTACAAAATTTGCCTGACCTGTTGGTGCCAGGTTGATTTGAATAGTTCACTTCTTTACCAATGGTCGTCATTTTTTTGAGCTGGTCATAACTAACATCTGTGTTTATTTGGATAACTAGCAGTCAGGCAGAGTGAGGAGAATGTGAGAATTTGCTATAGCAGCACAAGTTGTTTACTGCAGAAATACACATTTCAGGAATCATAAATCATTCCATGCTCCTTGGCATTTTCCAGGGCAGTGCATGGTTTAAATTCCAGCTGTAAAAAGGGAATCTTTGTAAACGTCTGTAGCGATCACTAGACCAGCTTTAGAGAAAAGTATAGAGTCTGTGTGTTCTGGACCTTGTATAAACGTTTCAATAATTTGTGTTGTCAGGTAGGTTTGCAGCAGTATGGTGGAGCCAGAGGAGCGTCCCTCAGTGGCGGGCCAGAGGCTTGGGGCCCCTGAGAGCATGGGCATCAGTACGCTGGAGCCTGGTCAGCGGCCCCCCACCATGCCCCCCGGAAGACAGGTCTCCATCCGGGTCCAGATGCTGGATGACACTCAGGAAGTCTTTGAGCTCTCGGTAAGGCATTATTTACTTTCTGTTGTTTTTTTTCCTATTGCATTGCAGTACGACATTATATTGCATTGCATTTTGATTTACTTTATTTAAACTATTGCATTTTAAAATCCCACCTTTATTTTATTGCATTCGATTACATTTTATTTTGAATGCATTGCCTTTTGTTTTATTGCATTGTATTTTATTTATTGCATTTACCGTATTTTCCGGATTATAAGTCGCACTTTTTTTCATAGTTTGGCTGGTCCTGCGACTTATAGTCAGGTGCGACTTATTTATCAAAATTAATTTGACATGAACCGAGAGAAATTAACCAAGAGAAAACATTACCATCTCCAGCCACGTGAGGGCGCTCTATGCTGCTCACTGCTCCTGTAGTCTACACTGAGCAACATAGAGCGCCCTCTGGCGGCTGTAGACGGTAACGTTTTCTCTTGGTACTTGGTTCTAAATAAATGCGACTTATAGTCCAGTGTGACTTATTTATGTTTTTTTCCTCGTCATGACCTATTTTTGGGCTGATGCGACTTATACTCAGGTGTGACTTATAGTCCGAAAAATTTGGTAATCCATATAAGACTGGACAGCAGTGGACAATGTAAGGAAATCATGTGACAACAGTGCTGCATACTACTATTTGAATGACTTATTGCATCGTTTGTATTATATTTCTTACGAATTGTAGGCAGGAAGCAAATAATAATAATTATTTTTTGTTTAATTGTGTGAAAAAACTCATAAGTGTTTAGATCTGGCCGTGTACCTCAGCAGGTCAGAAAGAACATGCTTAAGCGTCTGATGCTTTCCACCTCATGTTTAGCCTCTTTTGTGTTCACTTGCCCTCCTGTTTCGTCACTTAAGCTCCCTAGGGAATGTTAATGATGTTGAAAAGCTCAGTCTTGTTCTTCAATGAGAAAATGCCCTCATTGATCGCCACCAAGGGAGCCATAAGCTCCTCAGGCATGTTGCGTAAGTGAAAAAGGAGAAATCCCTCAGAATTCCTGCTTTTTTTGTATCTTCCAGCCACTCAGCAGGCAGATACAACCTGAGCTGAAGGAAAAGCAGCTCATTCTGTTACCGGACTCTTTGTTTCTGGGGTTTGTGAAATGTATATTGGTGGGGTGAGGCACACCCAGCTCTCCGGTGATGCCCTGAGGGCCGGTTATTGACAGTCAGGATCCACCTGATGGTGTTTAATAGCGAGATAAGGCATATAAAAGCACTGAGCTCTTGTTCTATGGCAGTTCCTGTTTTGAAATGCTGTAAGTGTCACTGAATTGATTTTTGGTTTCCTGAGGCGATTCACAATCAGTCTCCATCCAGACATGACAGCTGACGTGTGGAGAAATGGATCACCTCCAGTTTGGTTTCATTTGTTTTCAGTGTGCAGGGATTTTGACCGCTCTTTTGGATTTGTTTGATTTAGGGCTACTTGGTTTTAGCCTGTTGTTGGAATCATTCAGTGAATTAATTAGTTTTTAATTATTGCAGATTGTAGCCTCTACTTCTTTTAGCATTCTTTTCTATTCTATTCTACTCTATAGGTCATTTTAAGATCAGCATCAGTCAATAAACCTCCCGTTAACCATGGCTGTTTAAGTGTTATAACCAGTGTTGGGGAGTAACTAGTTACATGTAACGGCGTTACGTAATTTAATTACAAAATTATTGTAACTGTAATTAGTTACAGTTACTAAGAAAAAATGAGTAATTAAATTACAGTTACTTATGAAATTGTTTCCGATTACAAAGGGGATTACATTTGAATATTTACACACATCCACATACAGATTTAACTGATTTCTTTAACTGAAGCAGAACTCCTGTTCTGGGTTTCATCTGTAAAGATGCTTTTTTGTCTTTTGTTTTTTAATTTTTTTAATCAAGCAGCAGCACGTTGCTCATCAGTCATCACTCAAAAAACTATATAAAGGAAATCATTATTATCTGTTGTAATTTTACAGTAGTAATTTAGCTGAAAAAAAAATTCCTATTTTATTTTATTTTTTTATAGGTTTAGGGGGAGCTACGACAGACAACAACACAACCCTTACGAAAATTAACATTTTAATATTTAACTATAAATCCAGAGAATTTATAAATAAAAATCCATTTGCAAAACAAAAACAAAACAAGGTTATTTTACTTTTATATAGGCTAATAAAAGCATGGTAATTTTTTGTAAGGGAAAAACATGACTCGTGTACAGTATTAGGATTTTTCTATAAAAATATTGTAGTATTGTAGAGTATTGTATTGTAAAGTATAGTTTTGTTCAATCTTGAGTATTAAAGTCATGAGAGAGATGGATAACAGGGCAAAATAAAAAGACTGAAGAGAAAAATAGAAGTGAAGGTGCAGTTCAGGAGAGAACTTTTAATTATTTTTTATGTCCCCAAATTAAAGATTTAAACCTTTTTTATGTCAGGTCCAGGTACTTTTATTATAATTTTAAACATGGTTGTATTATTATTTAGAATGTCTATAGAATTTTTTTTTTGTAAAAAAAAAAAAAAAAAGTTTATTATTATAACGTCAATCCTGGAATCAAGGTCTTTCCATATCTACACCATCAGCTGTTGAAGATCCCATTTGGGTGTTATACATTCATAGCCGATCCGAGGGAAGAATGCTGCTCTTTTCTTCTTTTTCCCAGAAATCTCCTGGAACAGCTGCTTTCCTACTGAGCCACTGAAAGCCACTGCGTTCTCCTCCAGATTTCTAAAGTGAAAGATCCAGATCCTCTCTGGCAAGAATTCAGAAGAAAATGGATGAAAGACTTTATCTGTCCTCTAAAGGCCAGAGGTGTGAATATGAATAAATATGAATCGTAAGCTTGTGGCTTTGAGGGATCAGGAATGGAGGGTTTCATATTTCACACACCTTGAGGTTGTTATTTTTATTGAAATTTTTTTATGAAGAATAAATGAAAATAATAAATCAACATAAACGAATGATCACAACTAGAAATCAACTAATTTTTTCACCAATAACTGGGTTGGACCGCACTGGCCGATAAACCGATTAAGTAACCAATTAAAAACAAACATAACACTCTAAATAAAATGGTTATGAACTTTATATATATATATATATATATATATATATATATATATATATATATATTGTGTGTAAAAACAGTACTGACCCATGAAAATGTACCATATGGATTTTGCAGATAACTGTTTGTTCCCGCATTATCAGTGCCGATAAATCTGCAAAACCGATCAATCTATTGACCTCCAATCAAAATCCACTTATTATAGGTTTAAATTTGGTATTTCTGTTTTTGTATTCCTGTGAAAGCACAATGTATATTTGATGACTTTGGGGGAAATACAGGTTTTGTTATTGAGCGAGACGGCTGGGGCGAAGCACACTTCTTATCAGCTCGTGTCAGTCTAATGACATACAACATGCAATAGAAGCTCCCGCAGTCATGTAGATAAGACAGCCTGATGCTTGAGATGTTTGATCTGTGCTGGGAGGATGTTTTTGGCTGGCCTTCGTTAGTCTCAATGACAGAAGCATGCTGGGATTGAAAAGGCTGATTTCCTGTGGGAACCTACTGAGGGTTTGAACTAATTTCATACTTATCTATCATACTTATCTTGACTAGATTTGACAGTGCTAACTGCTTTAGATCTGGGCTGTTAAAATTTATTAATATTTTTGACTAAAAAAACTGTATAAAATACAGTGTGTGTGTGTATATATATATATATATATATATATATATATATATATATATATATATATATATATATATATATATATATATATATAAGCCAGAAATGTTAGCAAAAGTGAATGAAGTTCGAGTGATCAGACTGTGAAATTCTCTCATCCGTACTGACGACACAACTGTGAGGTTATTCTTTTGAATAAAAAATGAATTCTTTGAATAAGAAATAAGCCTTGACGAAAGGGGCAAGGCGAAGTGAAGCCTCAGAGCTTCTGAAAGGACGTCACTCCAGAAATTCAAATTGAAAGGCAGTGAAGTGAAACATCAGCTATACGCTCGCTGGAGGTAAATAATGCAGGTTCAGATAGCGCAACAATCTGTATATGCAAATGCAGAACTCATTACGGGCACAATGTGAGCCGAGGCCGTGTCTGTGTCATGCAGTGGCTGTGTTTCCTCCAAGGGCTGTAGCTCTTCCTGTTGAAGCGTCTCAATCTGTGAGAATCTTTTTTTTTTTTTTTATAGAAAAACAATTTATGCTCAGACTCCAGAGCCTCGGTGATAACAGTATAAAACGACCGCGGGATCTATCTATCTATCAATCTAAATCGTCTAGTCAAGATCATTTATTATATAATTTGGTGCTAAATCCTCAGTAAGGCTACAATGCAAAAACATAATGCTTCCTTTTTATGCAAATAATTGCTTCCTTGTATATTTTGGGGTTAAATATGTTGTTCACATCTTTGTGAGATTCTTCCATACATTTAAAAATACCAGATAGCAATGTGTTTCTCTTAAAATGTTGTTTAAAAATACAGACCACCATACTTCTTTTTCTCTTTTTTTTTTGTTGATTTCTAAATGACAGTCTTGCATGGAGAAGCAAACCACAGACTCCAAGCATCCAATAACTTCCCCAAACATCACGACACACCCTCCATTACACAAATACTTGGCATTTCTTTCTTTTTCATCAAACCAGAGAATATAGATACCCGATGAAACTACACATCACCCATGTGAAACGGGTAAAAAGACAGATGCGGTGAACGCTAACCAAAAGAAACTAGCTTACTTTAGACCAACTCAGAAATAGTTGTGCAAGCAGACCGAATGTTTATGTCTCTGTAAAAGCTGCAGTTTAGTTTTACACTTTAATTAAGCCTATTTAGACAATGAGCAGCTGCCGAACGTGGGCTCGTAATTGCAGACTAGCACAAAAATAGAGAATTAAATGAGTTATTCCATATCCAGATGGCTTAAAATATTATAAATGCAGAATAACTATAAATTATTTTCTAGGAAAATAAAAATAGCTTTTTTGCAGTTTAATCTCTGCTGATTTGCTATGTTATATAGCATTTTCAAAGATACTGAATAAAAACCGTGGTGTTTATTTACAAAAAATAAATATTTTTTTTTATAAAATTAAGTCTATATTAAATTAGATTTTAATAAAAATATAATAAAACATTGCATGATTATAAGCTGTTGATTTGTGAATTCTGTGAACTTGGAAACAGGAACTGTGCCAAGACTATTGGGATTTCCTTATTGAGATCCCATCAGACAGGATATCCTGAGTGCTGGAGCGAAGCACTGTGATGATGACTAAAGCTTTAGTCAGTTAGATTTATGTTTTTTTGATCGAAATTAATAATTTTATTAAGCAAGGACACGTTAATATGATCAGAAGTGACAATTAAGACTTGTATAATGTTACAAAAGATTCCATTTGAACTTTCGGTTCATCAGAGAATCCCAAAATATTAAATGTGTCATAGTTTTAGCAAAAAATATTGGGCAGCACAACTGTTTTCAACACTGATAATAATCAGAAATGTTTCTTGAGCAGCAAATCATCATATTATTCTGATTTCTGAAGATCATGTGACACTGAAGACTGGAGCAATGATGCTGAAAATACAGCTGTGCATCACAGAAACTAATTACTTTTTACTATATATTCAAACAGCTATTTTAAAATGTAATGTTTTTCTCATTTTTAGTGTACTTTGATCAAATAAATCCAGTCTTGGTTAGCAGAAGAGACTGCAAACTTAAAATCCCCAAACTTGTGTAAATACTACTGTAAAAGCTTATAATTTACTGTTGAAGAGAAGTCTGATGTTCACTAGAATGGGGTCAGATCTACTGCATCTGCGAGTGATTCTCTGTTTGTGTGGTATCAGGTGTTTCTTGTGTGTGTTCTGACACTGGATGCCTGTGTGATTTGCTGTAGCCAGTAAATGTGGTTGTCACTG
This sequence comes from Carassius carassius, assembly GCF_963082965.1. NCBI lineage: Eukaryota > Metazoa > Chordata > Actinopteri > Cypriniformes > Cyprinidae > Carassius > Carassius carassius. Next base: position 2,232,523 of record NC_081761.1, read on the forward strand.
TGAGCCTGTAACATCAGATGTACTTTGCCCCTGTCACTTATTCAGATGTGAGATGCTGCGACTGCAGAGGTTTTCTGTCTCTCGCTCACACACACACACACACACACGCACACACACATGCTGTGACAGATGACCGTAAACAATCCATTTTACACGCTCCTGATATTAATGATAATGATATTTAACATAAATTCAACAATGGCGATCTTTTAATATCTACACGAGGCTATAGCATTAAAATGACATACATAGGTTATTGATATTGTATGTGTACTCTCACACTTCATTAGCTTCTTTTTTAGAACACTGCATCATTATCTACATTTACATTGAATCATTTAGCAGACACTTTTATCCAAATCGACTTATAAATGAGAACAATAGAAGCAGTCGGGTCAACAAGAGAACAACAACAGTATACAAGCGCCATGACAAGTCTCAGTTAGTCTAGTACAGAACGCATAGCCAAGATGTTTTTTTTTTGTTTTTTTTTCAAGAGTATGATAGAAAAGAAAAGGTAAGTGCTAGTATTAGTTGGTTAAGTGCTGGGGAAAAAGATGGCACATGGAGGGCACATAAGATTTAACCAATGAGTTTAGGTAAGTTGGTGTCGTGCCAGTGGTCGTCTTGTAGGCAAGCATCAGTACCTTGAATTTGATGCGAGCGGCTACTGGTAGCCAGTGTAACCTGATGAGGAGAGGAGTAACGTGAGCTTTTTTCGGCTCATTGAAGACAACCCTTGCTGCTGCATTCTGGATCAACTGCAGAGACTTGACAGTACATGCAGGAAGGCCCGCCAGGAGAGCATTACAATAGTCCAGTCTGGAGAGAACAAGAGCTTGGACAAGAAGTTGGGTTGCTTGCTCTGACAGGAAGGGTCTAATCTTCCTAATGTTGTATAAGGCAAACCTGCAGGACCGGGTCGTTGTAGCAAAGTGGTCTGTGAAGCTTAACTGATGATCCATCACAACTCCTAGGTTTCTGACTGTCCTAAAATAAATAAATAAGCTAATAAGTTAAGTAAACAGCAACACATTAAACTAAACATTTACATTTCTAGCTACTATTTATTTTTCCTGTAAAAAAATGTACTTCAATGATCTTTCATTTACAACTTCAAAAATAATTTTTTTACAGTGTATTGTTTAAAAGCATGACTGATCCTAATAATACTGTACAGCGCGTCACGCTCCTGTTTAGCTCTGAATGAAGTTGTGTGTAAGCACTAGCCGCTAGCATGAATGAGCCCCCGCTGTGACCCCCTCAAGAGAGAGCGTCGACCCGCGGGACACAACCTCCTCCTTCTCCTAAATCCTCTCCTGAAGATCTCTGGATCTCCTCGAGCGTAGCGTCAATCAAGCTGGTGACAGAGTAAAGGACAGATAATCTCTCATCTGTTTGTCAGCCGTTCATCCTTCATTCCTGACCTTAGCTGACATTGTGAAGAGTGGATCTAACAGATCGAGTGCTGGACAGTTGTTGTTAATTCATCAAACGCTATAAACTCTTCATATAAGTTCAACATCTAGCAAAGATGCTCTACAAACAAGATGATGTCTATCTCAAAGCACACCTTAAGTTTCTCAAATCGTATTACTGAGAGAAATGACAGGGGCTCAATTATTTGCATGTTTTTAAGAATTGTCTTCTGCACATCAAGGCTGAATTTATGTGATCAAAATCCAGTAAAATTTGAGATGTTACAATTTAGAATAGGTGTTTTCTATGTGAATCTCTGTTAAACTGTAATTTATTCCTGTGATGCTCCGCTGTATTTTCAGCATCATTCCTCCAGTCTTCAGTGTCACATGATCTTCAGAAATCAGAATAATATGATGATTGCTGCTTAATAAACATTGCTGATTAGATTAGACATAGTTTATTTGAAATAAATATATATTTTGTAACAAATGTCTTTACTGTCACTTTTGATCAATTTGAAATATACATATATTTATAAAATACTACTGATTTAATTTATAAACTTTTATATGTAAAATAAAGAAGTTAAAAGTGAGTTTAGAACTTAATTAATGCATTAAATAATGTTAACTAATTAAACCTTATTGTAAAGTGTTTTTTACAAGCGATTTACAACAACTTTTTTGAATAATAATACGTTTTAAAATACGTTTTCATTTTATTTGCACCTAAATTTGATCATGCACTTGCTTCAAGAATGAGACTGCAATATATATATATATATATATATATATATATGTCACATGGCCTTATTACACCATATGCATTTTTTAATGGAGCATCATTTCAGAAATAAATATGTCTACTTTGCATTTTTTAAGTTCATTTTTGTTGGGACTGATATTGGGTCAAGAATTTGATATTACGTCTAGTTCATATGTTGCACTGGAAATGGGTGGTTTAGTGCATTGAATTTTGGGTAATGGTATTACAGTGCGTTTTTGATTGCATACACATCTTATCAAATGTAGTATTGGTTTTGCAGTGCATACAAAAAAATCATGTTATAATCTGTATGGCACAGAAATGGTCTTATTGACTTGCCATTTATGGCTTTTATCCATAGGAGAGATGAGAAATAAATGGGATGAGTGGTTGTGTGCTAACTTCTTAGCCATCTGGTTGTTTAAAAGCTATGAAATGTTTGCACTTAAGTACATTTCGCCTGTCGTGGATCATCATAATAGCTAGATAATAGCTATTTTGACACACATTCCCATCTTAATGCAACACCAAACCCTGCCATCTTGTGCACCAAAGCTAGAATAATGCATGTGGCTAATGATGGAAAAGCTGGTTTTTGGGTGGATCATTGATGAATAATGCAGCCGCGTGCTCTCATGAATGTGTTAATCATCTCTGGAAGCGAAGGGAAGCCCGAGGCTTCGGTTGTCGCCGGTTAATCCCCTCAGTATCCCACGATCCCGTCTGCTTCCTGCTCCTCCGATCCGCCGCAATTCCAGCTAACGGGATCATGTTGACACTGGATGGAATGTGCTCAAATCGTGCCGATGTCTTTCTGATTACACGTAATCCTCATGAAGAGTTGGGATTGTTTCAGTGTTTGAAGAGCAGAGTTTTCTTCAGGTGTCTGTGTCAGGTGTGTTATTGCTCAGATATCTACATATAAACAAACTAACCTCATTCTATTCATAATAACGGTGTTGTTATGGTTTCCCCCAAGCGCTTGCGTTATTGCATTTTAATTTGCACATAAAATCAAGACAGCATTGCAAGCAACAAATTACCAGATATTTTTACATAAAGTTGATGTTTTCCAGATCATGCAGTCTTTTAGTATTTGTGACTAGCATAAAACTTTGGTAATATCTATTAAATCTCAATTGCATGTTTGTTTATATCACACAGCTCTCTATCCAACTTTATTCTCTTATGTGACCCAGGAGCACAAAACCTTAAGTCTTAAGTGTCAATTTTTCAAAATTGAGATTTATACATCATCTGAAAGCTGAATAAATAAGCTTTCCATTGATGTATGGTTTGTTATTTGGCTGATGTACAACTATTTGAAAATCAGGAATCTGAGGGTGTACTCACACTAGCCAGTTTGAACCGTGCCCGAGTGCGTTTGACCACCAAAGCGCGGTTCGTTTGACTAGTGTGAGTGCTCCGAACCGTGCCCGGCTCGATTAGCCGGCCCTGGCCCGCTTGGAAGAGGTGGGCCAGAGCACGGTTCAGTTGGACTCGGGCGCGGTTCGCATGCAGTGTGAGCGCTAACCGTGCTGGAGCAAGGAACAGGACGCGTGGCGTCACGGTTTTGCTACGCTCCGAAAGTGCAGCTGCAAAGTCCTTGCTGCACTTCAGCTGGTACCTTGCAAACGTCCTCATAAGAGCAGCACGATTACGTGAAAATTTTCACGCCACTAAGGCGACACATCTGTTTAACAACAGGCTGTGAGAGGGCTGTGGACCACCGTGGACCAAACGACACAAAATTATCCACAAAGAAAACCGAGCGATGGACTCCATTTTGTTCAGAGAGCGCCGCTCTTCCTGTTTATCCCGAAACCGTCGCGCACCATAATGACGTAAGCGTGCTCCGGCACGAATGCTGAAACCCTATGTGAGTGCAGGCCAGAGGGGGAGTGGGGAGGGGGGACAATCGTACTCGGGGCCCGGTTCATGGCAACCGTGCCTAGTGTGAGTACACCCTGAGGGTGCAAAAAAATAAAAATACTGAGAAAATCGAAGACAAATGAAGATCTTAGCAATGCATGTTACTAATAAAAAGTTTTCATATTTATGGTAGGAAATTTATAAAATTTCTTCATGGAACATGATCTTTACTTAATATCGATTTGTTTTTTCTTCTCTCGTTTTCAAGCCCCGTTTCCTTTATTAACAATTTCCCTTTGTTTATATTTAAACTCCGCTCAGCTCTTGCAGCTTCACTCATATCAGTATTTCCTGAGCGTTTGATTCCTGTGCAGTCAAAGGACCAGTGTTTGTGATCTTGTGGTGATTGTGACATGCTGGTAATTGGTGTTTTGCGGCAGTAATCATCGCAGGCTGACCGCAGCGGCTCCACTCCTCTTCGCTGCTTTCATCTTTGATTTAGCACCACAGGAAACATCAAGCCACCTATTAAACGCTGCTGCCGGTCCAGCCCAGATCCTCAAGCCCTTTATTTCTGAGCATGAGCTCGATAAGAGCTTTCTAGGGTGAAAAGTCTTCGGTCTCGATGTCTATAGGATAATTTCTTCCGTTTTATAGGTCGACCAAAAATGAAAATGCGCTGTTAATTTACTCACTCTCAGGCTATCCAAGATATAGGTACATTTTTTCTTTAGAACAGTAAAGATGGTTTTTAGCTGAAACTGTTGTCTTTTGGTGATTCATAAAATGCAAGTCAATGGCTACCAGCACTTTGAGACCCAAAAAAGCAAATAAAGGCAAGACAAAATAAATACCCATGGCTCCTAACAATATATCAAGGTCTTATGAAGCGAAACAACCGGTCTGTGCAAGAAACTGAACATCATTTACAACATTTTAACCTGAAGTCTGATTCTTTTCATTTTCATTTTAAAGAACTGTTTCAAATAACTGATTCGCTCTTTTACACAATCACGCAATGACATAATATAAGCATTTATATTATTAAAACGCTCTATAAAGATATGTTTTAAATGTCTAAAGGATATATAAAGTGAATGCACTAGTCTTCATCAACTCACCTTTTTGCATAAACCTGCTGCTTTTTCAGCTCATTTTCAGTTGGAGTGACTGTCCTGAATTTTCTCCCAATCACAATTTAATTATCTCAATTTTGTCACCGTTTGATTGAGTTTTGAGTGAGTTTTGATTGAGAACTGATTCAGACGCTTCAGTCCGATTTGTTGAACTGGTTCATTCAGTTCACTAAAGAGAACCGGTTCAAAAGAAGGATTCATTCAAGAACTGAACCGTTTGTCTGAGGCACTGGATTACAAGTAATAATATTCTAAATAATGTTCAGTTTCTTGCACAAACTGATTGTTTCGCTTCATAAGACCTCATTATATCCTCAAGCGCCTCGGCTATTAATTTTGTCTTGCCTTTTAAATAGTTTTTTTTTTTTTTACTCTCAAAGTGCTGGCATCCATCGACTTGCATTTTATAAATCCCCAAGGACAAAGATTCATCTAAAAATCTTCTTTTTTGTTCTTTTAAAGAATCTTGGATGGCCTGAGGCTGAGTAGCAAATGTACGTTTTCCGGGGAGTTATTCCTCAAACTTTTTTTCTAGAAGTACGTTTGAAAACGTCCTCCACATAGGAGAGTGTTTCTTTTTGGAAAATGTGACCTCAAGGAACATTTCTAGCCACAAGAATCTGTTCCCACCCAAAGAGACGTGTCTTTAAGTGGTCAGGGCTGGTCATATCATGCCTCTGAATACATTGGGTCCATTCAGTGGTTTTTATTTATGAGCAGGAAATTGCGTCCCCGCTGGATTGGTGTTATCTGTTTGTATGCATGAATGTGTTTGGGTGGTGCTCTGACTTCATTATCATTCTTTCCTCTTAGAAAGAGAGCTGGAGCTTTTGGATAAAGACGTGACATTTGCAGGATAGTTGGTATCTGACTTGGAAATGATGACAATATAAAATTAAAATAGGCTTTTGTATCGTCTTAAAACATGTTCCAGTCTTACTGTGACATGTGTCAGTACTGTGTGACATTTGTGTCTGCTACAGAAACTGAAGGGAAGTTCTTGTGGTGTTGAGGAAGCTCAGACTTCTGCTGTGAGAGTTTACCTGTGTGCGCTCGGCCCGGAGGGAAGGTTATTAATATTCATGTGTAGGGCACATTTCTGCGAGATGCTTCTGGGTGGGTTTGGCGAGTGGTGGGCTCCGGAGGGCTCTTGTCCTCTCAGACGGACACTAATGAGCAGAAATCACTGCTGTATGTCAGACCACGAGGGGAAACAGAAAGCTGCTTGGTGTTAAGCAGTGCGCTGGTCTACTGCTGTCTTCAGCATGATTAGACACTTAACCCAGGAGTGAGTCTGTGCTACCTGTTATAAATTAGTCACGGTCTTATGTTACAGCTAATTTAATTTTATTTGAATTTAATTTATTTGAATTTAATTTATTGAAATTAAATTATATGTAAATTATATTTATATTTAAATTTAAATAAATTTAAATTATTTTATTTTTTATTTTATGCTCTCTTAAAATAATATATGGATTTAGTAAATACATTAATATAAGTAATGCAACTAATATTAATTTTAAAAACAAAATAATATTATATTAATATTATAAAAACTTATTTATATACTTCTATATAATCTAAACTATTTTTGTTAAAATAATTTTCTATTTTTTATAAATGCTAAATAAAACTCATAATTATCATTTAAAATAGCTCAGTTACAGTTAGCACAAAACATTTTATTTAAAAAACATAATTCTATTTCTTTTGTATTTTATGGTTATTTATGCTCTCTTAAAATAATATATTAATTTAGTTAATGTATTAATATTATAAATAATGTAACTAATATTAAAATGTTAAAAACTAAATAATATAATGCTGTTATTATTATTTATAAATACTTATCTCAATTATTTTTGTTAAAATAATTATCAATTTTTATATATGCCAAAAAAAAACAATTATCATACTTAATAGCTCACAGTCAGCATGAAATCAAATTTGCAAATTTTAATTTTAATTTTAATTTTAATTTTAATTTTAATTTTAATTTTTTAATTTTTACTTAAAACCAAAATGCATTCTTGTTTTAGGACTGCTCTTGGTCCATGTATGGGACAGGACCCAAAACACAAGCTCTCATCGCAGGCCGATTCATTGAGAAAACGCAGAGGATTTGACTGAAGTGCTAGATAAAGAGGCCAAATAAGATTCTTCTGTTTGACTGGCTTCACAGCTTCACACAATCAGTCATTTATCTCATGTAATCCTGCTGTTTCCTGTGCTTTAACCCAGAGCACTTCACCCTGCTGCAGATCATTCAGGGACTTTAAGTGCATTGACTCATTATATACTGCAGGATGCATACATATGTTTTATAGAGAATATGCTGCATATAAAAATGCTGTGATTGCATTCATTTGGTGAGCGCAGAAATGTTTACATTTTTGACCCTTGATCAAATTATAGCTGATGTTACTTCTGGTTCGTAATGATCATGTGAAGTGCATTGCTATCTGGGATACAGTACAGTACTCCAGTAATGATCATGTGAAGTGCATTGCTATCTGGGATACAGTACAGTACTCCAGTGTTTTCTGGTGGCGTGTTCAAAATAATGCCATATGCACATTTTCTGTATGTGTTAAAATACAGTACATTTGCTGAAATGTACAAAACGAGCGCTCTGTGTGGTATAATGTGTCCCATAATGCAGTGCACTCAACTTGACCTTCCATTTCCTGTGTGCCAAATGAAGCAGAAGTGATAACGGCATATTTTAACATCACATCATCAGGGTCGAGACATATTTTACACTACATTTACAGCTATTCTCTCCAGAGAACTGGAAGCAATATGCTGAATTATGAATACAAAATAAAAACAATATAGTACACAGATTGAATGCTTATGACTGCACAATAGCCGCATTTCCACTGTCGGGCTAGTGCGAGGCGGGGTTAAAAGCCTCGGGCCAGTAGCACCGAGGCCAGAATAGTGCAGGGTTTCCACAGTCGAGCCTGAAGCTCCGCTGCGCGTCACTAAAACACGCCCTTTACACACCTCTCAGAACAACGTCACGCAACCTCATCATTTCAACAACAAAGAGAAGTTATCAGAAAACTAAGAAATAAGTCACTGGAACTGGCGCAATCACACACGAACATGATAAAAGCGGCCGTTTGTTTGCATGCTTTGTTAAATATTCAAATTCAAAAGCATCGATGTTTTACTATAGAATAAGTGATACATTGAACATAATGAATTAATTTATCAGGACTCAAAATTAAATCACACAGAAATACTTATTTCTATTTTATTTATTTATTTTAACGCTTCGGAAAATAGCCTGCTTATTCAGTCGAGTCTGTTTCTGTTTATTTGTAGCCACAGTAGCCGTCACATCACATCACGCTGACGTCTGATTTCTCTAAGTGGTTGCATTTACCATGTTTACTATGGTAACGTTAATGTTTAGCATGCACAGTCTCTTACATCGCTTATAAATATTTCTGCCTTGTTTAGTGATTGTAATCCACATCGGGTTAAGTTTTTTCAAACACTCGCTGCTGAAACTAAGAGTGAGTTTTGATCTCAAATTATTTTAAAAAGTCTTTAATACTACAGGTGATAAAGCTGTTATCTCTCTGAAATGATCCGCGCTGACGCTCTCCAGACTCGGAGAAACTCCGCCTTTGTTCATAACCCCTCCTCTAGCCCCAGCTGGCCCGCTTTGGCCCAAGGATTTCGTCGGGCCAAAAAACCCTGGCCGTTGGCCCCGAGGAAGCCCCGACGAGGCACGATCAAGCCCCGGAACTGACAGTGGAAACGCAACTGGCCCTGGCACGCACTAGCACGCCCGCTTTGACCCGACAGTGGAAACACAGCTAATGTCTACTAATATATATATATATACACACACACACACACACACACAATTAAATGTAATAAATATTTATTAAAATCTATAGAATATTATTATTTTATTGTTTATTTTGTGTGTGCAAAATTGTTGGGTATTAATTACAGAGTAAATAATAGGAAAATAAAATATTATGTGCAGTGTACAGAATGCATACTGCAAAAATAACAATAGGACCCTCTTGTATTAACTATCCTGAGCATATCCACATTCAATTTTGACATTCCCCTTGGTTTGAGTATTTTGCTTTAATAACTGAAGGCTCCTCCTGAGGTGTGAGACGTTTGGTGAATGGAGTGTTTGTGCAGCTCTTTCACGCTCCAGTGTTTGCTTTGGGAAGTGTTTGAGCGGCCGGTAATGAGTGACAGACCCTTCACACACTGATGCTCAACAGATCACTAGCCTGCCGTGTGACCCAGTGAATTCCTTATGTAAGAGAATCTCAAGACAGAACTTCACCTCACGGCTGGCCTTTATCAAAGACGTTTGTGGAGTGTGTGTGTGTGTGTGTGTGTGTGTGTGTTTACATTTCTAAACCGCTTAACAGAGTATCAGTGTACACTCTTTCAGCACCATTGCTTCTGGAAAACTGCAGGATGCATACTGTTCTACAAAGAATATGCTGCATATAAAAATGTTTTAATTGCATTCATTTGGTGAATTTGATTTTTGACCCTTGAAATATTATTCCCATTCATTTTCTCCATTTGTGATTTTTATAATAATGATTATAAAAAATAAAATAAATATATTTTATTACATTAAACATATTTTAAATATTTACATTAACAATATAAACTAAAAGTAAACTGAAAAACTAAAAACAAATATTAAAAACCAAAGTGCATCAAAAATAAAAAAATACAAAAGACTACAAATAAAATAAATATATAAAATATACTTCAGAATATTAATACAAAATTATACATACAAATAACACGGAATAAAATGTTTATGCTTTTTTGTTGTATTATTTTTGCATGATTTCATACATAATCCGTATAAAAGTATAATACAAAAATTTTATTTTAATGTATATTTATGTAATATTAAATATATTATTGTATATACAATTAATATTTAATTATAATATTATTAAATATCAAATAGAAATGGTACAACATTAGTTTTTAGTTTGTGAAATTAAATGAAAGGTAGAAGGTCCATATAGCGAGCAGAAAACTGGTCTAACTGAAGGTTTCTAATGTGTTTCTAGTTTATATATTGTGAATATGAGTTGGTTTGAATCGCTGTTGAGCGAGTGTTTTCCTGCTGTTATCTCGGACCGCTGATATCATATCTGGCCTTCAGTGGTGAGGTCCTCATGTGTCTCACAGGCTTTAGTTTTGTCAGTGCCTGTGTTGCACATTTAACAGCATTTTTAGCTCCGAGCCCATCATTTCTTCCAGTTTGATCCGTCTTCTGGAAGTCTTCTCTTGACCTACTCAAAGATGCACTTAGCAATACAGATGCACTGAAATGCACATGAATATAAGACCAAATCAGGATATGATATATGATATTAATCTCTCCTGGTTTGAATAGCGTCTCTCTGAATTTATTGGAGATCTGTTGATACATGACCATAAGATGAGCTTTAATTGCCTTTTCCTCAGTTACTCCTGGAATCTGCTGCTGAATTCCTGAAGGTTTCCCGTTTGTCCTCTTCTTCTCTGGTGTCAGGATCCACACTGACAGGGTTTGGATGTTGGGGATGGGAGAGTAACTGGATCTCTGGAGCTGTAGGTTAAGACGTTTAACTGAATCCTGTGGAGAGGTCAGCGAGTGATCTCAAACATCATCAGACCTGACCTTTGATTGGTTTCTTTTCATTTAACCTTCTGGTTTGTTTGAAATGACCTGTAACTCTCTCTAAAGAACAGACGTGTGTCTCTGTTTCTGTGTATGAAGAGCTTGTGTTTGTTGGTTGTAGTTTTATATTGTGTTGAACTATGCGAGCACCTTTTTATATTAACCAGTTTTATATTAATACTGCATATTGATGTCATTTATTTAAGCTGAAGGTAATCATATCTGGAAACATTTCTAACTCCAATGGAAACGATGCAGTGTGAGAATGTAATTTAATGTTATTTATATACTGTTATAGCATCTGCGAATATTTAGAATTTTATTTTTTTCAGTTTTTATATGAACTTTGTTTAAGGTTTGGAAATTGAACTATGGGTCTTGTTTATATTAGTAGTTTTTTTGTTTGTTTAGCTGTAATTGTTTTAGGTTTTCATTTTTAGTAATTTTAATGCTTAAACTTATTTCACTTCTAGTGTTTTTTTTAAATTGTTCCCTATTTTATTTCATTTTATTTTTTCAACTTTCATTTTTTTTTATTAATTTCATTTTTTTTAAAGCTTTAATTTGTTTTATTAAAAAATATATTATTTATTTTTTGTGCAATTTTAGTACTTATTTCAGGTAGCTGTGAATGCTAAATCTATATTTTTGTATTTTATAACATTATTATTTTTATATGAATATACGTTTTTATATTTTATAACATATTATTATTATTATTATTATTATTATTATTATATTTTAATATCTAGCATTAATGCATTTTAGTTTTTAGTAATTTTTAGTTCATAAACTAAGTTGCTGAACAGCTAAACCTAATTTACAATATCCTTAAAATATTAAAAAAATCAGAACAATCAATAAATGCACAGTTAGGCAGAAAAAATGATTTGTACTGTATATAGTTTTACTGTAGCTCAATTGGTAGAGCATTGTGCTATCAAGTGCAAGGTTGGGGGTTCAATTCCCCGGGAGCACATAAGTAAAAATTGATAGCCTGAATGCACTGTAAGTTGCTTTGGATAAAAGCGTCTGCTAAATGCATACATTTAATTTTTTTATTTAATTTATATATATGACTAAAATTGCCACCGAAACGCATCATATTTTGAGATTCAGAAGCTGTGCTCCTTCGCTGGTTCCGCATTTGTCCATCTTTGGTAATGATGAGTCCATAGTGTGCGATTACCCACAGGGTTTTTCATGTCTAGTCCACTATCTCCACTTTAGTTGAGAGCATGACTTGCTGTGTTTTCATTAGTATTCATTTGTGCTCGACATGATCAACATAACCTTAGAGACTTGCTGATGTGCACTGCATTTTAATGATGGGACCGTGGCTTTAAATAATACCTGGGCTTCGATTCTAATCATACGCTGCTCATCCACACACACACACACCCGTCATGGACTGAAGGCTTTGTCAGATCCTGTTAGGGCTTTCCTCATTACCTCGATACGGCTGTTTCTGGACGACAGCTGAGAAAATCTATCTTGATATTTTTAGTTTGGCTTCATCACTAGTTTTTTAGCGTCATTAGATTCTCTCAGTTGTAGTTTGAAATGTTTCTGCCCCATCATTCTGCCTCATTTACACCGATTTACTCCAAGCGGTTAGAGCTCAGATGTTTGTGTTGGATTTCAGTAATTGTGTTTGTCTGGTCATTTGTTCAGTCGTGTATGAAACTATTAATGTAGTTTCCACAAATAGTTTGATGTGCATTTTCTACAAAACCTCCATAGCTGCATAGAAACACATTTAGAATACCTCATAGCAAAACACTGGCAACTAAACAATACCCTAGCAACCACTAAAACACATTGCAACCACTGGAAATAGGCTAACAACCACTCAAGACTGCATTCACAGTTGCATAGCAACACCATGGCAACCAAACAATACCCTAGCAACCAGCCACACTCCCTAGCAACCAGTAAAACACATAGAAACCACACTGGAAATGGGCTAACAACCAATCAGACTGCAGTAACAGTTACATAGCAACACCCTGGTGATCAAACAATACCATAGCAACCATTAAAATACATAGCAACCACTGACAATGGACGAACAACCACTCAGATTTATCAGTTGCATAGCAACACCCTGGCAACCAAATAACACCATGACAACTATTTAGCAACAGACTAGCAACTGTTCCAAAAACCTCAGCAGCCACTTCAGCAACCTAGCATCTAGGGCTGTGTATTGCCAAGAATCTGGCGTTACGATACGTATCACAATACATGGGTTGCAATACGATATATTGCAATACACAGCGATACTGTAAGCAAGGTGATATATTGGGATATTTCTTCTTTTAGGAATAGTATATATTTTAAGGAAAGCTGTCATTAAGAACACCACCATATGCAAACCTTAGCAATAAATAAAAATGAACCAGAACACACTGGGATCTGCATTTGCAATAATCAGTCCCTGTAACATTCAACGTTATTGAACCACTTTCACTCACGTGTATTGATATTTTCTTACACCCCTACTAGCAACCACATAGCAAACTCTCAGAATATCATAGCATATTTTTGCCAAACACTCAAATTTTCTTTTGGAAAAAAATTATAAACGGAGTTATTGTATTTAGGGTCCATAAAAACATGACACTATTTTCAACTAAAAACTGCAAACCTTTTATGCATTTTGGCCATGCATTTACATGACAACAACCTTTCGGGGGCCTTAAACTGCAAACTTTTGTAAATGGGTTTCAATTGGTTTCAAAGTACACCTTTTGGAAACGATGCGATTATCGCCTCTGTGTAATCTATGTATACAGTGACGTCGCCAACTACTGGCCTGGCATGATAATACAGTGTTTTTAGTCGTTTTCACAGATCCAGGTGACTTGTTTTGACGTTGTCATCTGTTGTGTAAACAAACTCTTGTTTTGATGTATGGTGATGCTCTCGTGTGTTAAGTTCTAGGCCTGTTTTTCGGTTCGGACACAAGCATTCTCTTTCAGTAAGGTTTTGGCAGCACCAATCACAAGATTGAGTGTTTTTCTCTTTGTGAGCGATCAGCGGTTGTCAGATCTTGTGCGTCTGGTTAGATACGAGCGCCGGTGAAAGAAAAGAGCGCTGCGGGAGAAGAGCTCTTTCACAGCGGCGGATGAATGGAGGATTGTTGTTTGGCTAGCGTATGCTGCCAGACACCCAGAGCCTGTTAACCAGATCCTTCAGTGAGGGCCGGCGTTTGTGTGACGCTGCTCTTCAAGAGTCAGCAGCTCATGAATGTCCAATGCAGAAAGCTTTTTCATTTTACCTGCAGAGCAGCGCATGTGCGCATTCAAGTCTTTATCATCTATGCATGAGTTTTAATTTGAATATTTTAGTGCAATTAAACATGCAGACGTCACTAGTTGTAAAAACTGACAGATGGATGTAAATTTCATCCAATTAATATCACAAATTTAATTGTTCATTCATTGTCTATCTGAAATAACACTATTGTCACCTTTAATTTGACAAAAAAACAAAAGTTGTAAAATAACTCCTAACCAGGTTGCAGTCTTTCTTTAATTGTGTCTGTTTGCTAAGCAGTGCAATTTGAATTGCATTATGGGTAATGAATCTGTGTTAAAGATTGATTGATGGATTTCAATTTTATTTCAATATATATAATACATTTTAAGATTTAAATAAAAAATGTAATTGTTTCAGTACATTTACTACATGCACTTAATTTTTTTACATTTATATTGAATTCATATTATAACAATTTATAGCATTTACAATTTTTATAGAAATTAATTTTTAAAATTATAGTATCATTTTATATATATATATATATATATATATATAAAATTCTATGTGTGCAATTCTTCATCCTGCTAGATGCTCTGATTTTTAAGCATTTCATGCATATCCAGCCAAAAGAGTTTAATTTGGTAGTGAACATGATTGATTTATTTAAGGCATTGAGTTTGTTGCTCTTGACCTTTGTATTTGTTGAACTCTGGACACCTGAGGTCAGTGTGATGGACTTCAAGTGAAGCCCCTTCATCTTTAAAATGATCAACACAATCCTAGATGAAATGTGGCCAGTCCTTCTGTGTGTGAGCGTGAATCTGTGTGGATGTGCGTCCTCTCTCATGAATCTGGATCTATTGTCAGGCTGTTGCTGTAGTCGGATCTTTCCCGCTCAAGCTGAGCAGAATTTCAATGAGAGTGCGTCTGACTCCCGCTGACTGGAATTCTGTTCTGCCGAAGATTAATGACTGGATTACATTTTATGTTAATTTGGAGTCTTATTTTGTTTCTCGTGAAAGACATGGTTTACATATTCTGCGAGTTTCCAATGTGCTTTTTTCTTTCACACATTTGTGACACTGGACCACAAAACAGTCAGAAGGGTCAGTGAGATTTATACAATGTGAAAGCTGAATAAATAAGCTTTCCATTGATGTGTGGTTTGTTAGGATCACAGAATATTTGGCAGAGATACAATTGTTTAATTCGAAAATCTGGAATCTGAGGGTGCAAAAAAATTGAAATATTGAGAAAATCACCTTTAAAGTTATCCAAATGAAGATCTTAGCAATGCATATTACTTCATGGAGCATGATCTAAATATCCTAATGATTTTTGGCATTCATTTTGACCCAATTTTTTTTTTTTTTTATTGTAGAACAAAGCCAGCATACATGGCTTGGCTTACAATAACTATATTCAAGCCTGGGTTTGCATTGAAGGAAAAAAACTGAGAAGCTGCGCAAATCCACGTTCATTTTCAGCGTTTATTGGCGCATCTTGTCAGTTAACAACGGCTCTGTGTAGTAACAGCTGCTCTATGTGAAATCACGCACCTGAGGGAATTTACCGCTGATTAGAGAACCGGCTTTACTGACGAGATGCGCATTAATCATCGGCGGGTCGTGATCGGAGCAGCCCTAATAAATAGTAGTAATATCTTTTATTTGTCCCTTTACAGGGCAACTTATACAGCATCAGACCTCACAAACATACAATTATAGGGAATGAAATTGAATGCTAGGCCTGTGGATTGTTTTTGGGACAAGTAGAGAATAAAAAGTAGGTTGGATTTGAACTCTTCTCTGACGAGAAGTCGTTCTGATAAATGTAAGCACTTTGTTAAAATGCATCTTATAAACAACAATAGTGCAGTGAAAAGCGTCCAATTGTGTTGTGCTATAAATAGAGCGTTCGCTCGGGCCAGATGTCTCCGGGTGAGGAGGAATTTCCGTCTCTGAAGCTCTCATTAGTCTGATAGCATTTTGAGGTTTAATTGCATTTCAGTAGAATCAGCATCTGGACATTTACAAACCTCTGGATCCAATGAAAGCAACACGTGGAAGCCCAAAAAAAGGAAGGGACACGGCTACTGTACCTCTTCCACCACTGGAGCCACACCGTCTGTTCGACTTTCCCATAATGCCTCTGTTTTGCTCTCTATCATCCGCCTGCACTGATAATCCCTGGACCGGAGACAGTTTACTGAGATGGGACTCTTTCAGCATCACTCATACTCCGTGTTGGTGATTCACACACAGGTTTTCATTCAGCTTCAGATCTTTAATATCATTTAGTTGTTAACTTCACCGCCTTGAAGCATACGTCTGCTAACCACAGGCAAATGTGTCCCATCGCAGGCACGTCTGGATTCATTTACGGCTGCCTTCACAATAGAGAGGAATTAGGACGCATCCTGACTGTACAGCTGTCTGCGGCTAAATCAGGATTGGTTACGACCGTGTCAGCATTCACGGCTGTTTTTTCAGCTTTAGGCACAAATGTGTTTGCGTGTGAAGTCGGGTTCACGGCTTGTGCTTCAGTAATGTGTTGGGATGCACAGTCATTGGCCAGTTTTATTTGCTTATTTATTTTTAGCCACTCAAGCTAACACTAGTGTATATTTAACAATGTTATTAAATTAGAGAGTTTCTTCTCAGTAAGGCTGCATTGATTTGATCAAAGATAGTGTAAAATGAGTAATCTTGTGAAATATTATTAAAATGGCTGATATCTGTGTTTGAATATATTGTAAAATGTAATTTATTTCTGTGATGCACAAGAAACATTTCTGATTATTATCAGTGTTGAAAACAGTTGTGATGCACAATATTTTTTGTTGAAACTGTGATTCATTTGATTTTTCAGGATTCACGGATGAATGGAACATTCAATAGAAATCTTTTGTATCTTTATAAATGTCTTTGTCACTTTTGATCAAACTTATGCATCCTGATGGATAAAAAGAGCATTAATCATATAGTTTAATCTTTAGGAAGTCTAGCCTGTGCATTGTTCATACTGAACACTTGGCTATAATGTTGAGATGTCTAAATTCACAGCCACTGATTTTTTTTTTTTTAATTCATTTAGAAAAAGTACGATAGTACGATGATTATCAGCCACTATGAAAATATGAATCACCATATTTCAGACAGCATTATTTAATCAAATTATTCAGTATTTCAGAATGTAAAATAAATAATTATTGATTCATTCATATTTCTTTTTAGAATAACATTGTAATAATTCACAATTCAACCAGAGATGTGTAAAGGGGTAGTTCACCCAGAAATGAAACTTCTCTCTTACTTGTTCTTAATATGGGTTTATTTTCCTGTTAAAGTCAAAGAGATTTTGAATAATGTCGGTAACCAAACAGTTGCCGGTAGCCATTGACTTCCATAGTATGCAAAAAAATAATAAATACTATGGAAGTCAATGGCTACCGTCAAGTGTTTGGTTAGCAGCATCAAAAATCAAAATCTCTTCTTGTGTGTTTAACAAAAGAAAGAAACTCCTATCACTGGCTTGAGGTGGACAGTCACGGTTTCGATTCATATTGGCTCTCTCTGATCACAATGGCGTTTGTTTAAGGGTTGTGTATTTCTGCTCTGTTCTTATCAGAGCTCGTGTTTCAAAGCAAACACTTCCTGCCGGTCTCAGATCTCACATGACTTCAGCTGTGTGACCGTCTCGGCACCTGAGAGGGTGCTGGGTTCGACGGCTCCGGGGACGTGTGTTTGTACTGCGGTAAACAGCTGCTGCAGGATATCCTCAGTGAACCTCTCGAGCATGAACTGCAGTTTCTATTTTTATTTGATGTGCCTTTTAAACTGCTGTTGAGTCTTTTATGTGGTTTTGTGGTGAGACAGCTTCAGCATTGCCTTCATGTTTCCATTGGGACTTTTGTACGTTTTGCTGTCTTTTTAGCATTAGTGTAATCTCACGTGATGCGCAAAATCTGATTATTATTAATATATTATTTATTCTCATTATTAATTGTATTATTAAATATGAATTTGAATGTTAATTTATATGAGTGATTTTTGTTCTTGCAATTAAATTTTTTTTAAGATTGAATTTAAAACTAACACTATGTTTGTTTTATAGAATAATACTGATATTCATGTATACTTATTAATATTGTGTAGTTTCTATTTTTGTTGTATTTTAATTTCATGTGTTTATTTTTCATAATTTAATGTAATTTTATTTTTAGTTTGTTTCAGTTTTAATGTGGTTTGTAATACTTTAATATACAGTTTTATTATTTATATTTGTATTAATAATCTGAAGTAGCATTTTATTTATACGTTTAGAATTGTATTATATATTTTTGGTTTCGTTATCCAGTTTTCATGATTAATTTAATTCTCATTCTTTTGTCATTTTAATATCTTTAAAAAATATTTCTATTTGGCTTTATACTGTTTGAACTCCGCTTTACCTGTTTTTTTTATTTTTATTTCAGCTAGATTTTGTCTAATATTTATATTTGTATTTATTTCCGCTTCAGCAGTGAAAATGATGTAGTGAATGATGACATCACTGTTTGTTAAGGCAAGAGGGTCTGGCTGCAGACTTGCACTTCCGCTAGTGACATCACTTGCAGTCTTGATTTTTTATTTAGTTGAAATTTTTATTACTTTTTGTTTGAATTTCCCAACATTGTACAACAGTAGCCAGGTGGCGAAGACAAGAAAAAATAAACTAAATTACAATGTCACTTGCAATCGCTACTTGCACTCTCTGCTACCTGCGACACTTGCAATCGACACAAATCGTGCGTGTTGCCAATGGAGACAAGAAGCTGTGGTGGTGAATAAACGCAACACGCACAGTTTCGCGTTAAGCATTTTTCCATATAGAATAAACTGTCTACAACTCATTTATATCACTGTCTTTGTCCATTAAGCTACATTATGTGTTTTAATGATTTTCTATAGGAGGAAAACGTTTAATGTATAATTTAACGCACTGCGTTCTGTACTCGTCCGCTTGCCTGTACAGAGCTGATCCTTTTAAAATCACTTAATGCATTTCATAATGCACGTTCATATTTGCTGGTCTGTATATACGTTGAGTCAAAAAGACATATAGGCTAGGCCTACTGAATTATCATCTTAGTCTGTTATTAGGTCACATAAGCTTTCACATTGTGTTCATAGCCATCTGCTTGCCTTGTAGTACATTAACTATATATCGAATAACTATATATCGGTCTTTTAATTGAACTTAATGTATCTTAATACATTTTGTCATATTAAGTGTTTGTTTTTTCTACAGGAGGAAAACGCTTAACGAAAGACTTTGTGTATTGCTTTCATATTCTGCTGTTCTGTGGCCACGGATTTGCCGGTCTTGTCTTTTTCTTGCAGGACCCTGTAAATTATAGTAGTAGGTCTACTAATTTAGTTTTATTGTTTAATCACCACCACAGCGTCTTGTCTCCATTGGCAACACGCACGATTTGTGACGTCACAGGTAGCGGAGAGTGCAAGTGGCGATTGCAAGTGACATTATTTAGTTTCTTTTTTTCTTGTCTTCACCACCTGACTACTGTTGTAAAATGTTGAGAGATTCAAACAAAAAGTTATCAATAAATAGAACAAAATAATTAAAAAAAGACTGCAAGTGACGTCGCTAGTGGAAGTGCAAGTGTCTGAGAGTGCAAGTGCAAGTCTGCATGTTAAGTAGCTACTTTTGACTGTAATTAATCCTGTAATTTAAAATAATGATTGTATTTTGAAATGTATAGTTTTATCAAGTGCTGCCACCGGGAAGGATGGGAAATGTAGTTTTGAGCCCTTAAAATATCTAAATATTTATTATTGGTATAAGTATACATAAAATGTATCAACAATAATCTTTCACAATTAAATGGTGATTATGAGCAGATTCTTTAGTTGATGTCTGTAGTGGTTTCTGCTCTATTCTTGACCTCTGTGATCATCTCTTATCACACATGCACACATGCAGTAAATCTGAGGAGATTCTGTGCAGTCTTTCATGTGGTCCTGAGAGACTCGGGGAGTGGTTCCCCTGCTGTTACTGTAAACACACACACACACTCACACATACTCATTTATCTGCCCTAATGGAGCTTCTCCATGTATTAAACGAACGCACGCCTCCCAAAATCAACTGGAGCGTTACGCTGGGCTCGTTTTGCTGGACGTGCGCTGACAGAGGCGCAGTGTTTTGGTTGGCTGTGTGAGCTGATAAAATTTAATTCAGTTTTCTCAGGTTTAACCTCTTCCTGCATTGTGCTCAGTGCTGAGGAATCAGCCCTACAGCATTTTTTATTTATAGTGATATACCGAAAGCAGTTTTGAAAATTGTATATTCACACTGAAGGCATCAAAACTATGAATTAACACATGTGGAATTATATATTGAATTATATACATAACAAAAAAGTGTGAAACAACTGAAAATATGTCATATTGTAGGTTCTTCAAAGTAGCCACCTTTTGCTTTGATTACTGCTTTGCACACTCTTGGCATTCTCTTGATGAGCTTCAAGAGGTAGTCACCTGAAATGGTTTTCACTTCACAGGTGTGCCCTGTCAGGTTTAATAAGTGTGATTTCTTGCCTTATAAATGGGGTTGGGACCATCAGTTGTGTTGTGCAGAAGTCAGGTGGATACACAGCTGATAGTCCGACTGAATAGACTGTTAGAATTTGTATTATGGCAAGAAAAAAGCAGCTAAGTACAGGAAAACAAGTGGCCATCATTACTTTAAGAAATGAAGGTCAGTCAGTCCGAAAAATTGGGAAAACTTTGAAAGTGTCACCAAGTGCAGTCACACAAACCATCAAGCGCTACAAAGAAACTGGCTCACATGCGGACCGCCCCAGGAAAGGAAGACCAAGAGTCACCTCTGTTGCGGAGGATAAGTTCATCCGAGTCACCAGCCTCAGAAATCGCAGGTTAACAGCCGCTCAGATTAGAGACCAGGTCAATGGCACACGGAGTTCTAGCAGCAGACACATCTCTAGAACAACTGTTAAGAGGAGACTGTGTGAATCAGGCCTTCATGGTAGAATATCTGCTAGGAAATCACTGCTAAAGAAAGACAACAAGCAGAAGAGACTTGTTTGGGCTAAAGAACACAAGGAATGGACATTAGACCAGTGGAAATCTGTGCTTTGATCTGATAAGTCCAAATTTGAGATCTTTGGTTCCAACCACCGTGTCTTTGTGTGACGCAGAGAAGGTGAACGGATGCCTGGTTCCCACCGTGAAGCATGGAGGAGGAGGTGTGATGGTGTGGGGGTGCTTTGCTGGTGACACTGTTGGGGATTTATTCAAAATTGAAGGCATACTGAACCAGCATGGCTACCACAGCATCTTGCCATCATTGGACCATCATTTATTTTTCAACAGGACAATGACCCCAAACACACCTCCAGGCTGTGTAAGGGCTATTTGAGCAAGAAGGAGAGTGATGGGGTGCTGCACCAGATGACCTGGCCTCCACAGTCACCGGACCTGAACCCAATCGAGATGGTTTAGGGGTGAGCTGGACCGCAGACTGAAGGCAAAAGGGCCAACAAGTGCTAAGCATCTCTCGGGGAACTCCTTCAAGACTGTTGGAAGACCATTTCAGGTGACTACCTCTTGAAGCTCATCAAGAGAATGCCAAGAGTGTGCAAAGCAGTAATCAAAGCAAAAGGTGGCTACTTTGAAGAACCTACAATATGACATATTTTCAGTTGTTTCACACTTTTTTGTTATGTATATAATTCCATATATAATTCCACATGTGTTAATTCATAGTTTTGATGCCTTCAGTGTGAATCTACAATTTTCATAGTCAAGAAAATAAAGAAAACTCTTTGAATGAGAAGGTGTGTCAAAACTTTTGGTCTGTACTGTATATATATGTGTGTGTGTGTGTATATATATATATGTATATATATGTATGTATATATGTATGTATGTATATGTATATATATTATATATATATATTAGGCGTGCATCGAAATTTTCGGCCGCCGAAAATTTTCGGCCGAATTGGCATTATCGGTTTTGGGCCGAAATTAAAAAAAACAGCCGAAAACGTAAACCGAAAATGAATGTCACCCGCCCCTCCCATCCGTGCACAAGCGCTTAGGTTTCACTCACGGTCGAGCTGTTATCACGCGTCTGCCTATCAAAGATTAAGCATGTCAAAGGGCTGTCACAATAATCAAAAGCTGCACAATCGATCGGACCAACCAACACAAGTTTCGAAAACGAAAACAGGGAATCGATTTTAACGGCCTTCTCTCGGAGCGCGTCCAGCTCGTCACTATACGCTCGCAGCGAACGCGCGTCACACAGCAACTGCAGGTTCTGACACACACACACCCTATTAGTGCATAATATCAATGTAGCCTTCAGTAATGTTTTTCATTGATGTTATGGCAGTCCACATTGCTGACTTGTGCGCGTCTCAAGCGCCCTCTTTACGTTCGCCCTAATGCCTGTTTAGTTGTCGGTGGATTTGCCTATATTTGGCGTTGAAAAACGGATCAACGCCAAATATAGGCAATTTACTAACGATTCAATGAACACTTTGCCTATGTCTCAAAAATCGAACAGGATTTTTTTTTCACAAAAGTGACAGCCCTATACGAGAGGACACCAAAGTTGCAATATGTAGCATTTGTTCTGCAAAATCTCCAAAATTGTGGATTTTTTTTGCACAATTTTTAAAAAACTATTTTATTTGATGGAACATAAAACTTGAAGGATAATTATTATTTATATTTATTGTTAAAAATATTTTATGTTTTGTTATGTAACTGTTAATAAAAGTTTGATTATTATATTGTGATTTTTCAATTCAGATCCATTAAATCCAAGCTATATATATATACGTTTTTAAAAGAAGCCATTTTCGGCTTCAGTTTCGGTTTTCGGCCAAGTGCATCCTAAATTTTCGGTTTCGGTGCAGAATTTTCATTTCGGTGCATCACTAATATATATATATATATATATATATATATTAAAATAACATTTTCAAGTACATATTTTCAAAATATGAATTATCATCTTTATTTTAAACGGTGGCTGTAATAAAAAACTTTTTTTAATGACCGATTTATTCAAACATGAATTAAAAATGAATGCAACCGGTTAAGTAAGAATGTGGTATATGTGATGTGCATATACTGTATTTATCAAAATGCTCCTCTCTAAAGTAAACATTTTTTTCTGTTCATCATCTTATTATCCAGTTTATGGTCTTTCCATGAGGTACATGTGACGTTATAGAAAATTCCCATTAGAATTGTTTTGCAAATGGTTGTTAATGAAAGCAGAAGTGTGTGTGTGTGTTGTCTGGCTCATGAGTCACAGTTGCAAGCGTCTCATTAAAACTGTTGTGAAATCGATGGCCAATCAGCAGCGTGTTTGTTTCCCGGTGGATTTGTTTGACAATCTCTCTGCTGTTGTGTTTAGTGTTTGTCGATACCTTTACTGTAATTATACTGTAATATATACTTTGATCTTTAGAGACTGAGATGAAGAATAAAGTGACGTTTAAACCTGTGTAACGAGAAACACAATATTCTTTTTGACTTTCTTTAAACATGACTTCTCAGCATTAAAATAAATTCTGTATGTGTTTCGTGTCTAAAAGTGATGTTGGTCTCTGTCTGGACAGCAACGGGCTCCAGGGAAGGTGCTGTTTGACCTGGTTTGTGCTCACCTGAACCTCATCGAGGGCGATTACTTCGGTCTGGAGTTTCAGGACCAGCATAAAATGACCGTGAGCTACACTTCATTTATAATTCTGATGTCAGTCTGTAAGACATAAGCTAAATTATAAATGGTATTCAGGTGCTAACCTGCTTTATGTCCATTAGAAGTAAAAGACACAGTGGCTTCTTACCAACACTTTTGCCTTTTTTTTTCTATTTTTTTTTTACTAATATAAAAATATTTTCACACTATTATTTTATTTTATTTTTTAATTTAAATGTAATTTAAGTTTTTATACTTTATTATTATTACTATTTATATATTTTTTTAATTATTTTCCTTTTCTTTTATATTTATTCTTTTTTATTATACATTTTATAATTACAATTATTTTATTTTTATTTATTTACTTTACTTAATCATGATTTGTTATAGAAATGCTTGACGTAGTGTATTAGGTTAAATTATTATTATTATTATTTTAATAATAACAACAACAGAATAAATTGTTTGCAGAAATTATTTAACGGATGTTTTTTTACATGATTTTACATGAGTGTTTTTAAAGTGATGTATTAGTAAATGCTTGACATGGTATTTTAAGCTATATTATTATATAATTAATAACAACAACAACCACATTCATTGATTGTGTAAACTATTTACATTTTACATTCTATTAACTTTTTACATAACCATTCGTGGTTAAGTGAAGTGACGTGTTACAGAAATTCTTGAAGCACTGTAAGTGAAAAACTTATGCAAACATAACAATATTAAGTTATTAACCTGTAAACACAGTATGTTCCAAACATTTGGCAGCAAAATTGTGCAGTCGTATAATATATTCCTTGTTTGACCAAAATGTACGGCAGTTATATATCATGGATAAGGCAATAACACAATGCATTGCAACAAGCTCAGCAGACATTTTTAAAGAGGAATTAAGTAACGGTAATGAAGCTGTGTGTGTGTGTTAACGAACAGCGTCTGACGTGTGTGTGTTTGGTTTGACTCATCTCTCAGGTGTGGCTGGATCTGCTGAAGCCGGCTCTAAAGCAAATCAGACGTACGTATCCGAGTGTCTCTCTTGAGTTGATCTGATGAACATGATCTGACAGCACCACGTCATCGTGCATCATGTTTGTGTGTCTGCAGGACCCAAGAACACCATCCTGCGCTTCGTGGTGAAGTTCTTCCCTCCAGATCACTCGCAGCTGCTAGAGGAGCTGACCAGGTGCCTTTGACCTGTTCATTTACAGCCTTTTAATTTACTAACACTGATTTTGAGCATTTCTATATTCCAAAAAAAAAAAAAAAAAAATATATATATATATATATATATTTTACTATTATTATTGATTGTAGCAATAATAGTAGCATTAATAATAATAACAATGATTGGCTATTATATAAAAATATGTGTATATATGTGTATGTATTTATGAATAAACTTCAAGTTGCAAAAAACTGAGTAAATAATCAAATGAGATGAAAAACTGTTTATTTGTGAAGTATTTTACTGAATTAAAAAAACACATTAATCAGAAATTCTACACACAATAAATCCATTAATACATTTTTTATACATTTTCTTACTGAATTTTTTTAATAATTTAACATAATAAATACTTACCACTAGTACGAGACTTACTTTAATATTTGAGTCTTAACTGAAACATGTGGATATAATTTAAGAGCTATCAATCATTCGTTATGAATAACCTTTACGGTGCAAGTAGCAAAGAAAATAAAGCATATTTTATTTGTGAAATATTGTACGTAATTAAAAATGCATATAGATTTTTAAAATATATTCAAATATATTTTGAAAAAAAAACTGCGCTACCATAAAATTACATAAAGTGACATAATTGTCTAATATTCTTAGTGTATTTCATCCTATTAATAAAGATGAATATTACTGGTCATTCTCAGATTGGATTGAATAAATAAACCTTGAATGTTGGAGACATTTATTGAGTTTGGTTGTAATGTGGCCTCAATCACTCAATATAGATATAATGCATCTGGTGTACAGTAGAAGGTGGATGAAGTGGCCTGTGAATAATGCAAAAGATTTCAGTTGCTGTAATGTCTTATTTATGGCCGAACTGCATGTTAATATTCTGTGGCTGATTGTGTCGACACACCGTTGCCTGACAAGCGTGATGAATTTGACATCATGTCCACCGGCAGAAAGACTGGTGGCACATTTCCCCGTCGGCATCATTCAGGAGAGGAAATCTGAGGCAGAATAAGACTGTGTTGGGTTTCCCAGGAGTCTGTGTGTTTCTGGCCGGACTGCTGGCGGGAGAGAAAGAGCTTTTGATGATCCTGTGATGGCTGCGTATTATATTACTGCCAAACCTGAAAGATTCAGCCAAGGACATTTCGCCTTTGCAAAACACTTCAAGCTGTAGAAATCTTTTTGATGGATTGTGTAAACATCGCTGATAGCCTAATAGAACATTTACAAAACCCAGTGCATGAGCTGAAGAGAATAATAAAATGTGCACTTAATTTGAAAATGGAAGATTTTGCGTGATTTTAATTTTTTTTTTTTTTTCAAGAGAGTTTTTGAAGTGTTATTTTAGAATTATTATAGTTATAGCTATAACACATGCTAAAACTCAAAACAAAAAACTTTTTTTTTTTACTTGGAAAAAAAAAATGTTTTCTAAAATGTAATACTTTTTATTTCAGCTTATTGACAAGGCCAAATTTGTATTTTGTGTAAGTTGACGTGAACCATATTTACAAAAACTACTAGAAATTAGAAAAACTGAACAAAATGACAACAAAATTAACTACAGAGAATACAAAAATAAAATTCAAAATAGTAATAAAAATTTCTAATTGCATCTTAATGATACTTAAGTATTCATTCATATTTTGAATTAGCTTTTACGTGTATTTTTGTAGATTTTGTATAATAATAATAATAATAATAATAATAATAATAAGTTGTTTTTCAATAGTTCTGTTTAGCTTTAATTTGTACATTAGTGTTCATATTTTTAGTACTTCAAATTAAACTTATTTAATCCTAATATTTTTGTTTTATTTAATTTTAATTTTAATTGTAGAATGCATTTTTAATAGTTTAGTTCTTGAAGGCAGAAAGGTTTAATAAGCAGGAAAGAGTGGGCGGTTTGACTAAAATCATATTTCATGGTGTAATTTTATGCAACAGTCATGGTATAAATCATTTTATAGTTATTTTGGCAGGAAATGCCATTAAAATAGCTTGTATTACATAACCACTTGGAATAGCCGGTTTCTTTAATGATTAAACACTTCACGTATGCTGGAAAAGAAAATTAAATTCTTCACATTTGCTGGTGATTCATCTCATTTGAGTTCGGTTTTGTATCTCGAACTTAAAGATGACAAACCAAAAGATTATTATTCAGAACTACTATAATATTATGTAAGATTTTATATATGATTACAGAATCTATAACACACATGCTGGTTGCATTCAATTTAAAAGCTGTATAATATTGGTTTTTGTTGCTTATTTTGTAAATAAAATCTAACCATGTCAATTGAATTGGTAAGTATATATACTTATACTTAATTTATTCAAATTAAGTATATTCTTTTCATGTGGCAAACACATATTAAAAGTTTAAAATAACCATGATCATGCTTTGCAATTGGTAGTTATTTTGAAGATCTCCAAGAACAAATACAGCAGAAAAAGAGTCCTGTTTGATCGCATAATCAACTGAATAATGATTTTATTGTGCTTGGCAGCAGCACAACAACAGATGGACATACTGAGAGCCAAATGCTGCCATACTCAATCAGAGCGTCTCTTTATAGTTCACGACTGCACTTAGCATCATGAGAAGATGCTGTTAAAGACAGGCTAACCTTCAAACACAAGCACTTCTGATCTGTCCTCTGCTCTGTTGCATGAAAATACCAGACAATATTGATCAAAAATGTTTATAATGGACTTTTAACTAATAAACACACTTCATATATTGTAAAATCTGTCATTAGCATCAGACTATTGAAATCAGTAGAGTAATTGTTGCACACATTAAACTGTCAAGCATCTGTCACTCTACTGAACGTTTTCTATTGATTTGACTCTGTGGTTCTGAGCCTCTCTTCTAAACTGCTCTAATTATTTCCCCACAGGTATCTTTTTGCCTTGCAGATCAAGCATGACCTGGCCTGTGGACGTTTGACCTGCAATGAAAGCAGCGCCGCCCTGCTGGTGTCTCATATAGGGCAATGTGAGATATTCAAGACCATTTCAGACATTCTAACCCACTCTGCAATGGGTTAGATTTGATTATGATCCTTAATGAAATAATATGCATGCTTCAAATTGTGCAAGTAAATTATAAAGCTGGATTTTTAACTAAAAATAGATATTTTGGGTAAGAAATAATTGCATAATGCATTGCATAATCATTTGTTCAATTCTGTGATAGATGCATTGAAGTTCCATTGTTAATTTCATTGCACTTTCATCGGTTTGATGATTTTGGCACAATTCATACAGCCTAACAGTCGAAAACATTCACACACACTAGGGAGTTGAAAATAGGTCAATAATTTTTTTTTTTTAGGACAATAAAGATACTGAACAAACAGAATTATGATTTGTGTAAAATCTCCATCACAAAAGCAGTGTTTTTTTTTTTTAAGTATATTAATCTTGTAGACTAGTCAGAATTCCTGAAGGATTATTTGAATGACCACGCCGTCATCGAGATGGATTGGATTATACTTCATGTTGTCGCTCATGCATTCAGATCATGTCAAACACACTTCGCTTTCACATCACTACATCACAGACCGGTTAGTTGCTATGGAAACCGCTGCTGAGGACTAGGGTAGCATCAGTAATAGAATCAAGAGACTGACCAGTGCTACAAACCAAAGGGTTTTTACATTTTTAAAGCTATTATAACAGCAGCAAATCTATAAAAAATTAATTAATAAAATAATTTAATATTTTTAAATAACATTTATGAATGAATTTAATCTAATTTTGTTTCACTTTTTGACTGTATTTAAACATTAACTGTGTTAAATATACTGACACTGACTTTAATGATGTATAAACTATGGTAGCATAATTATATATTATATTATATTATATTATATTATATTATATTATATTATATTATATTATATTATATTATATTATATTATATTATATTATATTATATTATATTATATTATATTATATTATATTATATTATATTTAAACTTTTTGTAGGCCAAATATACATTTGTTGCAAGGTAAGGTAAAAGTAGAAAATAATATAGTTCAAAATTTTACGATTTGTAAACTCCAATGATCTTAATTAGCAATACATTTTAGATATCACACACACACA
This sequence comes from Carassius carassius, assembly GCF_963082965.1. Lineage (NCBI taxonomy): Eukaryota > Metazoa > Chordata > Actinopteri > Cypriniformes > Cyprinidae > Carassius > Carassius carassius. Next base: position 2,261,738 of record NC_081761.1, read on the forward strand.
CACACACACCAGCATCACACACATATACATTAAGTTAAGTTACTACTGCATACTATTATATTGATATAAAAAAATATAATTGATATAAAATTTCTATGGTTGCAGCTGAGATTGGAGACTTTGATGAGGTGCAGTGCAAACAACATCTGCTTAACAACAAGTACATTCCCGAGCAGGACACACTGATGGACAAGATCATTGAATACCATCGGAAACACGTGTGAGTGTAACGTCATGACTCAAAGTCAAGTCAAGCTTATTTGGTTTAAAGGATGCTTGGATTTATATGCAATAGCGTCCAGCTGAAAGCAAACATAATGTCAGATGTTTCTGAGCATTAAATGATCAGTGTGCAGTTTACTGACAAATGAAGGAGCTTCTTATTTAGCAAATGTCCTTCTTTTTAGAGCTTTGCTAATTAAACATACTGTTCAGGGAATTGGTCACCATGTACAATTTGTAGATTGCTTTGACATTTAAAGTTCAGACCATTTTTAATTTAGAAAGTGCCAGTGATATTTATCAGTGAACAGATTTCATCAGCAGATATGAACAATTATAAAAGTTCAGAACCTGTACACTGATTCTGACATGTCTTAAGCTTAAGTTATTACTTACAATCTTAATCTTACAAACTTGAAGAGATTCTTCACACAAACAGATGTGTCTTAATTTTGTATAATTTAACCCTTCCACAGCGGGCAAACACCGGCTGAATCGGACTACCAGCTTTTGGAGATCGCAAGAAGACTTGAGATGTACGGAGTGCGTCTTTACCCCGCAAAAGATCGCGAGGGTACGAAGCTCAGCCTGGCCGTGGCCCATTCTGGTGTGCTAGTCTTTCAGGTAAGTTACAAGTGTTTTTCTAAAGAAAGAAGGGTATTATTGTGTCTACATGAAGTTTATCCTAGAGAAAAGCTTTCTTGTTCTTAAATGGAATATGTTGTGGTTTTTATGTTCCTAAATTGTCCCTAAATGCACTTTTATGCTTGACTTATAAAGGGACACACCAAAATAAATGCTTTCAACTGGTCTAAAGTCCGCAAGCTGAGCTTCAAAAGGAAGCGCTTTCTCATAAAACTACGACCTGACTTAAATGTAAGTTCTCCCTTGATTGTTTTATAACAATATCCGAATGTCTCCATGTGCCCTGTATTTTAGAGAGCATTAAAAAGACAAAAAATGTTTTGTTTCTGCTCTCGTAGCAAAGTAACTGTCAGGATACTCTGGAGTTTATGATGGGAAGCAGGGACTGCTGCAAGGTGTTTTGGAAGATTTGTGTGGAGTATCATGCCTTTTTCCGCCTGTTCGAAGAACCCAAACCCAAGCCCAAACCCGTTTTGTTCACCAGGGGTTCTTCTTTTAGGTTCAGGTAATAACGTGCCCTTAAAGTTGTCTTAAATTAACTTAAATGGTGTCGCCACCATCACCAGAAAATAAATGTACCACTAATTGAGGCGTTATACCCCGGTAACTTCTTTCTCTAGCTCAGCATGTATTCTGCATTCATTTATTTGTTAAATAAAAAAAGTGGAAGTAGGTCTCAGTTCTTGCCAGATGGTTAATATTTTGATGTACATGTTTTCTGCTTCTCTCTTTGTTTCTGAATCGCTCTGTCATCTCTCATGTTTTGCCTCATTAGTGGCCGCACACAAAGGCAGGTGATTGATTATGTAAAGGACTCTGAATTTAAAAAGGTTCCTTTTGAAAGGTGAGTTTTCTCTGTTGACCTTTGTCTAAATGTCACTACCTTTCTGCTTCATTTAATTTCCCTCCAAAACATCTATTTCCTGAGAACCTTTATTGAGATAAGACAAATTTGGCATTCATAAACGCCACCTCTCATGTACATGCCACTTCATGACCAAATTACATTCAGATATGACTTAACCATATTCCATTCCAAACTCTGTTGAGCATTTTCACCAGGTCTATGCTATATGTGTCATATGCTGCATCCCTTAAAAATCACCTATCAATGACCTAGAAACATTCCAGAAGTCCATAGAAATGTTTTTAAGCAATAGATGAAAAACAACTGCTGTCTATTGGTATCATTCTAGTCAACTAGCAGCTGTCAAGGCCTTTTCATTATCATGCAGTAATCCAGTCAGCCAACATCCATAAAGCAGCGGAGTGGAAATATATCCAATTTTGAACCAAGTGAATAGATCCCCTTGGAAAAACTCCCTGCTAATCATTTCCAATCCTCCATCCTCAGAAAACACAGTAAAATCCAGTCTAACAGCGGCCTTTCTCCATTCCCACCCAGGCTGTGTGTCGAGGGTCAAGGAGAGGTGAGTGTAATCTATCTTGGTGTACTGAATAAACACAGCAGGAATGCATTAAAATATCCCATATTATGCAAGCTCATAAGTCAACATTATAATCGGCAGAATAACAAATTTTTCACCATAGTATAATAACTTGCTCCAACTCTGGTAACTTCCATTCATGGGTCCGCTTCCATTCTGGAATAGAACTCCCAAGAGGCTTGCAACTACATTTTCTTGTTGACTTTAAAGTGCCAGTGTTAAGATTAGTCAGTTTATGCCTCTCATCCTCTTCTTTCCCAAATCTCTTGCATTCTACATGTTGCAGAGGAATGCCAGTGCTTCAGGACACCAGGCTGACTCACCTGTTAGGCGCACCCAAGTGACTGTTGAAAACCCAGCTCTCCAGCATTACACTGGGAGCCTAACTTCACAGACCAATGGATGCCGAAACGGGACCCACGACGAGGCGGATGCTCTTTTAAAGCCATCCCCATCCAAGCAGCAGGCCGAGCATCTGAGCACAGGTCTAGCATCGCATGCTGCCAAGGGTAGCAGCTCCTCGATACCTTACATCGACTGCAGTGACATAGATAGTGAATATGATGTGGTCAAATGCCGCGTCACTAGGTCTCACTCCCACACACATGACAATGATGAGGTTGAGCCAAACGGCCGTAGAGTGGGCAAGAGTAATGGTTATGGCAATGGTCAGCACAATGGACAAGCAGCAAGCAAGTCTAGATTCTGTGAGTCTCCTTTGAACAGCCATCACTTGGGTCAGAGTTCAGACACCGTCAAAGGTAGTCAGTTGTCTAATGGGTCATTTTGTGGTAACGGATCACCACGTGCTCTACCCCTGAGTAGTACCTTGGTGGATGAATTGTTTCAAGGTATGGACAGACGTGGTCTGGTGTTCCCTTCAGGTCATCTAGTTGGTTCCCGGAGTGCAAACTGCAGTCCAGTGATGAGCAGTTTTCACAAAACCAACTCTCTGAACCATCCAGAGCAGATCGGCTATAGCAGTTGTCGCCGTTGGGATGACGGTAGTCATTACCTTACCAATGGCCAATCTGGGAGTGAGCCTCAACATTATGGGAGCTACTCCCCAATTGTTAATCGATCCCCACACTTGCAGAGACTCCAAAACGGCATGCGCAACCGTTCCGACACTGATCCCATGATTTTGAGCCAGTTAAGTTCAACCCCGGCCCATAAACCTCGATCAGTTGTCTCGAGGGCTGAACGTATGGCTGCCCTTGAGCGCCATGTGGCTGCAAATGGGCTTGGAGCATCTAGCCAAGCTCGATCCAGCAATGTCCAGAGACTCCATGGAAGCCGACTGAGTGCTAATGACCATAGTAGCCCAGTCCACATGATTGATGGTTCCACTAGTAGTGGAACGGAGTCTAGTGATACCGAGTCAGATGCAGGCAGCAACTCTTACAGTCATCCCCTAGTCTTAGGAAACCCTGGGGCAGCCAATTCCTCCCCTATGCCCCGAAGCAAGTTTTCATTTGGCAGTCTCCAGCTGGAGGATGAGGGACAAGGGGGAGACAATGACTACAGTTGTCCCATCAATGAAGATAATGGGGCGAAATTCTTCAACTGCTAGAGAAGATTAAGTGTGCCTGGTAATTTGTTGACTGTATATCCATTTTGCAACTTGGAGGCCCAGTCAAGGTACTTAAAGGTGTGTTGTGTAGTTTCTGTGCTGTTAGTGACACCAAACGGACATGGTATGGCCTGGCATAACATTAACCAATTGTGCTTTGAGGCACGATTAGCTGCAGATATAGGCAGTGTTTGGTAGCACTAGTTGAGCAAGGATTACAAGATTAGCAATGGTGGTATTTTCGCAATGTTTGGAAGGTTTAGGAAGAAGACTGTTCTGCCTGAAAGAAATATTTTAATACTTCAAATATAGGTACAATCCATATCTATTACTCTTAGAAGATTAACCTAAGACTGATGAATAGTTGAAGGTCCTTCTGAAAAAGTGCCATGTCTATAAATGTGGAGACTGAAATCTTTTTTACAATTGCTAAATAAGGTTACCCATATTACTGTTAACCAGTTGACTACTCGTATTGCCAAAAGTTTGAAAGATTTCTTTGTCATTTGTGTAGAAACAAAGGATTACAAAAAAATACAGAAAGATCTATGCCTTTACTGTTAATCATAGCTTAAGGAAGCTAATGTTTTTGTGCACTAGCAATATTGCTAAAATAGTGGTGATATGACAACAAATGTCCAAGATATGAAAGTTTTGAGAATGTCACTCCTGTGTGGCATTGAAGATTTGCCACCTAGGCAAGCTAGTTCTTCAAGATTCTGATGGATAACTTTTCTATAAACTAAGGTTGTATTGTCGTAAAAGCATATCAGACTTGTTGGATGTGTGGTAAATTAGATAAATTAAGAGATTGTGTAGACATAACTTGAGATAAGCAACAGTTAATGGTTTAACTTTTTATCATGTGCATCAATGATTTTCACCCAACCATGATGGCTTCATACTAGCTTTATTGTATTTTTTTTCAAACTGGTTGAAGTTCCAAGTTCTGGAACTTTTGTTTCTACTTGGGGTGCGCCATGATCTTGTGGCATTGTCATGTTTGTTTGCCCATTTCTCAGCATGCATCACTCCTGTAATATACAACATTATAAAGATTGCATTTTATTTTGTTTTGCTTCGCTGCTTAATTTCTTTTTTTCCTAAACAAACCGCTGTATCTCTGGCTCACCTCATCAATGTCATCTGTTTGTGGTGCATTTGCAATGCTTGATGTACACATGATTTGTAAGTATATTAACCTGTGCTCAGGTTGCATTGCTTTTAAGAGCTCTCCTGCCCAATTTCAGCACTGTTCTAGCAGCATGTATCTCTGGAATGCTTCACCTTGTCTTTTTTCCCTTTCTCTTGGAAGCATGTCAAACTGTGCTTGTCTCAGCATTTTGCTGCTGTCCTTTTTCGTATGTGTAAAATACTTTGCATTGACAAGGGACCATTAAAATGCAGTGGTCTTTTGAAGTGGAGATGGATGTGGGTGAGAATTGGACCGACTGTGAGTAAGGAACTTTTGAGGCTAAGCATGTAAAGTCTAAAAAGATTAGGAAGGTTTTCAAGAGCTGTCCTGAAACGTATTTGCGTTCAGTCTGACCTTTTATCCAGAAGTTCTTGCACTCTTGTTTTTTTTTCATGTATTTTATTGGGTTCTGATGCATTTGCAATATAATTTAAAAAAAACATTATTTTATTTTCCAAAATCCAACTTTTCAGTTCTTTTGAGAAATAGGTTTTATTTTTGCATGGCAATCTTATGTCAGTGAAAGGTTTTGGAAAGTGTTGGCAAAGCCATTCGCAAGACCACTGCAGTTTTTGGGTCCGTTACTCAAAATTTGGCAACATTTATTGGAAAGCGTCAGTTCATGCCACTGTTGATATGAATGTATATAATCCTCACCCACCCGTCGATCTATATTTTATCATTGCTAGTGACCAAAGTAGTTCCTAACTTTTTGTAAATTACACTAAAATGTGGTTTTACCTGTAGGTTTTATTATCACAAGAATACTGTAGCAGTGTTGAATGATTCACTCTTTTGCAACCTGTGATTTTCTTTTTTTTTTCAGTATGAAATGTACTTTGCCGAGGTACACGAAATGTTCCAGATTTATTTGTGTAATATAATGTAACTGTACTTTCTTAAAATACTCATAATTAACACTGGCAAATATGCAAAAGGATTAACCAATAAGTTTGTGTTTCGGACCATCTGACGTACACTGTACTAGACTAAATAACCAGATAAGCAATGGAAAGGTCACATACGTTTTGTTTAGTTTTTTAACTCTTCCTCTCTGTTGCAACCCTGTAGCATTTATAAATGGACTTTCCGAAGTCTCAAGGTTGTTAATTTTCTCCATGCCTGTTCGCAGGTTCTGTACGATTGATGTCTGTTGTTGTTGTTTTTTACTACTCCAAGCCCTTTTCAGTACTCTTTTTCATTCTGGAACACTTTAACATTGTAAATTAATGTGTATTAGTAGCAATAAAACATGGTACTTGTGAAGCGGGACTCCAGACGTTTACTCCGATGCCCGTAGATGTTAGCGCCTTGTTTCGTGGTAGAGTAGCCGTAGTCATTTAGTTGTTTGTCTTGCATGTTTGCATGTGTGCGTGATGAGGCCTTTATCACCAGATTTGCGGCTCGTCCAACGTCCTCAATAATGGCTGTGCTGTGGACACTTGGTGCATTTGAAATGTCTTGGTTCGCATGTCGCATCCCATTCGTGCCAAGGCATGGGACACAAAAGTGTTGTCGGGCAAGTATGTGAATGTACTTGTGTAGTGAATGTGTAGTGGTCTGAAGATTTCCCCATCATCCAGGGAATGTGTTATGTATCCCGGCAGTGTCCTCAGGGGGAAATCCCAGACTGGGATGGTGTGACTCACTCATGTCTGGATCCCGATGTAGTGCTGTCATCCGTAGTCCATTTCCAAACACAATGTGTGTTGTGCAGCTTTACCCCTTGGCGATTTTGAATCTTTACTAGTAGTATTAAGGATAAAAATGTCAAAACTACCCTGCAGAAAAGACCTGCTGAGATTGGCATGGATTTGCATGGTAGGTCTTACTGATGAGCCATGCAGTGTTTTTTTAATTTTTTATTATTATTTATGGTAAAGCTGTTGACCAAGGCTTCTTGCTAGTGGCGATTTCTGGACATGATACCATCTAAAAATCTTGCTGGTCATTAGCTGCTTTTTTCAGTTGGGTAGTTTGACTAAATGTAAATTTTGAACCCTCGTACTTGATTGTATTTAGCAAGTGTAGTAGGTCTCACTAGTCCATTGATGTATGATAACCCAATCCACATTACTTCAAGGCTTTAACATGACATGCCTGTTCTCCTTTAGGTCCAGTTTCCAGGAGCCCTCAGCACAGTGAGTCTCCGTCTGCAGGCCAGGTGATGGTGAATGGCCAGAAACAGAGTCTCAGTCTGGGCCAAAGTCCAGAAGGACGACAGCCTTCGCCTCTCACCAGCCCCTTACTGACGGACGCCGGCTTCGTCCGCACAGACGACGAGGACGAGGTTCGGAGGAAGGTTTGTCTTTTAGTGAGGGAACAATGTTCAAGATTAGCAGCAGTGGCATTGGTGGGTCAATCTGGTTGTTTCCTGCTTTATTATTTTGTTAAAGTCAAATTGTTGACTTGTTGTAAGAATGTTATTTTGAACCTCATTAGTCACCGATCAAATATAAAACATCTAGAAAACGTTGTTTAGGTTTTTTTCAAATAGTTCACCCAGAAATTAATATTTTATGTTCCCAAACTGTTTTCTGTTTCTTGAACTGTTTCTTTCTTCTCTTGAGCACAAACAGCTGACATTAGCCATTGACCTCCATAGTATGAAAAATAAATATGAAATTCAATGGCTGCCGTCAACATTTTTGGGTGAACTTTTCCTTTAATGCTGATATTTAGAGAGAAGGGTTTAGTTTAAAATCATAAATGTGAAAGAGCTTACATATAGTATTTATTTATAATAACTTATTTGATTTTTTTTTTTATTTAAATGAATAATATTATTTTATTATACAGTCTATAAACAAAAATCTGTATTTTTGTTTACATAAATGTTTTTTGTTTATTAGAATATATTACAAAAAATTAATTGTTACATTTTATCATAGTATATAATTTTTATTAGGACTGTCAAATGATTAATTGCACCCCAAATAAATTTGTGGGTTTACATATATATGTATGTGTACTGTGTATATTTAATATGAATATATAAATACGCGCACATGCATGTATATATTTAAGAAAAATGGGCGCTCTATGCTGCTCCGTGCTCCTGTAGCCTACACTGAGCAGCATAGAGCGCCCCCTTGCGGCTGGAGACGGTAATGTTTTCTCTTGGTTCTTCGTTCTAAATAAATGCGACTTATAGTCCAGTGCGACTTTAGTTTTTTTCCTTATCATGACATATTTTTGGACTGATGCGACTTATAGTCTGAAAAATACGATATATATTAGCAGTTACTACACAGAGCCGTAGTCTACCGACAACTAACACAAAATCGTTTTTGCCTAATATAGCCCTAATATATATATATATATATATATATATATATATATATATATATATATATATATATATATATATATATATATATATATACAACCCGAATTCCGGAAAAGTTGGGACGTTTTTTAAATTTTAATAAAATGAAAACTAAAGGAATTTCAAATCACATGAGCCAATATTTTATTCACAATAGAACATAGATAACGTAGCAAATGTTTAAACTGAGAAATTTTACACTTTTATCCACTTAATTAGCTCATTTAAAATTTAATGCCTGCTACAGGTCTCAAAAAAGTTGGCACGGGGGCAACAAATGGCTAAAAAAGCAAGCAGTTTTGAAAAGATTCAGCTGGGAGAACATCTAGTGATTAATTAAGTTAATTGATATCAGGTCTGTAACATGATTAGCTATAAAAGCTTTGTCTTAGAGAAGCAGAGTCTCTCAGAAGTAAAGATGGGCAGAGGCTCTCCAATCTGTGAAAGACTGCGTAAAAAAATTGTGGAAAACTTTAAAAACAATGTTCTTCAACGTCAAATTGCAAAGGCTTTGCAAATCTCATCATCTACAGTGCATAACATCATCAAAAGATTCAGAGAAACTGGAGAAATCTCTGTGCGTAAGGGACAAGGCCGGAGAACTTTATTGGATGCCCGTGGTCTTCGGGCTCTCAGACGACACTGCATCACTCATCGGCATGATTGTGTCAATGACATTACTAAATGAGCCCAGGAATACTTTCAGAAACCACTGTCGGTAAACACAATCTGCCGTGCCATCAGCAGATGCCAACTAAAGCTCTATCATGCAAAAAGGAAGCCATATGTGAACATGGTCCAGAAGCGCCGTCGTGTCCTGGGGGCCAAGGCTCAATTAAAATGGACTATTTCAAAGTGGAATAGTGTTTTATGGTCAGACGAGTCCAAATTTGACATTCTTGTTGGAAATCATGGACGCCGTGTCCTCCGGGCTAAAGAGGAGGGAGACCTTCCAGCATGTTACCAGCGTTCAGTTCAAAAGCCAGCATCTCTGATGGTATGGGGGTGCATAAGTGCATACGGTATGGGCAGCTTGCATGTTTTGGAAGGCTCTGTGAATGCTGAAAGGTATATAAAGGTTTTAGAGCAACATATGCTTCCCTCCAAACAACGTCTATTTCAGGGAAGGCCTTGTTTATTTCAGCAGGACAATGCAAAACCACATACTGCAGCTATAACAACAGCATGGCTTCGTCGTAGAAGAGTCCGGGTGCTAACCTGGCCTGCCTGCAGTCCAGATCTTTCACCTATAGAGAACATTTGGCGCATCATTAAACGAAAAATACGTCAAAGACGACCACGAACTCTTCAGCAGCTGGAAATCTATATAAGGCAAGAATGGGACCAAATTCCAACAGCAAAACTCCAGCAACTCATAGCCTCAATGCCCAGACGTCTTCAAACTGTTTTGAAAAGAAAAGGAGATGCTACACCATGGTAAACATGCCCCGTCCCAACTATTTTGAGACCTGTAGCAGAAATCAAAATTGAAATGAGCTCATTTTGTGCATAAAATTGTAAACTTTCTCAGTTTAAACATTTGCTATGTTATCTATGTTCTATTGTGAATAAAATATTGGCTCATGTGATTTGAAAGTCTTTTAGTTTTCATTTTATTAAAATTTAAAAAACGTCCCAACTTTTCCGGAATTCGGGTTGTATATATACACACATGTAAATGTCTTTTTTAAATATACTGTGTATATATATATATACATATATACACACACACACAAGTGTAAATATCTTTAAATATACTGTGTGTGTATATACATATATACATATGTATATGTATATATATATGTATGTATATGTATATATATAAAATAAATAAACACAGTACACATGTAAAAGACAACTTTTATTTTGTGGTTAATCATTTGACAGCACTAGTATATATTTATATTATATAATTTATATATAAATATTTTACTTAAACAGCGATTCTTAAATATATCACGATTAATAATTTGAAAGTCCTGTTTTTTACATTTATTTTATGTTTTATCGTAAATATTTTTAATTCATACTATTTAGCCTCTGCTGACGTGGCGATGAATAAATAAACAAATAAATACTTCCATTGTCACATGCACAAAATTGCTGAAATTAAATAAATTGCTTTATTGAAAAATCTTTTAGAATAACCGAATTTTAAGTAATTAATATGCCTGACCAATTTAATGCTTATAGGTAGGTCTTTCGTTGCTGAAAAATACAAAAGGTTTTGTTAATTTCTCAATTGTTGGCTTAGGTTACATTCGGAGCCTGTAATTGTTTTGGTCAGCCAATTCAGCCTCTTTATTTGTAGCTCAAGAACACCACAGTCGTCTCCTCAGCAGTAGATTTCAAGGACCCTCTGCTAATTTTCCTCTTTAAATTACATTATGCTTGAATTGAAGGGGCTCTAGAAAAATTAAGGTTATGGTGAGAAGTGGAAGGGCTGTATTAAAAGAGTTTTATCATCAGAAGTGCCACTGTGTTTTGGTCAAGTGTCTCTGTGGACGTCTCAGAATAGGAGACCTAGATAAACTCAACCCAAATTCCAGTCTATTTAGGGCAGATTATGTAGCGGCGGAGTGAAGCGGCTCAGTGAACAATGAGAGTTTTACTTCACTGAGACGCTGTTGTGTAGGTGTGAGGATCATGTTTGGTTTTGTCATAGATGTTCAGCCAAAAATTTCATAAAATTTTTTTATATAAATGTAATTGATTTTAAATGCATCTCTAAAAGTATAGAAATATCTCCTGTTATTTGTTTGTGAATTTATTTAATTGTGTCCATTTAGTTATGAGCAAGTTTTTGTTTATATAATATATATATATATGTGTGTGTGTGTGTGTGTGTGTGTGTACTGTGTATATTTATTATGTATATACAGTACAGACCAAAAGTTTGGAAACATTACTATTTTTAATGTTTTTGAAAGAAGTTTCTTCTGCTCATCAAGCCTGCATTTATTTGATCAAAAATACAGAAAAAAACAGTAATATTGTGATATATTATTACAATTTAAAATAATTGTTTTTAAATGTATTATACTTTAAATGATCATTTATTTCTGTGATGCAAAGCTGAATTTTTAGGATCATTATCACATGATCCTTTAGAAATCATTCTAATATGATGATTCATTATCAAAGTTGGAAACAGTTCTGCTGCTTAATATTTTTTCAGAACATGTGATACTTTTTTAGGATACTTTGATGAATACAAAGTAAAAAAAAAAAAGAAGCTATGTTTTTCAAATATAAATATTTTGTAATAACAATATACACTACTGGTCAGTAATTTGGGGTCAGTAATATTTTTTCTTTCTTTTTTTTTTTTTTTAAATAAAATCAATTCTTTTTTTCAGCAAGGATGTGTTAAATTGATAAAGTGATAGTAAAGAAAATATATTATTAGAATATATATTATTAGAATTTTTTTTTTTAATGCAGTTGTTTTTAACCTTTTATTCATCAAATATATTAGATGGCAGGACTGTTTCAAACACTCATAATAAAACAGAATATCAGAATGATTTCTAAATGATCATGTGATAGACTGGATGTTACATGTGACACTGAAGGCTGGAGTAATGATGCTGGAAATCCAGCTTTGCATCACAGGAATAAATTATTTTTTTAAAGTATATTCAAATAGAAAACTATTATTTTAAGTTGTAATAATATATCACAATATTACATTTTTTTCTGTATTTTTGATCAAATAAATGCAGGCTTGATGAGCAGAAGAAACTTCTTTCAAAAACATTAAAAATAGTAATGTTTCCAAACTTTTGGTCTGCACTGTATAAAGACACACACAGTATGTATTTTAAAAGTATTAACGTGTATATATTTATATTTATATTCATATAATTTATATTTTAATTTAATACATTTACATATTTTTTTAACTAATATATACATGGATGTGTATTCATATACATAATAAATATACACAGTACACATACATTATGTACACAAAAACTTTTATTTTGGAAGTGACTTATCATTGCCCAACACCATTTAATTTTTCAATTTCTTTAATAATATTTTTATTTTTCCTTTCTTCCACTCACAGAGGTTCCCGACTGATAAAGGGTACTTCATCGCCAAAGAGCTCATGACCACAGAGAGGACGTATCTGAAGGATCTGCAGGTCATCACCGTGGTAAGACTCTAAATACTCAATCAGTCTCACATAGCCATTGAGTTTTCAGTCTTGCTATGGTGACCCTCCAAACACTTGCTATGCATTTGCTAAAGCATTGTGAGTTTTGCTGGGCAGTTGCTAATTTTTTTTTACATTTGCTTGTGCATTTATAAGCTGTTGTTAATTTGTTTTTAGTATCTGCTAGGGTGTTACTATGTGTTTTTTTATGGTAGCTAGGTGGTTGCTAATGGTTTGTGGTTGTTGTAAGGGCATCGTTAGGTTGTTGCAAAGATGTTTGGGTGTGAGTAGAATTGATAGATGGTTGCTAAGGAGTTTCTTAATGGTTTCTAAGGTTCTAATGTGTTACAGGATAATATTTGACTGCTAGAGTGGTCTAAATAGCTACTAAGAAGTTGCTAATGTTGTTGTTAGGTTGTTGCAGAGATGTTTGGGTGTTGGGTCGAGTGTTTCTAGGATGATCTGGGGGTTACTATGGCTTTTCTAGGATTACTATGCGGTTACTAGAGTATTTAACCATTTTGAGTGTTGCTAAGGTTTTCTAGTTGTTGCTAGGGTGTTAATAAGCTGTTCTGCGGGTGTTTTGGGTAGTTTTTAGAGCATTGGTAGACAGTCGATATAGGGGTGTTAATAGTTGCTAAGGTTTTCTAGCAGAATGTTTGGACGTTGCTAAGGTGTTATGGGTAGTTTCTAGGATGTTGCTAGGCAGTTGCTAATGTTTTCTGGTGGTTGTCAGGGCATTGTAAATCTGCTGCATAGATGTTGCTAGATTGTTGCTATGGTGATTTAGGTGATTGCTGTGGCTTTCTAGATGGTTGCTAAAGTGTTTGTCAAGGTGTTGCAACCAAAACCATAACTTGTTGTAATCTGGTTGCTAAGGTTTTTGTTTAGTTGCTCTGGTGTAATAAGCAGTTCCTATGTTGTTCTGAACAGTTGCGTTACTTATTTGTATTTATTTTTTGGTTTGTTGGTTTCTAGGGTATTAAACAGTTCATAGGGTGTTCTGGATTGTTGCTTGGTAGTTTCCTGCAATTCTTCATGTAGTTAAATCCTTAAATATTGGATTGTTTTTTGACCGAAATGTTATTGTCTGCTATGAAGTCACTTTTTGAACATTTTGATGTATGTATCTATTTTCTGGAAGTTAAGGAGAAACATGAGGTGTAGTTGTTGTTGCTTCGCTGCTTGCCTCCTCCTTTCTGAGCGTCTGCTTCGTAATGCATCTCTTTGATGTCATACCAGGTAGTGGAAAGAAGCAACAGGGCAACATGTTTACATGTCTCATAAATATTTCCTTTTGGCTTCAAGATCTGAAGCTGCTGTTTGGATCCCAGACTGCCACACCTGCCTGACTGCTCGCGTTATTACAGCTGCATCTGTTCAACCGTTTAAACACCATAGAGATCTCCTCACAACCCTCTGCACTGCTAGTGAGTGAGGCACAATTAAGCCCAAAGTATAGTTTTACGCGATGTGAGGGTCTTGCGTACATAATGCGTCACACAGATTTCATCACCAGAAAATTACGCACGGACTGCACATGCACCTGAATTTTTCAGGTGAATAAACACCTGATTTTTATGTGTAAAGCTGCTCACTTTGTATACATAGGTTGCACATGAGCATTGTATTTGTTTTGCACTAATCTGTTTGTCCACAAGGTGGCAGCACTGGCATGGGCCATTGTTTCACAGTAGAAAACAAAACTGAAGACAGAACAACAACAACAAAATACTAGAGTCTGCCACATGAGATAACAGCGAATTTAGTTTAAAACAGTAAGAAAACATTTTTATCGGTCAACTTCTGGAAAAAGAATAGCGCACATACTGGACAAAGATAGGGCTCTCTAGAGCTCTCTGGTTGCTAGGTGGTTGTTAGGGTTATTTTGATGGTTGCTGATGTGTTAATAAGCAGTTTCTAAGGCATTCTGATGAATTGTTAACAAGTTGCCAGGTGGTTGCCATGTCGTTTGTTAGGGTATTTGGTTGGTTTCTAGGTGGTTGTTAGGGTTTTTGGATGGTTGCTAGGCTGTTAATATGCAGTTCCTAGGGTGTTCGGGTTATTTGTTAACAAGGTGGCAAGTGGTTGTTAGAATTTTTGGTTGGTTGCTAGGAGGTTGTTATAGTTTTTTTTATGGTTGCTAGGTTGTTAGGCTTTTGAATGGTTGCTAAGTTTTTTGGATGGTTGCTAGGGTGTTCTGCATAATTGGCAACATGTTGTTAGATATATATCACATAAAATATTTTTTTTATAAGGGCGCACAGTGTAAAATCACAGGGGATGTTTTGTTGAATCCAGAACATGAGAATGAAGAGACAAAGAGTCTTTATTCATGGTTTCTTCTGTCATCACGTCACACAGTCTGTTTGAGATAGTCATCTCACTGCTGATCTCTTCATGTTTGGATCTGTATAAAGAATTCCAATGGTTTTGCAGTGTGGGATTTTATGTTTGATGTGATGATGGAAAACGATTGATGTGTTCTTCTATTTTCTGTAGACACTTTAAAGGCTCACATCATGGAAAACTGATTTTTGAAGTTTGATGAGCTAGATGTATTCAAAGCTTCCTCTACAACTCATCCAGAGCATGTGAATGCTATGAAAATGTGATTTGTTTCTCTTTTTTCTCTGTATGTTTTCAGTCCTTTCAGAAGTCCGTAGGGAAGGACGAAGCCATGCCGGACTCCTTGAGGAACCTCATATTTGCCAATTTTGAGCCAGTGTATAAATTCCACGAGACGTTCCTGAATGACTTGGAGCAGCGTCTGGCTCAGTGGTTTGTATATGAGATAAATATGTTTATTATGTTGGAATGTGTACAAACTGCTCCAGCCGTAACAGACACACGTCTCGATCTGTCATTCAGGATTTTAATATGCCGTTTGATGCCTTTTCATTTGCTAGTCAAATAACAATTGCATTGCATCAGATCTAGTTAGCTGTAGCATGACATGAAATTAACCTCACATGACTGACATAACTGTCGTTACATAAAAGTACATCCGTCAAGAACATGCCCAGGCCATATTTATCGCCAAATCAAAGAAATAAATAGGAAAATATATTTTACATGCAGAAAATATGTTGTGACATTATTTTTGTGAAAGATAAAACACATTTCTGCTGTATTTTGGTCCTAAAAACAGTCTTTGTTCATAATACTGCATGGTTTGGTGCTGGTTTTCTGTTGTTCGCCTTCAGGGTAAAGAACTAGTTTAACAAGCATAACTAGCAAGTCTTCTTTAGTTGAAAAGCTTGTCAATTTATGTTTTGCCAGAGAGCGTATTTAATTTGAAATAAATAAATAAATAAATAAATAAATAGTAAGAATTAAATTTTTTTTGATCATTTTATCAATCAAAAAAAATACATATTGCTTTAAATATTTGACATTTTACATATTCTAGATATTTTCTAGAAATTTGGATTTATGTAAGACTTCTAATTATTGTTTTATATATAATACTATATTTTATATAAATTATCTCTATCTATCCATACATCAATTTTCTTTATTTCCATATTACCAAATTAATATGTGCCATAAGACACAGCTCATATTTCTTTAGAGCACAGTGTTGCTCAGAACAGAGCTGCAGTATCAGACTCTACACATGTTCTCCACTCCAGCAGTATAATGTGTTCAGACAGTAACTGATGGAGCTCTGCCGGCTCAGATGTTCTCCTGCGCGGCTGTAATGTTTAATGCTGCTCTGTGGGGAGTGGGTTGGACCTGTGTTATAGGACAGGATGATAAATGGAGGTTTTAGTGTGCGGTGGCTCTAAGTAAAGAGTGGGGAACGGCTCAACAGCGTGACAGATGATGCTTCATTGATGTTCAGGAGCTCAGGAAGTCTGTGTGCATTGATGTACAACAGAGACATCTGCTGAACGACATGAGAACTTCAGTTCACCCAAAATTGAAACTTTAATTTACTCTTATGAAGTTCAAACATGTATGACGGAGATTCTCCTGTCAAACAAAAATGGAGATGTTTAGCAGGTTCCAAAAAAAAAACAAATGTAATATATATTTATTAAATTACTGAATATATTAATTTAATGATTGTGTTTGTTGTTCCCAGGGAAGGTAGATCTAATGCACACATCAAAGGAGACTACCAGCGCATTGGAGACATCATGCTGAAGAATATCCAGGGTTTGAAGGTCAGAACATCTACATCTTTCTTTGATCCTCTTTGATTTTTTTGTAAAATACTTTTTTTTTTGTTTCTGTAATACATAAAATAGGAATAAGTGGGACTTTTATATTGGATATGAAATGGGACAAAAATTGTTATCCAAATGTTTGAAACCAAAAAACAAAAACAAAACAGCAATAATAATTATTAGTATTTATTTTAGTTTCATATTTGTTTGAGATAATGTAATACTAACCTGAAAATAAACCACATAAACACAATAAACATGTAGGATGCCAATGGTGTGAAAGAATTTAAAAGATTACTATGGTTATGGCTATGGTATTATCATAGTATGTGACCAAAAAAACTGTACCACTGGTCTTTATGATTACTGTTCATATAATGTTTTCAAAGAAAAGTGTTCAGTGTTGGGGAAAGTTACTTTTAAAAGTAATGCATTACAATAATGAGTTACTCCCTAAAAAATCGAATTGCATTACTATGTTACATTTGATGGAAATTCGTACATTTACATTACATTTAGAATAAGTCATTTAGCAGATGCTTTTATCCAAAAGCGACTTACAAATGAGCACAATGGAAGCAATCAAAATCAACAAAAGAGCAATGACAAGTCTCAGTTAGCTTAATGCAGAACACGTTTATAATAAAATAAAAGAAAACGGATAGAATAAAAAAGAATACAGCAAGCTAGTGCTAGAGATCTTATTTGCTTTTGTTAATTTGCATAATAAATAAAAAAAACAAATTGATAGAAAACAAAAAAGATTAAAGTTTTATATATATATATACACATGTATGTATAAGGATGGAATGGTCAAATAAAGATGGAAGAGATGCATTTTTAGCCGATTCTTGAAGATGGCTAAGGACTCAGCTGCTGGGATTGAGTTGGGGAGGTCATACCACCAGAGGGAACATTTAATTTAAAAATCTGTGAAAGTGACGTTCACTTGCAGAACGCAAGCTTCTAGAGGGCACATTAAGTCTGAACAAACATTAATGCCTTGAATTGAATGCGAGCAGCTATTGCTAGCCAGAGGAAATTGATGAACTGAGGTGTGAGGTGCATTCTTTTTAGTCTTGCTCCCGCATTCTGGATTAATTGTAAAGGTTCGATAGAACTGGCTGGAAGACCTGCCAAGAGAGCATTGCAATAGTCCAGCCTGGACAGAACAAGAGCTTGAACAAGGAGTTGTTTCATGTTCCGAAAGAAAGGGCCTGATCTTCTTGATGTTGTATAAAGCAAATCTGCAGGACCAGACGGTTTTAGCTGTAGAGAAAGTCATCTCATAATCACTCATAACTCCAAGGTTTCTTGCTCTTATTGAAGGAGTTATGGTTGATGTGCCTTACTGGATGGTGAAATTGTGATTAAACGATGGGTTTGCCAGAATCACAAGCAGTTCTGTCTGGTTGAGTTGAAGGTGATGGTCCTTCATCCAGCAAGAAATGTCTGTTAGACAAGCTGAGATGCAAGCAGCTACCGTTGGATCATAAGGATGGAATGAGAGGTAGAGTTGAGTGTCATCAGCATAGCAGTGATAAGAAAAGCCATGTTTCTGAATGACAGAACCTAATGATGCAAAGTAGAAAGTAGACAGAGAAGAGAAGTGGTCCAAGAACTGAGCCCTGAGGCACCCCAGTAGTTAGATGTTGTGACTTGGACACCTCACCTCTCCAAAGATTATAGGACCTATCTGAGAGGTAAGACTCAAACCACTGGAGTGTGGTTCCAAGGAGGCCCTTTGCCAATAGGGTTGATAGGAGGATCTGGTGGTTAACAGCGGACAAATCCAGCAAGATAAGTTTTGAAGATTTGGATCCCACTCTCGCCAGTCTTAGGGCTTCAACTGTAGTCTAGAACGACAGTATCCATCGTATTTACACATTGCACTCAATGCCTCTGCACTTGATTCTTCTCAACCTGGGAACAGAAGAGTTACTGCCATTTTACTTATTTAAAAAAGTATCTCAGATATTTTACTGTAAATTAAAAAGTAATACATTACTAGTAACTTGAAAAAAGTAATCTGATTACACAACTCAAGTTACTTGTAATGCATTACCTCTACAGTATTATCAAAATACAATTTTTTTTACACTTGTATAATGGAAATACTATTTTATTCTTAGAGTATCATTATATCATTATATACACTAACACAGTGTTGTGTTTTTAGCCATGGTGTGATGGTCATACCATACCATGGTATTATTACAGATTGCTCATCTGTGTGACTGGTTTTGTTTCCTCAGCTGCTCACGGCTCATCTTCAGAAGCATTCGGAGGCACTGCTGGAGCTGGAGCGGACTTGTCGCTCGTCCCGGAGGCTGGAGGGTCTTTGTCGAGACTTCGAGCTGCAGAAGGTGTGTTACCTGCCGCTCAACATCTTCTTCCTGCGGCCGCTGCATCGCCTCATGCACTACAAGCAGATCCTGGAGCGCCTGTGCAAACACTATCCACCAACACACGATGACTTCAGGGACTCCCGAGGTACACCATCCCACGCCCGCTTTAGCCTTCGCTCTCAGTTTCTGACTCAGAATTAACTATTACAATAGTAATTATATTTAACGTGTAACAAGGACAACTTAAAGGTGTTTAGGACACCTTAAGGCCACCTAAAAGCAACTATTGAGGTGGGATATGGGAAGTTGTGGCCTAGTGGTTAGAGAGTTTGACTCCTAACCCTGGGGTTGTGGGTTCGAATCTTGGGCCGGTAATACCACACCTTAGGTGCCCTTGAGCAAGGCACCGAACCCCCAACTGCTCCCCGGGCGCCGCAGCACAAAAATGGCTGCCCACTGCTCCAGGTGTGTGTGTGTGTGTGTGTGTGTGTTCACTGCTGTGTGTTTGCACTTTGGATGGGTTGAATGCAGAGCACGAATTCTGAGTATGGGTCATCATACTTGGCTGAATGTCACTTCACTTCATATGTGTTAGGTTAGGGACAGGTTTGGTGGTATGGGTAGATTTAAAGGTGGGTTAAGGTGTAAGAGATCGGTCAACAGTGTAATTCTGAAGGTATTACTGATGTAAGTACATGCAAGTACTTCAAAAATATTAGTGCAACGTATTTACACAATAAGCGCATTGTATCAAATGAATAATTTCAATGTAAGTACATAGTAGGACACTTAATATATAGTAGGAGCAACAATATTTGTTTTTTGTTTTGTTTTATTTAGCTTTGCTTTTTTGTGTTTTGTTTATTGTTCTGTTCTGTTTTGCTTTAATGTGTTTTGCTTTGTTCTTTTCTGTTTTGCTTTGATTTGCTTCGTTTTCTGTTCTGTGTTGCTTTAATTTGTTTTGCTTGGCTTTGATTTGCTTTGTTCTTTTCTTTTCTGTTTTGCTTTGCTTTGCTTTGTGTTTTGTTCTGTTTTGTCCATTGACACACAACGACTTCAGGTACCCTTTAGCCTTCGCTCTCAGTTTCTACATCTTCTCAAGATGCTTTTGGTCTGTTCCAGCTGCGCTTGCGGATATTTCTGAGATGGTTGTGCAGCTTCACGGCACCCTCATCAAGATGGAGAACTTCCAGAAGCTTCTCGAGCTCAAGAAAGACCTCACTGGCGTTGACGATCTCGCCATTCCTGGACGGGTCAGTTCTGATGGGCTTGAAATCAGAAAGGAGAACGAGTTGGTTAGAAATGTTCTGGTGTGACCTGGTTGTGTCTGTTTTGGCAGGAGTTTATCAGACTTGGTTGTCTCAGCAAACTCTCTGGAAAAGGTCTACAGCAGAGAATGTTTTTCTTGGTAAGAGCCGCTTACTCTCTTATACTAGTTATGTAGTGCTAGACATCTGTTATAGCCAGATGGTTTGTTAGAATTAGGATCTATTCAGACTTACAGCATCCTTTATCAAAAGTACTATATTGGTTTGATTGCTGTATGATTAGTAAAAAATAACTTTAGTGTTACCAATTTTTTATATTTTATTTATGTTGTATTTGATCATTTATTATGTTGAATTTATTCATAAAAAGATCTCTATTATTGTTCATTTATTATTATTTTTGATAATTTATTTTGTTTTGCTTTGTTTATTTTATTTGTTTTACCTTATTGATGTTTTATTTGATCTTTTTTTGTATTTTATGTTTTGTTTTATTTTGTTACATTTTCAACGTATTAAATATTTTGTTTGACTTTTTTAATTCTGTGATTGTTTTGTTTTGTTATTTATAAATGTATTATTTCAGTTCTATTTAACTTTTTAAAATAGTTTTGTTGTTTTCTTTTGTTTCATTTTAAATGCATTATTTGTATATTATTAATATTATTTTATTTTTACTTTAATGCTAAATTTTATTTTTGTCTATTTTATTATTTTGAATTGTTTTTTTTTATTACCACAGTACGATTTTGATTCAGTACTATTGACAAAAACGTACCATGATATTACCATGTTTTTGGACCCCTGCTATAGTAATACTATGGTATTTTTTGAAGTGCCTTGGAGTACCAGTTTAGGAGAATCATCTTTCTTGACAGTTTTAAGAAAGATAAAACAATGAACACTAATGTATTCCTTTCTCCTCTTGAATTTGTTTGCAGTTCAATGATGTTGTGATGTACACGAGTCGAGGGATGACGGCCTCCAATCAGTTCAAAGTGAACGGCCAGCTTCCTCTGTACGGCATGACGGTGGGTAATATTTGATTCATTTCTGACCATTCAGATCAGTTCTGTATGTTATATAACGCCCTTCACTAACTGTATCATTCAGTACAGCAGCAGTGCCTGTGTTTTGGCCGCGTTACTAATTGCACATTCACACAAACAGGAGCTGCATCGTTCTGCAGGCCACAGCCAAATTGCATATTGCATGTAAATGCAATTATCCAGAAAAAAGCAAGCATTCAGATGCTAAATTGCAATCTTGATGTGGTTTAAATTGAAAATTAACGAACGCCTTTGTTCAGACCTCAGTGCAGGAGAATCGAGGGACAAAATAACAATTTACTTCTTGTGGCTTTGAGGTGAAATGTGAGTGTTGGTAAGCGATGGGTTAATGTGTCGTGTGTGTGTAGATTCGTGAGAGCGAGGATGAGTGGGGCGTCCCGCATTCCTTCACTCTGTTTGGACAGAGACAGTCTATCGTCGTGGCCGCAAGGTAATTAACATGCTCACTAATTAACCTGCTCAGGGTTTAACTGGTTAATTATTATTTATTAGTGCTGTCCTCTTTCCTTGTTGTTTTCTCGTGAAACTAGTTTCTTTCTGAGGAAATCGGTTCATATCAAAGACATGTTCAGTGTGCAAATGAAAAATGAGCTATATCCTGACGGAGCAGTTAGCTTACGTACTTGATTATATAAATTAGTGAATTTGCAGTTCTGAGTAAATCAAGTTCGGTATCAGTAGATTTTAAAGAGTTATGAAGTTGTTCTGTGATCAAATGCAGTGTATTGCAATATTAGATAAAAGCTGTTTCTAATGCATTCACTGAAAAGGGGTGGTAAAATGAATCTAAAGTCGTGGTGAAATCCTAGTATCGCTGTATTCAGTGTTTTGATTGACAGTAGCTGTGTTACTAGCGTCCTCTCAATCCCTCCGCAGCTCAGCGTCTGAGATGGAGAAGTGGGTGGAGGACATGAAGATGGCCATTGAACTGGCGGACACATGCAACGGCTCCTCGGCTGAGATCCTGTCCAGCAGTTTCACTGACAGCAGTGAGTTTTCTCATTAACTGCATGTTAGCTACTGCTAGAGCTGACACACAGAGCATCGTGATGTAGAAATAATGTGTGTGTTTGCACTGGATCTCAGCATCATGTTTCACAGGTTTCCAGTCCTGCAGTCCTCCAGCTGATGCTCTGATACTCACATGCTCTTTTTCTTCTGCTTGATTCACAGCAGCTAAATCTCTCCTGCTTTTCTTTCATCATATTGTTCCTGTCGTCTAGACGTGGAGTTTGATGTCATTGTTTGCTCTCTGTTCTGTATCCTGAGCTGATGCATGAACTCGTATCCAGTTTCAAAGTGTTGACAGTTTTTGTTTGCTGTCTTGGTCTCACATGAAATCTTTAAAGGATAATGTCTACCTGCATTAAATTGTTTGTTGTCATTGACTATGTATTTTTTTTTTTTTTACATTTATTTAATATAATATATTAATAACATATATTATATTATTAATTTTACATTGTATATAAAATGTTTTTTTTACATTTATGGAGTATATAATATAATTTAATAAAATGTAATATATTAATAATATATAATATAACATTTAGTATACTAAAATATAATATATAATTATTTTAAATCATGACATTTACTTTTTATGTGTGTATATATATATATATATATATATATATATAATATATATATATATATATATATATATATATATATATATATATATATATATATATATATCATTATTAAATGAAAATATATATTT
The DNA here is from genome assembly GCF_963082965.1 of Carassius carassius. Taxonomy (NCBI): domain Eukaryota; kingdom Metazoa; phylum Chordata; class Actinopteri; order Cypriniformes; family Cyprinidae; genus Carassius; species Carassius carassius. The sequence continues at coordinate 2,284,895 of NC_081761.1, forward strand.
ATAATTATTTTTGAACAAATTCTTTGATTTTATAAATTTTACATTATAATAAAATTTATTATAATATATTATTAATATATATTATAATATTTAATATACTAAAATATAATATATAATAATTTTACTTATGTCTAACTACTTTTTTCTTTCTATATTTGTTGATTTTTATTTAATAAATGTTATTAAATCATGAAATTAATTTTTCATCATTATATATATTTATATATATATATATATATATATATATATATATATATATATATATATATATATATATATATAATATTTATAAATATTTTATGAACAAATTTATAATTTTTAATTAATTTTCTATATTTTCATTTTACTTATATATATGTGTCCAAAACAATAACATTATAAGTGTCATGCTACTGTAGTTTGTATAATGGTACTAAAACATGGTATAAACAAAGTAATGAAACATTTATTAATTTTTTTAGACATGGTACTACCATTAGTTGTACCATGGTATTTAAGTTGTGCACTATTATATTCTTGAAGGTACTTTGAAAACAGTGACGACGAGATCACACAGTAATACTGTGGTACTTTGATATCTATAGTGATTACCATATTTATGTTCCCCTGTGTATTAACTTGATGCTCTGCAGCACCTGGGAGGCTGATTTTACCATGATACATATGGTACAAAAACACATCACCTCAAGAGATCCCCACCTTCCTTTGTTTTCTTGTTTACATGGCTGCTCTTTCCACATTTCCCAGAATCCCCGGAGGAATCTAGCGCCGACCAGGAGTCAGAAGATGACCTGAGCGCCTCGCGGACGTCTCTGGAGCGACAGACGCCTCACCGTGGTAATACCACGGTTCACGTGTGCTGGCATCGCAGCACCAGCGTGTCCATGGTGGATTTTAGCGTAGCATTAGAGGTATCCAGAGCTCCAGAGTGTTTAACCTTCCTCTCTTTCTCTCTCTCCTCCTCCTCTTCGGGGAACTTCGACTGCTTTCAAGGCATCGCACCATTCCACATTTTCATAGTTTGAAATCTGGAATGAAATGAAGCAGATATTTTTATTAGTAGCTGAAAGCATCATCGGATGCATTCAGCTTGAACGTATAAATAACCACTGTTCAATTAATAATGACAGAAATGTCATTCACTGCAGAAAATCCGGTTCTTAATGAGTTTTTTTTGTCTAATTATCCAGTTAAAATATCTAAAAATCCTTTAAGCAAGATGCATTTTTGTTTGAGAAGAACAAGAATCACTGGATGACATTAATAGACACTTTAAGAATCAGAGAGGAGTCTACAAACACTAATTACATCAAATCCTTCAAATGACTAGGTTTTACCCATTTCTCCACAGATTTTAAACCATCTAAGATATTGTAAAATTTAGTATCACTTAGTCCTTTATATATTTTAATAAATACCGGTCAGAATAAGTATGTAATTTTTTTTGCATAAATATGTCTGTTATTACTAAATGACAATGGAACATTATTTCACTTATATTTTTACATTTAATTTTCACAAAAGTTAGTTGAAACATTATAACAGACATTTAATATTCTCTCTGTGGATATAACATTATTTTTGTAAATTTGATGCAGGCATCAAAATGTAAATGTCTCGTATTTGACCCTTAAGCATTCAAAGGTTTTTAGGTCGGTTTTTCTAAATAAGTCTCTTCTGCTCACTGCATTTATTTGATCAGAAATACAGTAAAAATTTGAAATATTTGTACAATTTAAAACAGCTGTTTTCTATGTTAATATCTGTTAAAATGTAATTTATTTCTGTGATGCTCCGCTGTATTTTCAGCATCATTCCTCCAGTCTTCAGTGTCACATGATCTTCAGAAATCATGAAAATATGATCATTTACTGCTCAAGAAACATTTCTGATTATTATCAGTGTTGAAAACAGTATTGCCGCACGATATTTTTGGTGAAAACCATGACACATTTTTTTTTTCTAGGATTTTTTGATGAATAGAAATTTCTATCGAAAAGCATTTAATTGAAATATAAATCTTTTGTAACATCAGAAATTTGAACACCTTAATGAATCTTTACCGGATTAAAGTATTAATTTCTTTAAAAAAGCTCAAGTCAGTTGATCTTGTAAGCATTTGTAGATGTTGTAGTGTAAAGACTAATTGGAAACTCATTAAGAAGTGTGTTTCTACTGCTGTTTCTTCATCAAAACAGCATTCTTCATCCTCCAGCTCCTGGAGGAACACACCTGAAGCAGTTAATCAAGCTCTTACTAGACATCTAGATGGAGATAAACTCAGATAAACCCAGTTTTGTGTCCCCTGATTTAGTGGATGTTAAAGTTAGAGAAAAACAGTCCCAGAAGAGCTTAGAGCTGGATTGCTGCTTGTGTTTGTTTTATAAAGATAAACTGGTTGTTAAACATGACTTTACTGGTAAGCATCTTAAAAATCCCATGAAGAAGAAGAAGAAGAAGAAGAAGTGCTCAGTCTTCTCAAAGGATGCTGTAATGACAGCAATGACCGGAGTTATTATTAACTAAAACTATTAAAAATGAAAGAAAGCTATAGAAAGAAAGGGAAAATACAAATAAAACAAAAATACTATTTTTCTATATAAAAAAAGAACTTAATACACAAACTATTTCAAGGCAACATTTGTAATTTTCCTTTAAGTAAAAGCTAATGTACTTGAATTACTAAAAGTACAATTTAAATTAAAATTAAATAGAAAAATTAATTGGAGATCAATACAATAAATGGTAAAAAAAAAAAAGTACAAATAGCAGCGAAAAAGTTTAAAAAAAAAAAAAAAAAAAAAATATATATATATATATATATAAATAATAAAGAAAATAATACTTTGGATATAACCATATATTATTATTATTGTCTGTTCAGAGAACAACACTGTAGCACTTTGCCCAAGACAAATTTCCCTTCGGGGACAAATAAAGTTTATCCTATCCTATCCTAACCATATTACTAACACTTAAAACTTAAAATAAAATGAAAACTGATAATGTACAAATAAAAGCTCAAAAAAAAAAAAACTACCACACACATGTACAGTATATACTGTATGTAGAGTATATAAATACTCTATAATACAATTAAATAAAGTTCCTGCTGTTAATTGGCTGTTATGTCACACAATTGGTGATTTGTTCAGGTGAATAACCTGCGATAATTAAGCTGGACTTTCTTCTGCACTGCACAGATGTTTAATAAATGAGCGTTGAATGAATTTGAGGTGTCTCTGAACACTGACTGTACTGGGGCTGTGATGCTGTTTCAGTTCTGTGTCTTTCTCTCTTTGAATGTTGTTGAGTGTGTTTGCTTCTTCTTCAGTTGTTCACTAACAGCACAAATGTGACGATACATATCTGTTTTAACCCACTGGTCAAAGAGGAGTCGAGGGACGTTCACTTAAAACCTGTTAGAATTAACTGGATTTAACCTGACATTACATCTTAAAGACACAATACACTATACTGTCTGATGCACCAACATAAAAAAATTAATTGTGCGGATGTAATGCAAGAACGTCTTTTATAAATAGTGCCTTTTTCTGTTCCGATCTGAATATATATTCAGGTTAACATGATTAACATGGCGACACTTTGTGCTGTCAGTCTCATTGTGCATGGGGTCCAAAAAGACCAAAATAGCCTGTTTTTGTTTGTGAATATATCTGTTGTAATTTAAATCATGCATTAATTTATTTTAATGTCATGCATGATTTAAATCATAGTATAAGTGATGTTAGTAAATGAAATAGGTTTAATAAAATAATATATTGCAGTATTATTCATATACTATTATAGTTTTTGACCATTTTGAATTCTATTTTATGTTTTAGATTACTTTCATTTAATTCTTCCATTTGTTGACGTTTAGTTCATGTATATTAAATGTAGGTAATTCCAAAATATACTAAAGCATTATTAAAATAAAATATTATTGTTAATATTTTAATATTATTTAATAAACCTACGCTAACGTGAACTACCACTGAATATTTGTATTTTTATCTTTGTTACTAATGTTAGCAAACGTTGCAAAAATAAATACAATATTAACAAATGTATTGTTAGTTGCATTGCATTAACTAATAACATTAATGAGATCTTGTTTTGAAGTCTTAGTCGTTTTGTTTTTTTTATAACATAATTCTATGATTATTTATTTGTTTTTATTTGTTATTTTTAGTTGCTGTGTTTCGATACTCAATCTGTACTTTGAAGTAAATATGAATATTATGAATATAGGTGGTGTTCATTTTGGACCCTGAAGCTGTATCTGAAGTATGGTTTCTAGGGCTGTTTCGAATGCCATTTTTTGAGCTTCGAAGCTTAGGTGGCAATCAATATCGAATATTCGAAGCTTCGGTGGGTGGGGCTAAATATATAATAATAGTGTCGGTTTGCATTTGTATCATCTTTCACGACTTCACGTTTCACTCTTCGGCATCGTAAATGTGTTGCGGCAGACCCAGTGGAGTGCAGTGTTGCATTTGGTGCAATATGATCAGGTGGCACACATTCTTTAAATATTAATAAACATTTAATAATCTTTTAAATAGAACAGTTTCCGGTACGCATTACACGGGCAGGTTTATGCTCCGAAAACGGACAGTGCACAAGTGATACAAAACACAAAGTCTGTTGAGAGCAAGAACTTTAATAAGGTATTAATAACGAACATTTCTTTAAAACAAATGAATCCCAAAACAGAAATTAAATTAGTAACACACAGTGATTTCAACGAACTGTAATAAATAAAGAACACGGTAGCATGCTTATAAACAGTTGAATAAGAATAAATGAATTGTTTTTAAAATGACACAAAATGTAATATCTATTACAATTAGTTTTATTCTATATAAGGGATTTATTTTGTCTTATTCTGACTTTTTGTTAATTTAAATCTTTAAAATGCGCGATGCTTTTATTGAAAGCATGTTGCGGTGTTTTTTTTAATTTATTATTATTAGCCTGCAGTTCGTTGAACTACATTCATTTATTATTCGTAAATGTAATAATTACTGACACCGTAACGGGTTGGCTATTTAAATTTAAAGTAATTGTAATAAATTTTATTCACTCCCTTATATAGAATAAACTGTAATAGGTTAAATAGAACAAGGTAATGTTAGCCTAGCTAGACAGCTCACATTTCAATGACAAAAATATTTAGGCTCTTTCAAACACTTATATAAATCGCAACCCAGTGGTTGGAAACTATTGTGAAACTACCTATACTCGTTTCATGTTGTGTGCGAGGAAGATGAGTTTGTCCACATTTTCTGGTAAAAGGGAACTTCGGGTCTTGTTGACGATGTAGCCAGCTTTTGAGAAAATGCGCTCTGATGGAGTTGAAGTGGCCGGAACGCAAAGAAGGTGTTTGGCTGCAAATGCCAGTTTAGGGTAGCGGTCACTGTTTTGCTTCCACCATGCCAGTGGGCCCGACTGTAATTTAGTAGCATCTCTCAAATACTGCTCCATCTCTGTCTTTGCGCTGTCTCCGCGTTCTTCTTCCTCTTCGTCATCAGCCTGCATCAGCATTGAAATCTCCTGCTGTTTTTTTTTGGCGGGTGGTGGTGGCGCATCCGTCTCCTCTTCTCCGTGGCTTGCTGACAGCTCTTCTCCCTTGCGAACGATCTGTTGCTGATGCAGATGTTCAGCTAGTCTGACAACCTAAACAAATAGCATTTTCTTAGTCTAATCTATGCGTAGCGCACACAATAATCTTAGTGGCATAATCACAATACATTTTAATTATTTACTATTATATAGTAGTAATAAAAATATAAGTCTAACCTCAATGTATACCAGGTCCTTCTTCTCATCCTCAAGGAATTTAAGGTGCTTAAATCTCACGTCTAGTGCTGAAGAAAGGAGATAGATGCTGGTGGGTTCCAAATTTAACAGTTCCCATCTGCTGTCGATCTCCTTGACAAGGGTATTCTTCATTTCTCTGATGGCAGGGCTGTCATCCTCTTCTGGTGACAGGTGGCGTTTCTTCAGGTTAAAGAGCATTGGCACTGTTGCCGACAACGACAAGTTTGCCTCCTGTGATAGTAGTTCTGTGAGTGTGAGCAGGGGCCCAAGTAATTCTGATGTCTCTTGTGCCAGTTTCCACTGGTCTCCTGTCAAGTCAAGGGTGCGATTTCCTTTCTTAGTGATGCTGGGATCTGACAAAACAGCTGTCACTGGCCATCGCTGCTCCACCAGTCGGTTAAGCATTTCATACGTAGAGTTCCAACGAGTAGCAACATCTTGAATGAGTTTGTGTTGTACAACGTTCTGCTGCGTTTGTTTCTCTTTCAAAGCAGCTGTAGCCTTGGCACTTTTTTTGAAGTGCCCTACGAGATTCCTGGCAGCTGAAACTGTGCGACGGATTCGGTCCAGTTTCAGAGCTTCATTTATGCATAGTTGCAGCGTGTGTCCTGAGCAGCAGACCCCTTGAACGGTTCCCCATTTCTCCGGTTCTTTATTCAGCGTCTCGGTGCACAGCTTCATATTGCTGGCATTGTCGTGAACAACGGCTATTCGCTTGTAATTTGGAATTGCGAATGCATCTGCCGCGTCTCCAAGCTGTTGTGCAATGTTGACTCCTGTATGGCTTGACTCAAATGCTTTGGTTTCCAAAACGAAGGCAGAGAGTTCCCACTCCTGAGTTATAAAGTGACAGGTGACAGCCATATACGCCTCCATACTCACGGAAGTCCAGATGTCCGTTGTGAAACTTAAGGCCGTAGCTTTTTCAACGAGAGCATAAATTTGGCCTCGCAGATCGCTGTATTTAAGAGACAGGGTGTTTGAAATACTGGAACGGTTTGGGACAGTGTAGTCTGGCTCCATTATCTTCATTAATTTTCTGAAGCCTTCGCCTTCAACTACATTAACGGGCCTCATATCCATAGCGACAAACTCCACTATGGCATCTGTTATCTCTCTCTTTCTTTTCTCTGTTAACGGTTTTCGGAATTGCAGGATCTGCTGTGAAGTTTTGGGTTTTGTTGAGCATGTTGATGGCTGCGATACCTGTGGATGTACCTATAAACAAATTATTATTAGCCTGTGCTGCTGTATGTTTTTAAATAGTGTCGTATTTGCAATTAGCCTATTTATCATAGCAAATTAAGCGCATAAAAGCAGTTTTTTTTTTTGTTTGTTTTTTTTTTGCCGCGTGCTACTTACAGAACTCAGGTGATTTTTCAAACTTGTGGTGCTGTTGTGGTAGGCCAGTTTCAAATCGCATATTTGACACACTGCCTTTGTCTTGTCATCCTCACTTAATTTAAAGTGCTCCCAAACAGCTGAGGTCTTGGGCATTTTGTACCTATTCAGTATGAGATGAAATAAATCACTACGTTCGCCAACGGGCGGTTCAAGCATGAGTGAGAATGAGTCCGCGACGGAAGTCACGTGTTGAAAAAAAAAAAAAAGAATATTCGAATCTCAAAACTGAAAATCGAATGCCACCCCACCGAACGAATATTCGAATATTCGATTATTCTAGTACAGCCCTAATGGTTTCTCATGGTTTTTGTCTTTGTTCTTCAGAATCAGCTTTCTGGGAATCTGCTGAGAAAGTTTAAAAACAGCAACGGCTGGCAGAAGTTATGGGTGGTCTTCACCAACTTCAGTCTGTTCTTCTACAAAACACACCAGGTCAGAAATGTTCCTGATGTGACGTGACATTGCTGTGTTTGGCCCGTGTTTCATGTGAACGTCTCTTTGCAGGATGAGTTTCCTCTGGCCAGCCTTCCTCTGCTGGGATACTCCATCACCGTTCCCTCAGAGTCCGAGAACATCCACAAAGACTACGTCTTCAAGCTTCATTTCAAATCACACGTCTACTATTTCAGATCTGAGAGCGAGTACACCTTTGAGAGGTACAGTACGGCAAATACTCATGCAAACGCATTTTCATAATGGAAAACATTGCAATTTTAATTAGTGGTCGACCGATATATCGGCCGATATTTAGTTTTTCAAATATCGGCATCGGCCGATAAGTTGTTCTGCTTGATCCATTGTCAGATTTCTTAAATTTGAATTACATTTTTTTATTATATCGGTTATCGGCCCTCTGCTTTCCAAGATATTGGCATCAGTTGTCAAAAAAACAATATCGGTCAACCACTAATATTAATAGCTAATAATGTTTAATTAGTTTGTCTATTTACTCATTTAACTAATCAAATCAATAAAGTATTTTAATAATTGATTAAATGTGTGCATATAAATATTTCCTTTATTTTCTGTTTTGCTCCAGTAACAAAATGTTATACCTTTAGATATTTTTTATAGTATGTTTATGTATAACGTGCTATAAAAAAGTATTTACGGAGTATAACACTGTATAATTTCCATCTTTATTTCTTATTTATATAAATATTTTTGTTTATTTTATGTTTATGTAACAGAATGTTATACTTAAATTTAGTTCATTTTCGATCTGTTTCTGCACAAAAAAAAAAAAAACTTATTACAGAAGCATGCTACCAAAAATATTGTTATAAATTAAATTTTTTATTTATTTTGTAATGTTTCTGTAACAAAATGTTATACTACTTTTTTTAGTATTTTTTTTGTGCTGTTTCTGTAATAAAAATACTTTACTACAGAAATATGATACCAAAAAATATATTTACAGAAAAGTACTTTTTAAAAAATACGTAATAATGAAGTAAAACATAAAATGATTAATTCAAATTAATTCAATTAAAAAATATATTTTTTATGCAGTTTTATGTGAAAATGTATATAATTATTTTCTTTATTTTGTGTTATACTTCAGGAACAAAATGGTTTATCTGTATATATATATATTTTTGTAGTATGTTCATTTATAACGTGCTACAAAAAAAAAATAATTTAAAGAAAGTATACTTTACAAATACAAGCTTTTCTGAAGAGCCAGGATAAAATAAAAATTGCATCTATAACAGTTCACTGGCATATTAAAAGTGATGTTGTCAATATATTATGTAATATTTTTGAGGTTTTTTTAAATAATACTGCTATGTTATAATTATTCAACCCCAAATTATTCAACATTGCTGTTTTTAAATCACTTATTTGCATGATGGTGAATAAAACAGTCTCAAAACACAATTAAGCCTTTAGAAACTCTATTAAAAACAGAATTAGCTTGAGCTGTTACACATACAGTTTGGCCCATGCATGCGTTGAAGTTGAGCAGCAAAAATGTCAACAGAGATCTCACAAAAGCTAAAGAGAATAAATATTGTATTACTTTAGAAAGGCTAAGGCTATATGATGATTTCCAAGACATTGAACGTTCCTAGAGACACAGCTCTCAGCCTGGTTTCTTAGCTTAAAGTGTGTTTTACCAGAAAACCTTTGAGGGCGTTGAAGAAAAAGCACAATATCATAAAATGTTTAATCAGAGCAACTGAGAAAAACCTGCAATGTACAGCCAAAGACTTGCAAGATGACCCGATGAAACGAGGAAGACCATTTCAATGCAGTGTTCTTGAATGCAAGAAGAACACTAGACAAGTACGGCCTTCATGTTGAGACATCTTGCAGAATACCAAAGACATGTGGAGCTCTGGAGGAATGTTTTATGGAGTGATGTGACCAAACCGGAACTTTTTGGACCCATGGATCAGCGGTGTGTCTGCTGCAAAACAGGCAAAGCTCATAAGCAGAAGAACACCATCTCCATCCTCAAACTTGGATGTGGATCAGTCCTGTTATGGGGTTTCTTTACTGTAGAAGGAAGTGGAAACCATGACTGTATGAAGGACATCATGGATTCTTTGAAGTATCAGGCCATTGTGATGTCTTTGGTGAAAGACTGAAGCTGATGATCTGTGGACAGTCATCCCAAAGTACACATCCAAATCTACTTCTGCTTGGTTCAGTGATCAGTCACAGAATGTACTTGAGTGACCTGTTCAGTCTCCAGAATTTAATGATTTTAAAGAATAAAAGATTCTGCACAAAGGTGGTTGAATAATTTTGAACATGAATGTTTAGAGCCAATTTTAATTTTATCATGATTCATCAATGTTCCATTCTCAGAATACTTTACTGATGCCTTTGTTGAATTTTTCATAAAATGTTGTTCTCTGCAGCAAAATGTCTTGCAGGTCAAGGGGTTGAATAATTTTAGAAATTTTAGAAACATAAAAATAAATACATATATATAGTATTTTTTTTTATGTTTCTAATATAACAATGTAATTCATTTGTAATTCATTTTAAATAATTTTTGTTCTGTTTCTGTAATAAATACTTTTATTACAGAAGCATGCTACCAAAAATGTTGTTATAAATTATATTTTTAATTTATTTTTAATGTTTCTGTAACGAAATGTTATTTCATTTTTTAGTTATTTTTTGTTATGTTTCTGTTGTAAAAATACTTTGTTAAAGAAATATGATACCAAAAAATATATTTACAGAAAAGTACTACTAGAAAATAAGTAATAATTAAGTAAAAAGAAAATAAGTAAAAAAACAAAACAAATACATTTATTAAGTAATTATTCAAGTAATGTTTTTTTTTATGCAGATTTATGAAAATGAAAACGTCTTGACAGTCCAAAAAGGTTGAAGTTGAGATGTTTAAAGTGTTGCATTGTGGGATGTGTTGCAGGTGGATGGAGGTGATCCGCAGCGCCACCTGCTCATCCAGTCACATCCGCTCTCTGAGCCGCAAAGAGCCACACATCTACTGACCAAAGACCGTTCTCAATCAGGTCCTCTCTTCACACTTCAATACGGTTCTAATGGAAGATTTTCGTGTTTTATCGTTGTTTCACTTTATTGAAAAACTGAGAAGGCTTTGAAGGATTGAGATGGAGGCCAGTGCCAGAAACATCAGGTCAAAGCCAAACACTTCCAGATCTACAGTTCCTTTCAGTGAGCAAAGACGCAGTCCTCGTTCATGAATGCAAGAGCTCATTTGTGTAAACCATGCATAACATTTACAAGAAAGCTTTCAGGAATGGTTTATTGAATTGGAATGCAATGGTTATGTTGAATGCGATGATTTGTTCTTATGAATGCTTTATAGGTTTGTATGTGAGAGTGTTTTATTGGATGTTTTGGTGTACATGAGACTGGTTTTCTGGAACTGAATGCGAGGGTTTAATCTGGGAAAGGTTTTGTGAACAGTTTACATATGAGTTTGTTCTGCTGGTGTTTCATGAATGAGGGCCGATGTCTATAAACGCTGCCAAGCTGACCTTTTTAAATGTAGTAACACTACAGCTTTTATTACTGACTTTTGCTCTGATATTTATAAAGGGTGATGCTTTCTGTCTACATCTCAGTGATAAAAAAGGAAAAAATCTGGGTGGGGGGGGGGGCAAAGGGCAGGTCATATCTCACACCAAAATTAATTGAGGTGAAAGTTTTTGTTTTTTTTTTGCATTAATTTTGATTTAATTTTTTTATTTTTAGGACTTTTTTTCCTGAAATTTTCAATATTTTATTACAAGAAAAAAATTACAATTGTTAACTTTTTATAATGGTTTTATTTGTTGTGCACAATTAAATTTAATCTGATGATCGTAATAAAAAAAAAAAAAGATTTTCATTACTGTTTTAGAGTGGAAATTTAGGGGAAAAAATAACATTATCTTGCATCAAAACAAGCAACTTTTTATAAATAAGATATTCATATTTTTTGCATGGAAAATAGGCCATTTTTTAGAACTATTGTTATCGTTTTTTTTTTCCATGACAATTTGAACATTGCCATCTACAGCCGCGAGAGGGCGCTCTATGTTTTCAGTGTAGTCTACAGGAGCAGTGAGCAGCATAGAGCGCCCTCTCGCGGCTGTAGATGGTAATGTTTTCACTTGGTTCATTTCTCTCGGTTCATGTCAAATTAATTTTGATAAATAAGTCGCACCTGACTATAAGTCGCAGGACCAGCCAAACTATGAAAAAAGTGCGACTTATAGTCCGGAAAATACGGTATGAAATGACCTGGTCGTCCCATAGACCCTCGTCTGTGCACAAGCTGGATTTGTAATGTTTTAGACCTGAGATGTATGGAATTCGTACCGCACTCAAACCTTTCTTTTGTAGGATGCCATTTTTATACAAGTTTTGATACTAACTGTGAAGCGCTCCACACCTGTTTAATGAGGGATTAGTACACCGTCCCTCAGAGTTAGCCATTATTCTGTCATGGTGCGAGAAAAACAACAAAAAAAGAAGGAAGCCAGCTGCCTTTTGTCCAACTGCTCGAGTGCCAAAACTCTTCTCTTTAATCTTTTTTTAAGCATTCTTTCTTAATGCATATAAATATATATATATATTAAAAATTACAATATGGATCATATGTTGGCAGAAATGTATGTTTGACAGTGCGTTAATATGTTAAAAATAAATCCATATATATATACAGATGTGCTGCATTTCTCATCATTTACATGCTAAAAATTTAACATTCAGAAAAAAATCTGAATTTAATGATTTTATTGTTACATGCAGTATAGAAAACTTTTTTTTTCGTTTTTAAATAAAAGTTCGAAAGGATTAATGCAGATTTATTTACACAGGCCGCCTCTGATCATATTTTCCAAGGGTACCAACAATTCGGTGTATATGTAAATGCATGCATGTATTTTGTAAAACATCTAAATGATTAGTGGAGGTGACTTGGTTTGTTTGGGACCGTGCTGATTGTTAACAGTGCAGTCATTGCTCAGGGCTTCGGTCCTCAGGAAGCACATATGTCAGTCCGTGATCACCGTATGCATCATAACTCTCGTATGTTTGGTTCAGGGGCCACTCGGGTTCATGGTTGCTGTACACAAACGCCTCCTCGATGCTCCCAGGCTTCGGTGTGTTTTCTCCTCCACTGTCCCCGTCCTGCACCTCCAGCTTGATCTCGGTGCGCTGGTATCTCTCTGGACAGCCTTCAAACCGGTCCAGGAAGTCCAGCATCTTCTGGTCCACGCGGTAGATCTCTCCGTAGACGCGCTGACCCGTCCCGGGCCGGTTGAGCAGGAAGGGGATGTTGTATTTGGTGGCGATCACGAGCGGGTATGGCTCTAC